>NC_134861.1:527500-862500 GCF_049852395.1 Peromyscus maniculatus bairdii
GTGGCAGTCCCCAAAGACTTATCAAAGAAAATGGCATTGGAGTAGATACATGAGAAAAGTATGGAGCAGGGGAGTCTGGGAAGTACAAAGTCCAGGCTAGCGTAATAGCAGTGCAGAAGCCCCGATGCAGGGTCATGCTTGGCTTGGATGGGAAACAGTATAGGGGCCAATGCAGCTGCAGCAGGGTGAGGCAGAGGGTGGCTGAGTAGAAAGTAAGCTCATGAAGTTATCCACAGATCAGAGCATGAAAGACAGGGACTTTGCAAGAGTTCTACACGGAGACAGAGCCCAGCATCATTCAATTAGAACGTGGAACTTCCCCTACTGCAACACCCTCCGGGGCTCCTTGATCCCCACGACACAGGGGAGTCCACCTGGAGGAGATGAGACTACATCACATACCTCCAAGAAACAGCCTATCAATCTCTTCTCAAAGGGCATTTCAATCCCACCATCCTCCCTGGCCCACTATCCAAAACACTGCTTAGTGCCAGGCCAGCATGCCCCAATGACTGTAGTGCCAGCCAGAGGAGAAAGCCCTGTCCCCAGCCCACCATGCCCAGACTCAGCACAGCTGCAGACCTGTGGGACAGCTACTTCTCTCACGACTGCAACCCAGTCCCCCTGTACCACAGCCCCCAGGGATGGCTTCTGTGTGCCTGTCATCTCCCATGGCCCTCAGCTGGACTTACTCCTGACTCTTTTACAGACAAGTCCACTGAGGCCAGAGAACAGGTGGTCATCCCGGGCTCCACAGGGCCCACCAAGCCCAGCTCGCCTGCCCGATTCTCTCTGTGCTGGTCTGCCATGCACTGCAGCCTTCTCAACCCAGCAGCTAGGAGGCAGGTGCACCATCCAACCTCCAAATCGTCTTTGGCTGCATTTAAGCAATGGTTTCCCGTCTCATGGTGCTACAAGCCCCTCCAGGGGCCGCAGAGTACAGAGGAACCCGTGTTTAGCATTCTCCTCCTTGGGGCCCCTTGCTGGCTGCAGCTAGGACACAACAAACTGGTTTTTCAGTGGACTTTATATCTTCAGTGGGCTTTTCCTGTTTGGTTAAAAGCTAGCAGGCAAAGCCTGGGGGTCAGTAAAGTTACCCACTACCTGGAGAAAATTAGCTTCAAGTTGCCTGTTGGTCATCTTTCCCACTCCTTCCCAGCTGGGCCTTCCCAGGTCTGGGTCTGTGAAGCAGACCTGTCTTCTACACACCTGGAGGTGTGCAAAGTAGAAGACCTTATAGACACTACGGACTTAATGCCATCTTGCCAGGCCAGGAGTGAGAAGTGTCCACTGCCATCTATTCACACATACATCTAGTGAGCATTTGCCATGTATCAGCAAATGCTCAACCCTGTCAGTGCCAGGAGGTACAGCCTCCAGCAGCCCTTCAGAGAGGCTTTCAAGGTCACCCCATGACGCATGTCAGAGCCAGAACCTGAACCCACGTTCCTTATCCTCACCTGTAAGACAAGGAGAGAAAGGAGGCCACTGTTTTTGGCAGATGACTATTCTAAAAGTCCACTTTCACTTGAACAGTGAATTTACCCAAAAAACCACACAAGGAGACATAAAGAATTACACAGAGGAAGTCATTCCCCAGTGTCTTCCCAGGGCTCTATGTTGATTGATTGTGTGTGTGTGTGTGTGTGTGTGTGTGTGTGTGTGTGTGTGTGTGTGCGTGCCTTTGCATGCATTGGAGAGGTCTCCAGCTGAATCTGGATCCATTTGACCTTTATTTCACATCACTCAGATTCGCACATCATTTCCCATCTGCGTATCCCTCCAGTGGCATCACAGGGCTGCACCTTGTTTGACAGTGTCCCGGGTGTCTGGGTCTCAAATTTCATATTCATTTTCATTCAGTGTGATTATCCCAGTTCACTCAGTTGGCTTAGCTGTCAAAGAGGAGGTCGTGGAGGGAGCAATGGCCACACATGAGGCACTCACTAGTATTGGTAAAATTATTAAGGCAACTCCACGTAGTTAAAAGGGAGGTTTATTTTGTGGGGTAACTTACAAGTGAAGCAATAGGTAACAGGGTCTGAGAAAGGTGAAGCACAGTCCGGCAGTGTTATCTGGAGAATTCTGCTTGGTCTACCTCCAGCGTCCAGGGTCCAGGAACCAAGAGAGTTCCCCCATCTGAATCTCGGGTCTTCAGGGGTCCTCTCTCAGCTCCGCCTTGTAGGCATGACAGTTACCGAAGCCTCAAAGGGGGTGGTATTTCCAGGTCAAAGCTGGAACGGCTACCCACTACCCACTAGGCAGCCAGACCATGGAGTGGAAGTTCTTGCTGCTCCCACAGATCAGTCAGAATGGGCTGCGTTTTCTGCAAGAACTAGTTGCCCCCAACTGAGGCTTGTAGACAGGAGTGGGGTTTTTGTTTCCAGTCACCCGGTTTGTGGTAACTCGTTATGGCAGCCATTGAAATAAATACAAAGCAAGCCAAGCAATCGAGTGACTGTGTAGCTGGCTCTCCCTGGGCACGTTACATAGTGTGACTCATGGAATCCCACAACAGGTCTGTGAGTCCCATGTCCCCACTCACCTCCTTTTACAGATAGCCATTGAGGCACAGAAATGTCAAGTCACTTCCCCAGGGTTGCCCGCTAACAAGTCCTTGCATTGAGACCAAACCTACATGCTCCAGGGTGTTCATTCTCAACCACTGTAGTACGCAGCCCTAAATCTCAGGCAGTGACACCCATGCAAAGGGCTGAGAGGGTGAGAATGATGTCCGGGGCTCTAAATGATTTTTAGATTGATTCCTATAAAGTCCTTGAGGCTCCTTGCTTTGACTAGTAGGACAGCTGGTGGCAGCCACCCCTGACACTTGAGTATCCCCTGTGGCTACAGGACAGGCCTCCATCAGCCCTGCACGTCCTGGGTTCCTACCAGGGACACATATCAGATAGCTGTGGGTTCCTAGGATACTAATTTAGAAGGCCAAGCAAGTGTCTTGTTTTTATTATGTTTATTTATTCAGTGCATGCGTGCGTGCATGCGTGCGTGCATGCATGTGTGCATACATGTACCTCAAACCTGTGCATAGGTCAGGGAACAATTTGCAAGCATCTGTCCCAAGGTAGATCTTGTATATTCGGCAGGCTTCAGGGCAGGGTGGTGCCAGTCTGTGTGGAATACTTAATGAGCAGGGAAACTGTGGATGAGTGCTCATAAAGTATAGGCAGAAAGCCTGGATTTGCATGTCAGCTCTGCTGCTCTTAGGTAATGTGACCCTGGGCAGGTTCCTCACAGTCTTTACACCTCATTGGTCAAGTACAATAGAAGAATCCCCTCACTGGGCTCTTGTGAGGGTCTGGGGTACAGTGCTGGGAAAGCATCCTTAGACAGGGGATAAGGCTCTGTGGATAAAGTGCTTGCTGCCCAAGAAAGAGGACCTGAGTTTAAATCCCTAGCACTCATGCAAAAAAAAAAAGCTGGTCGCAGAGTCAGCTGGTCGCAGAGTCACCTGCCTGTAATCCCAGTGCCGGGAAGGGGGGAATGAAGAGCTCCTTGGGGCTTGCTGGCCAGCCAGTCTAGCCAAATCAATAAATTCCAGGTTGAGACCCTGTTTCAAAAAATAATATGCAGAGTGACTAAAGAGGACCATACATCAACCTCTGGCTTTCAGGTGCCTACACGCATAGATGTACACACGTAAACACACAAGAAATAGTAAAATAAAAAACGAAAGCCTCCTTACACTGGACAGGCCACAGCTTGAACCAGGACATGGGCAGAAGTGGGCACTGGCCTGCAGACAATCTTAGGGAATGGGATGGCATGGGCTCTGAGGGCTCCAGGTGGCAAGGCAGATCACAGACCTGAAGGGTGGTGCGTATGTGTTTCCCAGGGTTGCCATAGTAACCATACATACTTGATGCTGCGTTTTAATGGGACATGTCTCCTCTGAAACTCATGCTGAAGTTTGGACCCCAGTTGTGCTGGTCAGACTTCGTCACAGTGAGAAATGCCTGAGAGGAAGTAGTGGTTTCTTGTGGCTCACAATCATCCATCCACAGTCTTTCCCATCCATCACCAGCTCGCTCTATTGCTGTGAGTGGAGAATCATGCCTCTGAGGACTTGGGGTGAGGTAAAATAGTTCACATTGGTTGTGTCTGGGGAGCGTAGAAGAGATGGGAAAGAGCTGAGGACGATTTACATTTCTAGGGCACACCCCCAGTGATGTACTCTCCCCTGACTGGTCCCTGTCTTCAGCACTCCTGTTACCTCCAGCAGTGCATTCAAATGATGACTCCACCAGAGAGTAAATTCACTTTAGAAGGCTGAGCCCTTGTGCTCCAACTACTTCCCAAAAGGCCTAGGGATGCTGCTGCAGTGGTGATAAGACCTTCAACACATGGGCCTTTTGAGGGGAGACCTCATCTCCAAACCAGAACTCTCAAACAGTATTGAAGTCTTTAAAGGGGTTCAGAAGGCTCCACCTTCGTGAAGATGTCAATGCTGTTCTCTGGGGAGTCCTCTCAGAGCAGGACATTCTAGCTGTGAGCTCAGCTCCCCTCTTCCCTCTTCCCAGGTGACTGATGTCCTATGGCTCTCATCTTGTGTGTTGTGTATCTCCAACTCTCCCATGTAAGGACAATGACATACAGAGCCCACCCACGTGGTCCAGGACTTCCCTTTCCTAACTAGATTTTGCATGTGCAAAGTCCCACCCCACCCCCTACTTTTTTTAAAGGGTATTCACAACCTAGGGCTGGACCTTTGAAGGCCATTATACTTCCTCATGGAAGTATAATGAAGTATGGAAGTATATACTTCCTCATGGAAGTATAATTTGAAGGCCATTACACTTCCTCATGGAAGTGAGGTAGTTTTGAGGAGCAGGGGCTGGGCATGTGATTGGAAACTCGCCTCCCTCAATTAGTACACATAGGACCTGGACCCAGGAGAAGTCATGTGAGTTCAGGTCTGGGTGACTGAGTACCTGGCCAGTCATCACCCAGGAGATGATGAGAATGGACATGCTCATTGGGGGAGACACACTTTATAACTCAGCACCCAGCAATAATCTCTACATGCACATCACTTCCTATTCTCCATGCATTTTGGACAGATCCTGATGGGCCTTAAGTGTCCTACTGAGGAATTCTCATTTGCTCCAGTAGACCAAAGGGATTCAATCCTGAAGGCCATGAGATTTATCTAGGAGTTTAGGATGTCTGGTGGATGCTAGAGAAGTGCCTTTCACACATTCTGATGCAATGTGGAGGGGGTGGAATTACCAGCATGTGTCAAAACAGAGCAAATTGATCTCAGTCACTAAGGCTGAGCACCCACTGACATCTGGTGACCCATGAAGGATGGAAATCAGTGAGAACACACAGAAAGGCATATGGATGTTTCTGCAAGACATCATTTTAGATACTCGGAGGCTGGATTGGAGTGGGAGACTCTGAGCAGGGAGACCTGGTGGCTGAGAGTCTGTGGTTTACCAGGGATCCTGTAGCAAGGCCTGGAGCAAGCAGGGAGGGAAGGGAAGTCCTGTAAAGACAAGGTGAGGGACATGAGGGAGCACCTGCATGGAGATGCTCTCCCCTGGCTGAGCAGACAGCCAGGCTGGCAATGGGCACTTTGCCACCAAGCAGCTCCATCCCTGGGTCTCCTCCTGTTTCTGCAAAAGCAATCTACTGTTGACCCTCGGCAGCCTTTTCTTCCAAGTGGTGGTGGGGCACAGGGCCTCTGAACTGGTCCAGTGGACAGATTTGCATAATTGAAATGAGGCATCATCAAAACAATAAGGCCTTATCTGTAGGACACTGGCTCCATCTGGCCGCTTGTGACTAGAGCTCCCTCCCTGCAGAAGCCTTGCCTTCAAATTGAGCTGCTTCTCAGCCCTTTCTTGGTTACCCCAGTTAGCAGAAGTGCTACCTCACGATCAGCTTGTAGCCCACAGGACAGACATGGTTGTGACATGGGCTCTAGCCACACAGAGGCTTCAAAATGATTGAGTCCCTCTTATTTTATAGGTCACATAGGTTGTGGCAAACTTGGAAACTTGTAACTCCTGCGAGTAAGCAATGGCACCAGCTCAGGCTACATAGAGAGAGAGTTCAAGACCAGCCTGGACTATACAAGATTTTGTTTAAAATAAAATAACACACACACAAACACACACACACAAATACACAAGGGAGTGAAACAAAACCACATGGATGGTGTAGATACAAAGATAGTAGATAGATAGATAGATAGATAGATAGATAGATAGATAGATAGATAGATACATACATACATACATACATACATACGTGCATACATACATATATACATACATACATAGATACATAGATAGATATGTAGATACACAGATGCATAGATAGATAGACAGGTAGATAGATGATAGATAGATAGATAGATAGATAGATAGATAGATAGATAGATAGATAGATAGATGATAGACAGATAGATGATAGATTGATCATAGGTACATAAAAAGATGACATGCATATAGTCAGACAATAAGTTGACTTTGGGTTATTTATCAAAGACATATACGTAACTTTGTCCAGCATTAGAAGAACATTGTAGGACAAAAGAAAAGAGACTAAAAATGAGAGAAATAAATAAACAAGAAGGGGTCCCAGCACAGACCACAGTGTTAGTGTGTCCAGAAGTGGGGTGTGTTGCGGGCTGAGAGGATGATGGCTCAGTGGGTAAAGCACTTGCCACACAGCGTGAGGACCTAAATTGAGATCCCCAGTGCCCACGTAAAGCTGAACACCGGAGCACATCTGTAGTAATCCCAACACTGCAGTCGTGAGATGGGAGCCCGTGGGCTAGACAACCTGCCATGCACATATCACAGCAGCAAACAACAAACGACAGTCTCAACAAGGTGGAAGGCAAAGACTGGCGCCTGGGGTGGGTGACTCTCGGATGTCCACATAGCATCCGTGTGTGTATGCGCACGTGTGTGTACATGTGCATGCACACACAAGTTAAAAGGGAAAGAAACGAGGGATATGGTTAATTTAGCCCTATGTACTTGAGGCTGGAGTGGAGTAAGAGAGTGCAAAACAGAACACTAAGAAGTCCACGTGTAAATCACCCACACCCTGAGCATCACTGCCGATGGCCAGGGAGCCAGAACCGAAGGTGCAGTCCCACCGGCCCCGTGCCTGAGAGCCCCCACACCAGGGACCCTGCCCGGAGCAAACCAGCATTTCATTGGCTGTCCTTTTGCATGAGCCACAGCCAATGTTTTATGTAGGTTATCTCAGGAAACCTAACACAGCCCTGCAGGGCTCATTACTCAGCTACCACCAAGGGTGTGAGTGGGCCCCAGAAGACAGAGACCGGAGGGAACATGCACTGATTGGCATTTATTTCTTCCTCCTGCTTCTGTTCCTCCTCCTCTTCCTTTGTTCCTGTGAGATTCTTAGGGAATTTAAATTATAAATGATTCAGTTTGCTGCAGAAACTATGAAAATATCATGGACAGAAATGACCCACATTAACGTCTTCTTTCCTTCCAAATATAAAATGGGGATCTGTATATGCGCAGATGCGTGTGTGTGTGTGTGTGTGTGTGTGTGTGTGTGTGTGTGTGTGTGTGTGTGTGAGCGTGAGCGCGTCTTCTTTTTTGTTTGTTTGGAAACCACTGAGTGGATTGGAAGCCCATCTACTCTAGCTTGACCTCATACTACTTCTATAACACCTGGAAAGGCTGCTCTCAGGTGATGCCACATGCACAGGAATCAGGGCCCAGGACTGCAGTGTGCCTGTTGTTCACTGTGCAACACCTGTCCTTTCTATGGTGACCAACATGCCCTCGGATGTTCGCTCAAAACTCTCCCAGACAGCCCAAATCCTAAAACATTGGTCAGTCCCAGCAACTGGGACAGTTACCAGTCACCCACAGCCACCCGCATTGTGTCTCAACAGTCTCTTGCCTCCAGCCCTGCCTGTACCTCTGGCTCCCTGCCTAAGACAGTTCCCACAACACTGCATTTGTTGGTGGTTGCTGTTCATGACCTTTTTTGCCAGGCAGTGTGTAAGCAAAAAACCTTCTGGATTACTTGAGCAGACTTTGGGGCCAAACCAGGTGACCTTGAATTCCAGCCATGCCGCTCAGCATTGAGGTCGGGGGCAGAGTAATCTTAACTTCCCCCGATGACTGTCATGGTCTTGTCTTTGAAACAAGAATGGTGCCTGTGTTTTTTTTGCAGGAGGGATCTTAACAGACACCCTGCATGGTGTCTGTATGGGAGCTGCAGCAAAGCTTGTTGTTGTGATCATGACTACTGAAAAGCTGTTGTCTGTCCTGATATCCTAGACAGAGAGACAGGAAGGAAAAGAAGGAGGGAGGAAGGGAGGGGGAGATGAGAGAGAATACCAACACTTCCAGGGCATTCATGGCCAGACACAGAAAACACCAGAAGGAACAGTCTATATCAGATGCTACGATGAGTTCTTGAGACTCCAAAGAGTGACATGTGTCCCCAGGATGCAGGAAGCTCAGCTGAGAGCCACTGCCACACATGCAAGAGAACACCTTAGATAGGTGTTTTCGCTGTCATGGAAGACAGGCTTGAACCCAGTGTGAAGGATGGAGAGGCACTTCCTAAAAATGGACACATAGTTCTGGCTACTTCTTCACAAATGTATAGATTATTATGGCAGAAATGAGTCATTCCAACTCAGAGCAACTTCTTGTGATAAATGAGTTGAATAGCTGTTTCCAAACCTAACCTAGAATTTCATTAGGTCATAATTTCATCACCTCCAGAGCATGCTGGGTTTTTGTGACCTTGTGTCTAGGAGATGCATGCCTCTCCTCTGAGCCCACCCAACCACACCACTACAAAGTAGGCCATAGGTCCACTCTGTGTGAGCCAGAGTCAGAATTCCTAACATACTTCTCGTTTCCTTGCTCTTGGAAACAGTTACCCCCTCACAGTTCTGATTCAGAGCAGTAGGGGGGAAAAAACTAAGATATTTTTTTCTTTAATCTCAAGGGCCTTTTCCTAAAAGTAGTATTTTGCTAAAATTGCCTCATATTTTTAGCATAATTTAACATTCTACTGTATTGTGAGAAGAAATTTTTCTCCCTGAAACAAAAATCCGGACCACTTTAATGGCCATCTAATGACATAAAAGATGTATTTTCAGAAGCGACGTGACTGTGGCTAGCAGCACCCCTGAGAGCTGGTACAAAACAGGGATGTGAAGAGGGGTGGTGGCGAGAGCTGAGCGAACCCCAAGTGAGGTTCCACTCCACCCACAGATTCCGTGAGCTTGTGTCTTAACTGATGCCTGGCCTGGTTCCCACCCTCAGCCACCTCTCCTGTAAGGTCACACCACAGGGTGGGGGTGAACAGAGCGAGTCGGCAATCCCAGGCCAGGATTAAAGAGCAGTTGCTAAGGTTAGCATTGACTTGGTCGGCTCACGTCCTCAGTCCAAGCCAGGGTCCAACGCGGGGCAAGGCAGCTTTGGAGAAGAACGTGCTGCTGAGTTTCCATCCCGTCCTGCCCCACCTTCTAGCAGCATGGACTTGGCAAATAACATGGACTGTCCTGGCATGAGTGAAGACAGTCTAAGGAGAGATACTTATGCCCCGCCCATTGGCACCAATAAAGCAATGTACTGCAAGGAATCTCGTAATTCAGGCAGGGATAGGCTGAAGCCGTGGTGCCAGCCGGAGGACATACTGGTTCCGGGGAAGGAGCTTTCACTGAGGTCTGACAACTTACCAGACTGATGTGCAGGATGAAGCCAAGGCAATGTTGGATCAATGACAGGTCAGGTACAGGACTGCTTAGTTATGTACAACTCTTGCCTCCTTAGTTAAACCTAAACCTCGTTTCAAGACCTCCAAGAGTGGCTTGTGGCTCACTGGACATCATTATTTGTTCCTTTGCCCAGTGTGGCCACTTTGATACATCTCGTCCCTCTGCTTTTAAACACCCCTTGTCTCTGAGTTGCATCTTGAGGATGGGTGGCTGAGCCTTGGTAGGGAGAGCTGCCAAGGACCAGGCTCTGACCCTAACGACTCCAGTAACAACCTGACTCCAGCTTGGGTTTTTGTTTGTTTGTTTTGTCATCTGTAAAGAGGAACTAAGCAGGCCTGTAAATGGCCCTAAAGATCTGGCTCTGTAGTGGGGGCAGAGTAAATGTTCATTTGCTCCTTTCTTCTCCTTCCCCAACCTGACTCTATAACAGCCTCCTTCTGCAGAGCCAGTGATTGGTACTGTGACTTCCAGCACTAGAACAAGGAAAGAGGTGGTTTGCAGGCATGTCTGCCTCAATTCTGTACCTCCCCTAGGCCAGTACCCTCAGGAAGAAGGGCTATCCTAGCTATATGCTGCTATCATGAAATGCCACAGGCAGGGTTGTCTTTATGAGGCTGGAAGTCTGAGATCAAGGGATTGGTGGATCTGGTGGAGGCTATTCTCTGTTTCCAAGATGGTGCTCCCCAGTGTCTTCTCATGTGGAAGAAGGTGAAGGGTGAGAGGAGGCTGCCTAGTTCCCTTTATCCCAGTATGAAGTTTCAAATCTCGTTTGTGATGGATCCACCCTATGATTTGATCACCCCATAAAGACCTCACCACATTGTGAATTCAGTCCCAACACATTGGTTTGGAGAACTGCATCAGGGACCCAAGAGCACTTTTCATCTGGGGATCCCTCTGTAGACTCGGTGCCCAAGAGATGGACTTTTCCTACACTTTTGCCCCTGAGACTCACAAGGAAGGGACAAGTGTCCTATCCCCAGATGTTGCAGGTGCTGTGGGTTAACTGAAGTCTGTGAAACAGAATAATCCAAGAGGCCTCATGATGTCCTTTGGGGAGTGAAGACAAGCACATAGTAACTCAGAGGGTAGTAAAGACATCCCGGACAGCTCCAGGAGTGCCCTGGCTAGGGTAGAGAGCCTCGGGACACCCTTGACTCAGTAAACACCCACTGCTGGTCCTCTGTCTATCCACAACTCCCTGCATTCTGGCCATGCAAGAAAAACAGCAATGCCCACCCTCCCATAGCTTACCCTCAGTGGGGAGAGAATTAATTAACAGGAGGTTCTATGCTCTAGGCTCCATGATGACGCATGATTAGAGACAGTGAATCAGGAGGGCACCCTCTCAAAACTGGAGTTAGAGAAAATTTCTCTAAGGAAGGACCCATAGGCAGAGAAAGTGAGAAAGCAGGATGTGCAGGTGTTTTTGACAATTGTGCAAGGAAGACCGTTGATGGCATGTGCAAAGGCCCTGGGGCATGATATTAGGAACAGCCATCAGGAAGGTAAAGCTGGAGCAGAGAAGAAAGGAAATGACCTCAGAGAAGCAAAAGGGACTGGAGGTCAGCCATGGTATGGAGTTTGGCTTCACTTGGAGTGACTTTGGACATGATTGTGGATTTTGAACAGAATTGTGGCAAGCTGCCCGTTGCTTAACAGAGTGTTGCCAGCTTCTCTCCTGAGAATAATCCAAGACACTAGAAGAGATGTGGGGAACCCAGGGGAGAAGCTATTCAGTGACCATCTATCTATTAGACAGCTCAAATGTGGAGTCAGCATGCAGGCAGGGGGCCGGACTGTGAGACACATTCCATTCCATCACAACACAACATGAGGGCAAATATCACCACATTTCTTTCTTTTTTTATTCTTATTTTTTTAATTTTATAATAAATGTAATTTTACATATCAGCCACGGATTCCCCTGTTCTCCCTCCTCCCACAAACCCACCCCCCGCCCTTTCCCCAATCCCTAGGGCCTATGCTGGGACACTTTGCTCAGCCTAGGTGAAGGAAGGAGGGGACTAGACCTACCTCAACTGAATCTACACCACCACATTTCAAATAAGGAAACTTAATGCTCAGGGGTTTGAAATTCTGCCTTAAGTGGCTCATCTTCTGTGTTGGCCCAGCCCCTCTCATGACAGAAACCCTGATTCTCCTCCTTCCTCTTCTTGGCTCACAGACTCTCTGTGGACAAACAGAAGGTACCTTTCTCGGAGCAAGGCACTCTTCACCGCCCACAGTACTTTGAGATGGGTCTTTCTATTATTCCTTATAACAACCCCACAAAACCACTCTTGTCCTTGTTTTACAACCACGGAGGCACCATGAGTCCAAACATGTTTGCTGGAGCATCTGGAATGTATGAGTACCTAGGCTCTTAAGCACTGCAAGCCCCAAAAGCAGAGTTTTCAGTCAGAGATGAAATGGAATTGATGAAAACCCTGACATTGCTTCTTGGGAAAATAACACTCAAAAACCATTGTCTCCTTGTCTTTCATCAATGGTGTTTGTAGTGCAAAGAAGTCAGGCCTGGCAGCTGTAACCAAGAAGACTTTGAGGGTTAAGGAGATGGGCTCTCATATAGCCAAAGGTTGGTGTGAACTACCAGTGAAGTCAAGGATGACCATGAACTTAGGGTCCTCCTGCTTCTACTCCTGGAGTTGCAGGTGTGTACTTAGCAGCCAACAAGTTCCAGGAATCCTCCTGTCCCAGCCCCTACCTTCAGTTGTGGGGTCACAGGCAAGTGGAGTGTGCAACCACACCTGGCTTTTTACCTGGGTGCTAAGGATTCCAACTTGGCTCCTGGTAATTGCTCAGGAGCCATCTGGCAAACCCAGGAAGCCTTCTATTGAACAAACCTTTACTGAGAGCCAAGCACCGTGTCAGGGGCCACAGAGGCTCGAAGAGTCCCTGGGAAGCCCAGCATCTCACTGAGGTCTAATTACGACACAAGCAACCATGACTACACCCAGCATCTATCTTCTGGTCTTTCTGTTTTTGTACAAGGCTGTACCAATTAGTGAAGTAGATCTTCCGTGTACCGGGGGAACAATATGTATTCTTGATACCATGATCCATATTTTTCCTACAAACTGGGCATTTATGGTTCTCTTGTGTGTCATGGGAGAGGGAAGAATGTGATCATGGTAAAATGAACCTAAGATAATATTCATCAAGGATTACATTTTCCTCCCTTAATGGTCAGTTTTTAAACACCTACTTTGGAGAAAAAGAATACAGAACAATACAGACTGAGTTGGTTTTTTTTTTTCTCATCTTGATCATGGCGGGTAACTGGTTTATCTCCACTTCCTTTGAGACTGGTTCAAGTATCATGTGGCTCCACCTGCCTCTTGCAGCAGCAGCTGCCACTGTGGGGTTTTTACTTAGCACTGCCGCCGTATGCATACCAGCTGCAGAGGAGAATCTTGCAATGTGGCTTTACAACCTGCTAGCTCGTGGGCTGACTGTTTACTGGCTGTTTTTGTCTCTACTTTTCCACAGAAAAGCCTGGACTCCTACTGCTTCCTTGTCTTTGCTGCAGTGTGTATCACAGGGGCCATCTACTTCTATTTTGTCCTCCCTGAGACCAAGAACAGAACCCACGCAGAAATCAGCCAGGCATTCGCCAAGAGGAACAAGGCTCACCCCCCGGAGATGAAGACTGACTCAGCCATGGCAGAGGAGAAGGCGAACAGCCAGCCTGAGCCAGATCCATCCTCCACGCTGGACAGCCATGGCCAAAACCAAATGTCTAAATGTGTGTTCTCACTTCAGTAACCCAAGGCTTTCCCAAAACGTAGAAGGTTTCAGCTGATTGAAGCCATGTGAGACTGTTGTACTGGGGTGTTAGGAAGAAGCCTGAGGGAATCAGACCTCACAGCTGTATCTTCACAGCTGCCCCTTCCAAACTCCCCATTGGAAGCATTCCCTAGGTTTGGTACTCTCGGCATTCTATACAGACCAAAGGCTGCCTCCTTCATGACTGAACTTGTAGTTTTGAAATAAAGTTGGAGGAAGGGGATCAGGTTGCCCACTCAGAGGGAAGTCTTCCGGTCTGATGGACACTCATTGTAAAGGGAATGGCAGCCGGGGCTTGTCCAAGCTGTGCTAAGCAACTCTGCCCAACCTGCCCTTGGCCTCCAGCCTCTAGGGACCTGGACTTTGGTCCTGCCTGGAAGTGTTCTGACTTCCATGGGAAGATTCTTTGTCCACACTAACAAATGCCTGTTGCTAATCTGCCTCTACCCTGTGGACTGGAGGCTCATACCAACTCACCATGCTGCTGATCCTACCAACACAGGCTTTGTCCCCAGCGCTCAAGGCTGCCAGGTCTGGGGCTGTCTTTAGTTCAGACTGTTACAGAGAGCACACAGAAGAGCAATAAATAATATGAGAACAAGCTTTCTGGCAAGTAGGGGGCAGAGACTGCAAGTTGAGCTCTGACCCTGAAAGTGACTCTAAGACTAAAACCTAGGTTTGATGGGAAAGAACACTGGGATTGATTGGTAATGCCTGCCCTGGATGCAGAAATGGCAGTCTCTGCTCCTGAGCCTCGTGTTTGCAATGTGAAGGAGATTCATCTTCAGAAGTCACAAGCTGCCTGGAAAGATGCTCACCATCACTCATCGTGCTCACCCGCCTCAACAGTTGTTAATGGAGTCCAAGAGTCAGTTCTAGAGTAGGGTGTTTGAGTGGGTGTCTGGTTGGAGCAACTTGCATTTTGCCGTCATTATGTGTGGCTCATCGTTTGACTGAGTCCCTTCTTCTGCCTCTAAAACAAAGTGCCTATGTAGCTGAAAGTTTTCCTGTGTCCCACCTAGCCTGCAGTCAGGACAAATATCACTTACTCATCAGTCCCGCAGCTGCTCAGACCCAAGTAAACACACAGTTATTTACGAACTGTATGGCCATTAGCTCAAGCTTATTACTGACTAGCTCTTACACTTAAATTAACCCATAATTCTTATTTATGTTTAGCCACGTGGCTTGGTACCTTTTCTCAGTTCTGCCTTCACATCTTGCTTCCTCTTGTCTGGCTGGCGACTCCTGACTCAACCTTCCTCTTCTTCCCAGAATTCTCCTTGTCAGTTTCTCCGGCCTATACTTCCTGCCTGGCTACTGGCTAATCAGCATTTTATTTATCAACCAATCAGAGCAACACATTCACAGCATTCAGAGTGACATTGCCCATCATACCTATGACAAATGTCATAAGCAAATGGTAGGTACTTAAATTGGCATTAGTGTGTGTAAGTTTAAGATGTGTGGTACCAGACAGGGAAGTTCCCAGGCCAGGCAACACTGCTGTTTTCCTGACTATTCTAGATGAGGTGGCCTTAACCAAAACCTGTGCTCTGATTTTTCCTGCCCTGTTGAAGACTCTTCATCTGGGCCTCTCCATGGGTGCATTCCCAGCTCAGAGCACCATGCCATCCAGCATTGGTTTGAACAGTGTGTTTAAGTATGGAGAGAAAGTAACACATGGATTTCACAAATGCCCATCACAAAGGGAGCTGAGTAACTTGTAAAACAGAAATCCTAACATCTGAAAGCTGTCATTCACTTGGAGATTTAAGTATTCTGTCAATAAATATTTATTAGTCACTAACCAGTCTGCTTTGGCTGGATACTGAAAATACATCTATGAGCAAGGAAATACCAGGCTGTGACCTAGACACTGTCATGTCTGACAGAAAAGATGAAAAGTCAAAGCACCAATGGTGAGGTGTAGTGTGATCAGGACTGGGGTAACAGTGGTATGGGAACTTCCAACAGGAGGAAGAGTTGGGGTGGCAGCTGAGAGTGCCTTCTCAGACAAGGGGCAGAGCAGAGCCAGGACCAGTGTGACCATGAGGCCAGAGGCCAGCAATTATTTTTGCATGTTCTTATATTTGAAATTATAATGAAGCCACACTAAGGGCATGTTTTGAAAAATGAATCTCATAATAAAACTAATCATCTCACATGCTTCATCATTTTACTTTTTGCACAGCCCTGTTCATTTCCTGCCTGATATTAATCCACTTACACACACAGAATATATAAAACACGATTACAATTATCTTTCTCTTATCTCTCTATTTTTCCCACTTGATATTAAATATATCATCTGAACCCTAAAGACTTTTGGCACATTCTGGTGCCCACCACAGAGGCAGAGAATTTCTTACCATAGAAATCTGTTTCTCAGATGCTGGAAGAAAATGGGGATCCAAGAATCAGAGCCAGGTGTTCACTGAGGGCCTGTAGGCCAAAGTTCCACTGGCTGGCTGTGGCCATTTGCACCCTGCATCTTTGTGTGGTCCTCAGGAGAAGCTTGGCTACCAGCCTCACTTTCTGATTCCCACCCAAGAGCTAGGGGTGACCTCATCCCTTGTAGGTCCATTTCATCTCTCTCTATATCAAAACCATGGAAAGTGGTATTTCCTCCTCTCAGAGTCCCAGAAATAGGTAATTCTTTCAGCTTCTGGCACTAATATGCACATACTAGGCCATTTCTCTCTGGCTAATGATAACCAAAAACCTAGACAGAATCATAATGCAAACACATGCAGACCGAAGATAAGAAAGCAGGCAAATTGCAGGTGGGATTCCAACTTGAGGAACAGCTCATGTAGCCATGAGTTCCTGCATCTTTCCCTCCCACATCACCTGATCACTCTCCAAGATGGCAATGTCCAGACCACGGAATGGGTACCCAAAGAAGAAGCTCTGGAAGAAACTATTCCTTCCTTCAGAGTGACAGGAGGAAACTTGAGGCCCTGCAGGAACCACTCAGGCACTTAAAGAAAAACCCTTCTCTTTGATGAGAAGCTGGGGACATAAGCCTCTAAGCTCCAAACAGAACAGGGGAATGCCTATAATTCAATCATTCTCTCTGCCCCCAACCCCTCCCCTCCCCTCCCCCTCCTCGTATTGCTGCTTTGTTTCAGATACGAGCCCCTGTAAAAGATAACACAGTAGTAAGGGGGAAACCATGCAATTCTAACCAAAAGATAAGACTGCAGAATGGCAGGGTGTGGGGGTAAAGAGAGCTGAAGACAGGAACACCCTAAATTCGTGGATGAGATTCTGGTTTTGCACCAGTGTGAAGCTAATCAGAGGAGTTTTGAGAATCAAAATGCATGTGGATCCCAGCACAGGCCCATCCAGGCACACATGTGGGGTGGACCTACAAAGAGCACAGGGATTGAAGTGGGAATCAGTACCCACAAAGCATGGGTAAGAACGTTTGATCTGAATTTAACCAGGCTAACTGTTTGCTTTCAAATAAAATTACACAGAAGATTTTAATGAGTCCATTAAAATATTCAAAATACACAGGGTAAACTGAAGTGTGTGTGTGTGTGTGTGTGTGTGTGTGTGTGTGTGTGTGTGTGTGTGTTAACAGGATTAGAAACTGGCCAAGTAGGACAGAGCTCCAAAGCATCAGCTCTGAGAATGTCCTTGCTTTGCAGATGTGAAAATTTGAGTTCAGATCCCAGAGCCCATGCAAAAAATGTGAGTGTGACCATTGGCTTGTTCACCAAAACCCTGGGGTTCTGAGGGACAAGGACAGGAGGATTGCTGGGGCTTGCTTGCAGGCGAACAACACAGCTCCATGTTCAGTGAGAGACCCTGTCTCAAAGAAATAGATGAAGAGTGACAAGACACCCAGTTGCCTCCTCTGGACCCCACACTCATATGCACAGGTGCACACACGGACACCCATGAGTAAAGAGTAAAAAAAAAAAAAACATAGATTACACACAGATACACCAATCATACTTATACAAACACACACAAAAAGAAACAAAAAGAAAATGTTGTACCTAGCCAGGTATTCACTGGTCGATTCCAGAACATGATGCAATTGCCCAGTCAACAGGGAGAGAAAGATGGCTAGCAATTGGCTGGACTCTACTTCTGGCAGCTGGATTTAGTGACTTCAGTTAAAGCACTGGCTGAACTCACTATGTCCCCACAAAGATGAGGGAGCTGCAAGTACCAAGTGGGACAGAGTCCACTTGGTGGCCTTGAAGGGAGAGGAAGGGTCCTGAGGTAGGGACTGCAGATAGCCTTTCAAGATTGGGAAAGGTGGGGACTGGACATGCTAAGAGTAGTGTTTTGGAATATTATTTTAAGATGTGTTAAATTTATTTATGCTGTGGAACTTTTTTTTAATGTTGCAAAGATGCGTTGCATTCTTTTATGTTGCATTTGTTTAACTCTGTGAAGCTGTGTTACTTTGCCTGTCTAAAGGACCTGATTGGTCTAATAAAGAGCTGAATGGCCAATAGTGAGGCAGGAGAAAGGATAGGAGGGACTGGCGCGGGCAGAGAGAATAAATAGAAGGAGAAAAAGAGGGATCAAAAAGCAAGAGAGATGAAGCAGCGAGAAAAGAAGGGTCCAGCCACACAGCCACTGAGTAAAAGTGAAAGTAAGATTACAGAAGTAAGAAAAGGAAAAAGCCCCGAGGCAAAAGGTAGATGGGATAATTTAAGTTAGAAAAGCTGGCTAGAAATAAGCCAAGCCAAAGCTGGACATTTATAAGAAATAATAAGCTCAATAAGTGTGATTTATTTGGGAACTGGATGGAGGGCCCCCCAAAGAGCAAAGAGTAAAGAGTAAAAACAAACAACAGAGGAGTGCGGCCCAGCATCTTCACCTTCAGAACTTCCGATGCCCAGACTGTAAGACAACAAATCTGTGTTGTTTTAGCCCAGGAGGAGAGCGTGGATCACTCCTTTTAAATTTTCATCTTTTACCTTTTGGTTCTGAAATACATTTGCCTTGACAGAGGGGGAAAAAAAACAAATCAGACAAAAATTATCCAGATTTCCCAATTTCTCATTTTCCATTTTTATGGAAGCATATTTGACAAGTAAGAATTGTGTAGATTTAAAGTGTGTGGCTTGATGGTTTGAGCTAAGTTTATAGTGTGAGATGAGGGCAGCCAAGGCAAATGGCATGGCCATTACCGGATGTGGTTATCACATTCTTGTCTCTTTAGACATGATGTGAACACTTACAATCTACCACTTCTCATGCTTCAAGTATACCATACAGCACTGTCTGTTATGTCACTGCTGTTGGCAGCACCTCAGCACCTGTTTATCTGGCCTAACTGAAGCCTCATGCCATTTCACCCAGCCCTCCCTCCCTCCCTCTCCCACCCCTAACCCCAGTGTCTGCCATTTTCCTCTCTGCTAATCACTGTGTATGTGGCCATTTGTTACAGTGGCGATAGAAAGATAGGACAGATGTTCTAGACTTTTGTCTCCATAGTGGATACAGAATCGGCGGTGCCCAAGAGGCTTCATGAGATATGGGAAGTCTTTTACCCAATCCCTCATGGTCTCAATCCAGACTGATCTTTGTTAAGATGGTACAACTTAGCTGTTTCTCCTCACAGACATTTTGAGGAATGTTTCCACTGCTAGGAACCCCAAGAATGATGACTTTAGGCAGAGCCCCTTTAGTCTCTATGGTGTGGGAAGCACCAGAAACTCTTATCTTATTGGAGGGTGAACAAATGTAAGAATATTGGTGTAGTTGTAGTAACATTGCCCAGCATCTTAGGTACAAAGGTAGAGGCACACTCTCAGAGGGTTTTGAGGACCATGCCCCGGACCTCACATATCCAAGCTACTATCACAGCCCTGAGCTCCCCACCCCTGGCATTTGCCTCCAATTCTCAATAGTCTATCTTGACTTCTATCACCCCTTATTTCCAGTTTCTTTTGCGAGTGAAACTCAATCCACATGCGTTGTGACAGGAGAGTGCCCATGGCAAATGAGGATCCATGAAGCAAATCCAATTCTTCTGACACACTGCTCGTTACTTCCCTGGGGCACTGCTGCCTGCGGGTGCATGAAGATTCTCAGAGTCTGGTGCCCTATCTGCCAGAGTGCTGGAGCTGTCTGTGGTGCTGACCTGACCCTCCCGCCTGCCTGGGTTCATTTCTCCTTCCAGCTCTGAAAAGAATTTCATACCGTTGCCTGTGATGTTGGAAGTGGCCTGTAAAGTAAAGACTGTGGGACTCATTGTATATGCTCCAAGATCTGTTCTTCCTGCTCAAAGCCAGCCTGGACACAAGAACCACCACCAATTTCTCTGTTTTTCTTGCTTGACAAGAGAACTCACAGCATTAGGAGAAACACCCAACCAGAAATAATAGGCCCTACTAGCTATTCATTTCTGCTTAGTAAATTAACCAAATTTAATGGCTTAATCAGAGACTAGAAAAATAGCTCAGCAGTTAAGAGTATGTACAACTCTTTCAGAGGAAGGACCCAAGTGTGGTTCCCAGCACCCATGTCAAGTAGCTCACAACCACCTGCAGTCCCAGATCCAGGGGTTCCATGCCCTCTTCTGGCCCTGTATGGGCAATACCTTCAGATGCACCCCCATACCACATACATACCCCATACATATGATTAAATATAACAAAGAATAGATCTTTAAAGTTAGTGGCTTAAACAGCAGTGGCTTACCATGTCTTGTGGTTCCATGAATCAGATGAGCAGTTCTCTTCTTCCTCTTGGGCCAGCTGGAATCTGGTGAAGGGTCCCTTGGATATTGGGACAGTTGAGACCACTGAACCCTCTCTTTATGTAACCTACTATATGCCCTTGCTAGATGATGGGAATATAAAACTGGATAAAGCAAATCCACTGGAGAGAGAAGATGATGGAGGATACTCAGGCATGGTTGGCCAGAGTCTCCAGGGCATAATCTGAGGGCAGCTGAAAAATAAGTCTAGACATGCCCACTAAAGGAATAGTGGCACAAATGTCATGTGAGTAAGCAATCAATTGGATTTAATGCCCAATCTATAGATGAAACCCATACTGGCACCATTATTAGAGCAAGAACCTATGGATAGACTGGTCATAGACTTTAAGAGAGAACCTATTACTATTATTCTGCTAAATGGACATAGTATTAAACCAACTCCTGATGACTTACTATGATATTCATAGATTAATGCATCTCTCAACCATCAATCAAAGAGCTCCTGTTTGCAGTAGATGGTGATCAACACAGAGACCCAGAACTGATCCAGGTGCAGAAAATAGGAGACTGCAGAATGCTCAGCCCTAAATGGGACATATATTCCTTATATATGTTTAGAGATCATTGAAGAAGAAAGAATGGGGAAAGTGTAAGAAGCAGAGGGAGTGGATGACCATAAGGAGACAATGTCTTCTGGACACCACAAGGCAGCTGCAGATATGAACTCACAGTGGTTGTAACAGCTTGCACAAGACCTGCACAAGCCCAAGCCAGACCATATCCTAGCATGAACAGGGAGTTGGACATGAGGTCCTATCCCCAGCTAAAGTGCTATTGGCTATTCTTAGCTGCTGGGAGAAAAGGGATCCATTTTCCTAAAAGTCTAGCCCCTAAGAAGTTGGCCACAGTACAGTGGAAGACCACATATCCGGGAATATTTGAGCATCAGAAATTGTATTGATGAAAATGAAAAAGTACACAAAGTTGGGTGTGAAAGGAAGTGGGGAGATCTGGGAAGAGATGGGAAGGCAGGAGAATAGGATCAAAACATTGATAGGGAAATTTGTCTAGCATTCTCTCTGGGGAGACTGTCTTCCTTCTCTTTGGCATGTTGGTAGCATCCATCAATCCTTCATGGTTCGTGCCAAGGCACCTCTGCCTCTGGAGATTTCTGGATCCTTGCCACCTTCTTCCAGGTGCCTGAGTGTTCCCTTGTTGATGCTTTTTCTTGATGCTTTGGGGTTGAAATTCCTCATTGAATTTCTCCTCAGCTAAATGCTGAGATCATCACATCAGGGTCACCTCAGGACTCCACAGGCCTGTGACCTAGTAAGTGCTTATTACACACTTACTAAAGAAATGAACATTGATCTAGGTGTGAAGAGGCTGTGATGGGAAGCATGGGGAGCGAGCCAGTGTAGCTGGATCATTAGAAAAATCACTTCTCTGTGGGGCAATTGAGCTGCATCTCAGATGAGGACCAGGATGCCAGACAGCTGCAGGAGCAGTTTTCAAGGCTGACTTTGTGGAGATGGAAAAGTAGATGACCTATTCAGAGAAGGGCAAATTGTTGCCATGGCCAAACACAGTGGCTGAAGGGTAAAGGTGGGAGATGAAGCTAAGCAATGGTTTGGGTCTAGACTGGAAGATCATGATGGTCAAGATCACTTCTTAAACCCTCCTGGGACCAAGACTGCCTCACCTCTTTCATCTATGGCTGAGCAAAGGTCTAGACAGACAAAACCTGATCACCATGCTGTGTCTTAATTGAGTAAGTAATGAGACTTGGGAAGGGCAGGGCTTTGCAATCAGCCTCCTTCTCCTTTGGCTTCCACTGAATACTCATTAGCTAGTTGTGAACCCCAGAGAACAGAGGTCATGTTGAGTGACAGCAACTCGGCACCTTTCTTAGGCATTTGCTGTAATTTTCACGAAGATGTGAATGTAATTATCTTGATCAGATTCACTTCCCCTGGCAAATTCGTACAGTGAGACAAGTAAATTTCCTCCCATTAAATCACAGCATTTGAGGACCGCACTACTTCTCAGCCAAGAACTAGATCCTGGAAGAAAGAAAGAGAAAAGGAAAAAAAGAAGAGTGAGTTCCCAGGAGGACATGTGGGTGGTGAGGAGAGAGGACAAGAGTGTGTTTGGAGCCCAGACACCCAACAGCTCCTTGGAGCCTCTTGAATTTTACAGCACATAGCACTTCCTGGCCAGCACAAAACCTCAGTCATTGCCAAACGTTGCATTCCCTGTGTAGTCTGGATGACAAAAAGAATGTCTACAAGAAGATGTTTTTCAGGCTGGGAGCAGGTGCCTCAGAGAGAGAGGACTTTCTGGTTTCATGCAGAAAGGAAAAGAAGGATGCTGGGGTTTGTGCTGGACCTCTGCTCGGCATTCACACACATGCAGTGCCTTGAGCAAGAGGGTGGAGTGGGATGAGACATTTTCCTAACTCTCACTTCTCCTGCTTGGGATTTAACACAATTCAGTTACACAGCTCACAGAAGAAAGCAAGGACGCTGGGCATGTCACATTACCCGTTAAAGCTCCTGGGATTACCACCATTCCTTGTGTATGGTAAGCACAGATAAAGGAGTGTGTAATGGCTAGCCTGGCCCGTGAATAAGATTGTTTTGAAAAATGGGGATTATTGGGAGAGAAACAAGAACTGATTTAAAGATGTTGGAAGCCATGCTAGTCAAATTTGGCTAGAATCCAATTGTAGATAATAACACAACCAGGAAACAATTTTACAGCCATTGGGGTTCTTTTAGTTGCATATGGCAGAATCCTGGCTTGTAGCAGGTTAGAAAGAAAGAAAGGCAATGCTTTACCTGTGTAATGTCCAAGATGGGTCTTGGCTAATATCTTGTCTTGGCTGGGTCCAGAGGCTTCAATGATGTCATCCAGGCTTGTAATTCATTCTTTCTTATTCTGGTGGCTCCTCTTTGCTTGGATTTTTGTCCCTCAAACAGTTTCTCCATGTGGTAACATCCAGGAACTCTAGCTTTGCTTCTTCTCAGCTGAGCCACCTAGTGGGAAAACCATCTCTCACCTGATGAGTTGGTTACCTGTTGCTGAAAAGCAAACTAACCCAGAGCTCAGTGGCCTTAAAGAATAGCTCTGTTCTCAGAACTCTGTGGATGAACAGCTCAAGCCAGGCTCTCCTGGGCAGCCCTTTCCACACGTGTGGTGGCCCTTGAATTCAGTTGGGCATTTAGGTGATGTCATGGGGGAGTGTTTGGTCTCAAAAAGCTTCATTCAGATGTCACTGTCCTCTGTGGGAATGGCTAAGACAATGGAGATGTCTCTCTATCTACAGGGCCTCTCTCTGTAGGATGGTTTTTGTTGTTGTTTGTTTTTTATTTTTCTCCAAGAACCCAGCCTGGCCTTCACATTGGGGAGCAATGTCCTGAGACAGTGAGAAGAGACTCTCCACTCCAAAGCTCAGGACTCATGCCATATCACTTCTAATCTGAGGCACGGACCACCTGGAACTCAAGAAAAGGATCACAAGCTCTACCTTTGCATGGTGGTACCCAAAGCCTCATCACAGTGTCCACGCAGAATGAAAGACTGTCCAGACTCCTGCCTCCTCCAATGAATATTGTTCAAATCATGTGTAGACCCCTGGTCCACACAATGGCCTGAGTTGGGGAGATGGATCTGTCCATAAAGTGCTTGCTTTGCAAGTATGAGGTACTAAGAGTGAGCCCCAAAACCCACATTTTAAAAAGGCAGTGCATCGCCGGGCGGTGGTGGCGCACGCCTTTAATCCCAGCACTCGGGAGGCAGAGCCAGGCGGATCTCTGTGAGTTCGAGGCCAGCCTGGTCTACCAAGTGAGTCCCAGGAAAGGCGCAAAGCTACACAGAGAAACCCTGTCTCGGAAAATCAAAAAAAAAAAAAAAAAGGCAGTGCATCATGGGCCCCACTTACCAAGGCTTAGAAAAAATTGCTTGCCCAGTGTCTAACTTCACTCCCGTTGCTGTGATAAAATGCCCTGACAAAAATCAGCCGAGGGTAGAAAGTTTATTTCAGCTTCTAATTCCTGGTTATAGTCTGTCATTGTGGTGAAGTCAAGGCCAGAATTTCAAACATCTGGTCACATCATATCCACAGTTAAGAGAGCAGAAAGAAATGAATCCATGCATGCCCACTTGCTTGCTTGTGCTCAGCTCAATTCCTCTACTCTTCTACAGCTCAGACCCCTGTGCCTAGGGAATGATGCCACCCTAACTGGGTTGGGTATTCCTACATCAATTAACTTAATTAAGATAACTTTCCCCAAACAATCTACTTCAAGACCCAGTGACACATATACCCAAAGGATATTCAATCATACCACAAGGACAATTGCTCAACTATGTTCATAGCAGCATTATTCTCAATAGCCAGAACCTGGAAACAACCTAGTTGCCACTCACCCGAAGGATGGGTAAAGAAAATGTGGTACATATAGACAATGGAGTACTACTCAGCTGTAAAAAGCAATGACATCATGAAATGTGCAGGCAAATGGATGGAACTAGAAAATATTATCCTGACTGAGATAACCCAGACTCAGAAAGACAAACATGGTATGTACTCACTCATAAGTGGATACTAGATGTAAAGTAAAGGATAATCAGACTAAAACCCACAGCTCCAGAGAAGCTAGGAAACAAGGAGGACCCTAAGAGGGATGTATGAATCACCTTAGGAAAGGGAAACAGAGGAGATCTCCATGAGTAAACTGGGGATGGGGGGCACTAGAGGGGTAGGAATGGAGGGTGAGAACATGAGGGAACAGGGATGGTTGAGCTGCGGGAGGGATGGAGTGGGAAAGCATTGAAAGAGATATATTGATAGAGGGAGACATTATGTGATAAGGAAGAAACCTTGTGATAGGGAAATTCCCAGGAATCCACAATGACAACCCTAGATTAGACTACTAGCAATAGTGATGAGGATGCCTGAACTTGCCTGCCCTGGTAATCAGATTGGTAAATATCCTGTCATCACAGAGCCTTTATCCAGTGACTGATGGAAGCAGATGCAGAGATTCACAACCAAGCACCAGGCTGAGCTCAGGGAGTCCAGTCAAAGAGAAGGAGGAGGTATTATATGAGCAGGGCAGGGGAGGGTCAAGATCATGATGGGTAAACCTACAGAGACAACTGAACCAAGCCTGCAGAACTCACAAACTTTAGACTGACAACTGTGGAACCTGCCTGGGACTGGACTAGACCCTCTGTATAAGCAAGACAGTTGTGTATCGTGGTCTGCTTAAGGGTCCCCATGGCAGTGGGATCAGAATCTATCCCTGGTGCATGAGCTGGCTTTTTGGAGCCCATTCCCTATGGTGGAATGCTTTTCTCAGCCTTGATGCAGCATGGAGGGTCTTAGTCCTTCCTCAGCTGAATGTAGGAGGCCTTGCTTATCTTTTGGAGGCAGGGATAAGGGGTGGGGGTGGGGGCTGTGGGGAGAAGGAGGAGGGATGAGAGGAGGATCTGTGGTTGGTATGTAAAATGAATTTTAAAAAAAATTTTTTAATTAAAAAAAAAAACATAATTTCCCCCACAGGCATGCCCAGAGGCGAACCCAGTATAAATAATCCCTAATTGGGACTCTCTTCCTAGGTGATTGTAGGTGGGTCAGTCGACAATTAAAGCTGACCATCACACCCAGGGTCACAAAGCTAGCAACACTAACCTGGAAAAACAGAGCTCCCTGCCACTCACCCCATAATCTCCCTGTACGCCTACATTCCTGCAATGTTCTAAGTGATGTCCAGCTATCTGTTACGAATCTGACATTTAAATGCGAGAAGAAAGGGAATAAATAAGTAAATAGGCCACAAAAGGTCAAACAATGATGACCACTGTATAAATAACAAGCACATAACAGTGCATTTAAGGTGTCTGCATCTTGCCTTTAGTTTGGGTGGCACTGTGTTTGGGCGTGGCTTGAGAGTGTCTGCAAAGGCTTATGTGTTAGTGTGGCAATGTTGGAAGGTGTACTTTAAGGGGCAGGGCTTCTTGCTTAGTGATTAGGCCATCGGAGTGCTACACTTAGAAGGAATTAGCGTCATTTCCACAGTTAGTTCTCACGAGAGTGGGTTGTTAAGAGTGAGCCTGACCCCTGGGGCGAGCCCATTTCCTGTTTCCCCACGTGCCTGCTGTTATGGGTACTTCTGGCATGGTAACAGCATCCACCAGGAGACCCTCATCAGAAGCAGAATTGAGGGAATCACCCCATCAACTTCCAGAAACAGGAGCTCCTAAATAAATTCTGTCCTTTATGACTTACCCAGTGTGGTGACTAACATTGTCAACTTGATGGGATCCATCAAGGACACAGAGTCTGGGCATACCTGGGAGGGGCTGTATAGACTAAGTTCACTGGGGGGTGGGAAGACCCACCAAAATGTAGGTATGCTATTCCATGGGCTGGAGGTGGGGACTGCATAAAAAAAAAAAAAACTAGAAGGGTGGGCTGAGCAGGCTCATTAACCACTCTCTGCTTCCTGACTATGGGCATAATGTAACTAGCCACCGAACCTTCCCTGTCTGATGCAAAGTTTCCTCAACTGTGATGGAATAATCCCTTTGAACTGTACCCCACAATAAACGCTTTCTCTCTTAAATGGATGCTTGTCAGAGATTTGGTTACAGCAATGAGAAAAGTAACTAATAAGCCCTGCCTCTACTATTTTGTCATAGCATCAGAAAGCAAATTTAACACAGATTGTTAGAGAATAATAAGAATAGGATCAGGGCTGGGAAGATGGCTTGGACAGTAAAATGCTTGCTTCAAGAGCAAGAGGACCCAGGATTGAGCCTCAGAACCCACATTAAACGCTGGGCATAGAGGCACATACCTTGTGACCCTAGTTCTGGGGAGGCAGAGACAGGAGGGTCCCTAGAGCCAGCCAGTCCAGGTAAGTCTGCAAGCTCCAATATTAGTGAGAGGCTCCGTCTCAAAAAAAATAAGATAGAGGGCTATTAAGGAAGATACCCACTATTGACCATTGGCCCCACATGCGCGCGGGCACACACACACACACACACACACATGTACAAACACAGAAAAAGTAGTTGTATCAAAGAGTTACCCATAGGCTTCAGATACCTTCTTATACAACAAGTGGACTGGAAAAAATTATCTCTCTTCATCCATAAGTCTAGACAGGAAGCCTGCTTATGAAGATGTGGCATGAATAAGGGCCTGTTAGGATGGATAGGTCATTATTGTACAATCCAGAACAAGTGGAACCATTAACAGTAATAGCAGCATGCATAATCTACCATGTTCTTTCCTACGTGCCTAGAATGAATTCTTTCTAAAGCTCATGAGGCATTATCAACCAATGAGGAAAACTTAGATAATAATAGTTCAGTGGCAGACCCATCTTCAAGGGTAAGCTTTACAGAATTTATCCCAAGAGAGGACAGAAGGGCAGGTCACGGTGCTACACAGCCAGAATGGAGGGCGATTTGGGGTCTTTCTGCTTTTCCCTGTTTTTCCTCCAACTGCTCTGTGCTTCAGTACACCCAAGGGACTGGAGCCCAGCATCCCAGCAGTCAGTACTGCTTCCACCTGGATGGGAGAAGGCATCTCAATGCCCACAGCAAACCCTGTTTGAAGCTGAAGGCTTGCTGAGCAGCTGTTTTCCCACCCACAGTCCTAGCGGTGCCAGTCTCCCGGGGAGCCTCAGCAGATGGAATGGCTGGACAGCAGACACATGACCCATTCACCCGGACCCCACCATCAGGAAACTCAAAAGCAAAAATTATTTGCCTGTCTGTAGAACTTAAAAATCGAGTCTGAAGTCTGTGACCCACCCCAACTTCCTAGGCAATGAGTTGAGCTTTGGCCCTACATGGTCTAAGCCCTGCTTTGATAAATATTTTACCATACTTGACTTCCTCAAGTCAAAAAAATAATTAGGGTGCAAACTTATATAGCCACTTGGGAAAACAATGTGGCGGCTTCTCAAAAAATTGGGAATCAGTCTATGTCGAGACCTAGCAATACTACACTTGGGCATATACCCAAAGGATGCTCAATCAATACCACAAGGACACTTGCTCAACTATGTCCATAGCAGCATTATTTGTAATAGCCAGGACCTGGAAACAACCTAGATGCCCCTCAACTCAAGAATGGATAAAGAAAATGTGGTACATTTACACACTGAAGTACTACTCAGCTATTAAAAACAATAACATCAGGAAATTTGAAGGCAAATGGATGGAGCTAAAAAAAATCATCCTGAGTGAGGTAATCCAGACTCAGCAACACAAACATGATATGTACTCACTCATAACTGGGTATTAACTGTAAAATAAAGGATAACCAGGCTACAATCCACAGGCCCAGAGAGGCTAAGAAACAAGGAGGGTCCAAGAGGGGACACATGGATCTCCCTGGGAAGGGGAAATAGAAGAGATCTCCTGGTAGGACTTGGATCAGTAGGCATGGGAACTTGAGGGATCAGGTTGGGTGGTGGCCGGAGGCGGAGAGTGCTGAGTGAGATGACTGGGCTTTATGGAGTGGGGTAGAAGCCTGATGCAAGGGAAACTTCCATGAGTCCTCAAGGATGTCCCCAGCTAAGACTCCTGGCAGCAGTGGATGCAAAGCCTGAACTGGCCATCTCTTGTGATCAGATTGGTGACTATCATGGTTGTCATCGGAGAGTCTTCATCCAGTGACTGATGGAGGCAAATTCAGAGACCCAGAGACGCCTGCTCGGGGAGTCCTGCTGAGGAGAGAGAGGAGAGACTGTTGGAGCCAGGGGGGTCAGGAGGAAAACCCACAGAAATGGCTAGCCCGGTTCATGGGAACTCAGAGTCTGAGCCAATAACCAGGGAGCCTGCATGGGACCGACCTAGGCCCTTTGCATATATGTGACAGTTGTGTAGCTCGGTCTATTTGTGGGACTCCTGTTAACAGGAGCAGAGGCTGTCCCTGGTGCTTTGGCTGGCTCTTGGGGACCTATTCCTCATGCTGGATTGCCTTTCCCAGGCTAGAATACAGGGGGAGGTGCTTGGTCTTATGGCAGCTTAATATGCCATGCTTCGCTGATGCCCACGAGAGGCCTGCCCCTTTTTGAGTGAATACAGAGAAGGGGTTGGTTGGGGGTGGGAAGAAAGAGAGGAGATGTGGTTGGGATGTAAAATAAATTAATAAATTAAATAAAAATTAAAAAGGCAGCAAGTGAGAATCAGTCTACACCAGAGACACTCCATCCCACCAATATGAGACCAAAACAGGAACAATATGCCTTGTAAGTTAATGGAAGACCAAAACAGTAAAGATATACCTTGTAGATTAAGGGTTCTGTTTGTATAAGACAGTTATGAATAAGTTCCTGTTTGACATATGTTAAGTTCTTGCAAGTTAAGGTTTCTATTTGTAATTAAGAAGAAGTTCCTGTTTCTTAGATTTGATGTAAACGGCAAAACATGTTTTCAGCCTACACTAAACTTGTGACTCCTTCACATGATGTATAGTCTTCACCTTGTTCCTTCCCTGTCACTGTATTTTTCTAACAATGTATAACAGCTGACTCTCTCGCCCCTGTGAGCATTTATCTCCACTGTAAAAATAACCCCAAGAGGCCGGCAGAGGCTGCTCTCTCAAATCCCAACCTAGAGTGAGACAGCAGTCCCAAGTGCACCCCAAAATACAGCTTGTTTTGATTGGACAATCATGGGTTTGGTCTTTACTCCTCACGATTCTCAAGTTTAACACCTGCCTCACAGTTCAGTTTCATCACCACCCTTCCAAGAAAGGCTGAGTAGTCTGTCACGGATGCTTTCCACTTCCAGGACTGTGGTGCAAACCCTAACATCTGGTGCACAAAACAGCAGATGCCTCTGGGACTGCTCCAAGCAAGAAGACTGTGCAGCATATTCTCCGTATGAGTGGCCTGCCTGGAGCTACACAGGGCAGCTCTGACCCCCAGGAACCACCAAGAGGAGGGGATGGCTCCCCCAGTCAGTAAAGACCCTAGCAAGCATGAGGACCTGAAGTCAATGGCCAGAACCCATGTTTTTTAAAAAAACTAATTGTGGCACTATACACTTGCAAGCCCAGCCTTGGGGAGGCAGAAACAGGAGGACACCTGGGGTTTAGTAGACCAGCCAGGCCTATTGTTGAGCTCCAGGCCAGTGTGAGACCCCGTCTCCAGATAAAAACAGAAATGTGGACAGTGCCCGAGGGACAGAACCTGAGATTTCCCTCTGACCTCCAAAGGCATGCACACTGACATGCACATGTGTATATACACACTAAAAGAAAAGGGATGGGAGGAGCTGGGAAAATGACTCAGTAAAGTACCTGCCATACAAGCATGCAGACCTGAGTTTGGATCCCCAGAGCTCAGGTAAAAAGCTAGGCATGACAGCATATATCTGAACCCTAGCAATGGGGCAAAAGAGAAAAGGTAGAGACAGGAGCATCCCCTAAGCTCATTGGCCAGCCAATCTAGGCAATCAGTAAGCACTGAGTTTAGTGGGAGACACTCCCTCATACAATAAAGTTGGAGACCAATAGAGGAGGATGCTGGACATCAACCTCTGGCTTCCACAGCAGGTGCACACACATACAGGTACACCCACACACATGCATAAGCACAAAACACGAACATAGATCTACACAGACACAAAAGGTAGAGGGAGAGAGTCCCTTTTAGGATCCACACTACTCACCCTAGAAGTCTGCCTCAAATACAGGGAGAGTAGACCTTCCTCAGAGTCTGGGTTCAGCAGGCTTCATCCCCATGTGAGCTAAGCTGTCAAGTCATAGGTGGAAAAATTCCAGTTTCTCTGTTTTATATGGCAAGCCGTACTCACATGATGTTAGGAAGAGAGAGTGTGTGGTAAGAGAAAGTGCCGTGTAAATTGGGCAAGACTCTAACGTAGGTCAACCTCCACTATACCAAAGAATATTGCTCCGTCAGAGACCCTACCAGCCAGCCCTGCTTCTGCCTCCCTCCACCCAGCCATTTGCTCAGAAATCAGAAGCACTCGGGGTGTAGCCAGCAGTGAGAATATAGAAGAGTCCCAACCAAACCCCCTGGCAATGGAGTCCCACAAGAAACACAGCCAGGGTCATGTGTTTAGAACACAGGATAGGGCACAAATGCCTGCATGGGCAGAGTATATACCTTGAACAAGAGACTCAGAGAGGGCTTCTGGAAGGAGGCAGGTGGCCCTGTAGGAAGCTACAGATGAAAGCATTGCCCAGCAATGGGATGAGCTGTTCCTAAGGAGCCCCCAGCAGAAACTAGCATGGCACATGGAGTGCAAGCCCCTGGAGGGACCACAGACTGTGTCCAGGTTAGAAGGTAGAATAAGATTTGAGGTTGGAGAAATAGCAGGAGCCTGCCTTCTATTGTGAGGAAAGGTTAACAGATAATCATTCCCAAAGAGTATGCCCTGAGATCTCAGACCTCAGAAGACCTGGAACAGAGGAGTTCCAGGGTCAACTGAGTTTGGGAAACCTTCACACTATCCATTCCTCATGGGAAGTCATGGGGCAGATGGAAGTTTTGGGGGTCTCACACTTTCTGTCTAAGCCACCCCTTACCAAACCCACAGGAGCTGCCAAGCAAAGCATGGGGCATCAATGACCATCACACTGTGCTCTGGCAGGTTTCCCAGTAGAGAGACTTTTCAAAGCCCAGGAATGACCAGGTCAGGCAGGTGCACTGGAAAGACATCTTCCCCAAAGGAACTACCAGTGTCTATATTTTCCTTGCTGTCTGTATTTCCCACAAGTGTATCACAACTGGGACACACCTTCACGCACAGCTTAGCAACAGGGAGATATTCTGAGATGTGTGAGTGATTCATCTTTGTGTGACATTCAAGAGTATGAACAATGGCTGTGATGTCACTTGGTGAGTCCATCTTACGGGAGGGTCATTACACATCTGACCTATTGTTAAACACATAAACACATTTAGGTGATGTACAACTGTTGCAACACTCTCAGAAAACAAAACTCAATAGGTCATAACCAAGCATGGTGTTCCATGTCTGTAAGCTTGGGGAACTAAGGCAAAGACCTTGCAAGCCCCAGATCAGCTTCGGCTACAGAACAAGTCCCTGCCTTTCTCCCCAAAACAAACAACAGCATCGGGGAAACTCGGTAAGTGCTTTGCTATTTTGTTCTGAGAGCAAATGCCTACACCACAGTCTTCTTAGATGTGGGTCATTTTCCTCTAACTCCAGCATCGCAACCAGGCTGTCGGGCCTCTATGGGAGACTCACATCTGAATTCTTTTCTCCCTAATTCAATCTGGGCACCTGAAGGATTTAGTAGCTGCCCACTTTGTGGCTTAACAAACAGCTTGACAGCCACCACTGGACTGGGTCCTAGTTATGCTATGGCTTCTAAGTTAAATGTTCTACCTTGAAGATGAGAGGCCATTGTACCAACCACCCTAGACCCCAACTTCTTGGACTGCCTACTCCTTTTCATAGCCAGCATATCACAGATAAGCCAGTTCTTTTCTAGCTCATCTTGTTCATGTTGTAACAAACAAGACAGTGCTTCTAATATTACATCTCCCAGGCCATTCATCTTAATCTGGGAGCTCCTTAACAGTTCAGTACTGCCTCCTAAGCTCCTTCTACAATAGTGTAATCAGATGCCCTCTACAGACCACCATCTTCACATCCTTCAGGGCTGATTTTCTTGCTGCCCCTACCTGTCCAGAGCCGATACTGTGTGCATCAGGAATTTGTTTCATGGTAACTCCCCACTCCAGATACACTAATAAGATCTCTCTGGGGGTAGGAAGTCACTTAGGGATTCCCCAGAACTGCCAAGGAGGCGGGTCTTAGGGCCAGCACAGAACTGATGTAAGACTGAGAATGGGCCAAAATCCACAGCAAGGAATGAGGCTGCCGTAGCTTGAATGTCTGTAGCCTTTAAAAGTCATGTGTTGAGCGCTGTCGAGATGGCTCAGAGGGTAAAGGCACGTGCTGCCAAGCCTGACGACCCAAGTTCAATCCCTGGGAACTACATGGTGCTAGGGGAGAACTAACTCCTAGAACTTGTCCCCTGCCCTCCAACAGGCATGCACACCACCACCACCACCACCACCACCACCACCACCACCACCACACACACAAACACACAAAAAAATAAGTAAATAAATGTAATGACTTTCTTAAATTCATATCTCGAGATTTAATTGCCAAAATGATAGTAGTACGTGGTAGAGCCTGTGGAAGAAGATCCAGGCATGTGAGTGATGCCCTCATGAGTGATTCTGAGTGATCGGGCTAGTCAGTTCCATTTTCTTTTGTTTCATTCACTGTGGTGAAACACCGTGGAAAACAACTTAAAGGAAAGATTGGTTTCAGCTCAGAGTTTCAGAGCTTTCAGTACCTGCCAGTCCGGCCCTGTGGTACCTACATCATGATGGAAGAACCACAGCAGCCCAGAAGCAGAGAGAGCTAGACAGGAAGGGCCTCAGAACAAGACATACTATTCAAGGGTATGCCTATCCCCAGTGGTCCACAACCTCCAATCAGTTCCCACCTCTTCCTAACCCATGCAGACACATGATGATGTCGGCTCCCTCATGACCTGTCATCTCTCAAAAGTGCCATCCTCTGAGGAATCTCCCTTCCATGGGTTTTTTTTGGGGGGGGGGGGAGTGCAACATTTCATGTTGGAATCACACCAGTGACCTTGTAAAAAGAGGTATGAGAGAACAGATTGCCCCTTCTGCCACGTGGAGGAGGACAGCAAGACTGTCTTGACACAGAAGAAAAGCCCTGGCCCAATACTGAATCTGCAGCATCTCCATCTTGGACTTGTTAGCCTTCAGAGCATCGAGAAGTAACTTCTGCTGTATGCAAATGCCCCAGCTCAAAGAAAGTTGTTAAGCAGCATGAAGTGATTGAAGCTGGGTAATGGGGATCGTGGGCTGAGAGCACGGTATCTCCCCTGATTCATGTGGTCTTCCTCCCACTGGCCAACCACCCTTTTTTTTTTTTTTTTTTTTTTTTTTTTCGGTTTTTCGAGACAGGGTTTCTCTGCGTAGCTTTGCGCCTTTCCTGGAGCTCACTCGGTAGCCCAGGCTGGCCTCGAACTCACAGAGATCCGCCTGGCTCTGCCTCCCGAGTGCTGGGATTAAAGGCGTGCGCCACCACCGCCCGGCTCATCAACCAACCACCCTTCTTATTTACATTCATAAAAAGCAAAATGACTCATGTTACTGGTGTGGGAGCATAGATATCTGGGAATCTTTCTCTTTAAGGATTAGAATAGCAAACCACCTTGGCCCTGATCATTTTCATTTGTAACCCAACCCTATCTCACTCATTATATCTAATCACAGCAGCCAGCACCATTAAATAAAATTGATGGATTGACGCTGGGGGGAGGTTAGAAACAACAGTCTTTACATAATGATTCCCACTATGACTTGGTTATAAATAACCCATAAAGACAGCTAGCTTTGTGTAGCAGGCCTTGACTGTAGGAGATGCTAGGATGCTATATCCACATATATTGGGAAGGAGTCAGTCGGCTTAGGCAATCAGCATGAGCTCAGTATTTAGCATAATGCCCAGGGATGCAGATGACTTAAGAACACAGGAGCCTCCAGTTACTCCTCAGGAGATCTGGAAAAATGTTATCCCATGGCCAGTGTTCACTGTGACTCCTAAAGAGAGCTCTTTTGCTTCCCTCTGTGACAGCATCTTTTAGGTCCTGGGAGTCTGAACACTGCAGATGTATCTTGACCAAAATCTCTTCAGAAGATAAGAGACAGAGGAGACAAAACTCAATCCCATTCTCTCTCCTCCAATAGAATCAGTAGTCATTATTCAGCCATTCATTTATTCATTCATTCATTCATTCATTCATTCCATGCAGTTTTTAAATGTGTGTGTGTGTGTGTTTGTGTGTGCGCGCGCCCACTTGAGTTTATGTGCACTGTGTGCATGCAGGAGCATTTGGGAAGAGGTAATCACAACTGAGAAGAGGGGGTTTGGTCCCCTAGAAGTAGATGGTTGTGAGACACCAATTGTACCAGGAAACCAAACCTCAGAACTCTGCAAGAGCAACAAGTGTTCTTAACCACTGAGCCATTTCCATGAAAAGCACAAGGAGCTGCAGAGGTGGAATAGAGAACACAGTGATTTCCTGAGAGTTGTGTATTAAGACTGTAGAATAGAGAAAGTGCCTTAAGAAGAGCTCAGAAGGAGGCTGGGGAGATGGCTCAGCAGTTAAGATCTGGAAAAATGATATCCCATGGCCTTCATGGCCACTCAGAACCATCTGTAACTCAAGTTCCAGGAGATCCTACACCCTCACACAGACATACATATAGGCAAAACACCAAAGCCCATAGAATAAAAAGAAAAACAATCTCAGAAAATAAGAGTGTTGAGAGCAATGCAGACGATGGAGGATGGCTTGTGATGTTTCAGAAGGAATCAAAGACTCTACCAGAGCCATTTATGTAACATTTTGAATTTAAAACCACAAAACTGAAACCTGTTCTTTTCTGGGATAATCGATACTGGTCAGCTGGGGCTGAAGAATCAGCTATGATTAAGAAGAGCAGCAGCGTTGAGACAAAATCTCCTGGGATGTGTTTTCTTCAGGGTCAGCAGACAGGACCTGTAGTCCAGAAGGAGGCAAAGCTGCACTTGGTTCTTACAGCTCAAGGCAGTAATGTGTCAGAGTCTCCAAGACAGAAATGGTGTAAAGAGTTTTAAATGCATAAAGAGGTCAGGCTAGAAACTGAGGCTCAGCACTGTGGGAAGACGATGGGGAAGGTGCAGCCTCAACGGCAGTCAAAGCCCCAGGACTGAAGGAGTTATGGGCAGGAGCTGAGACGTGGCAGTATGGGACAGGGTCAGAGTCACTGGGAGAGGACACTGACAGAGTTTGCAGTGGAGACCCCAGGGTCTTGGAGACGCCAGTGCTATGGGGCAACTGCAGCAGCTGTAGGTGCAACTGGCCTGGACCTGGGAGACAAGTCCTATGTGCTGCCAGTGGCAGAGCTGGAGAAACGGGCCCTTGGAGCTCAGGAGATCATGAGTCCCCAAAGTCTGGCACTGAGTTCTACACAGTTGCACTTTGGTTTTGCTTTGATATGACTGTGACCGTGCCCCAGTTCTTCCCTCTTGGAATAACAAAGTATTCTACTTGCTGTTTTAATTGACAGGAGTCCATGATTGGGAAACTTTGGATGTTTTAGAGAAACTTCAAGCTCTGAAAGAGACTTTGGATTTTTTGAAAAAGACTGAATGATATTATTAAATATTTTTTTTATTTATTTTATGTACCAACACAGTTTCCCCTCACTCCTCTCCTCCCATTCCCTCCCCCACCCTCTTCTGCCCATCCCCCATCCACTCCTTCTATAAAGAGACTGAAGTTTTAAAGAATTGAAATTTTTAAAGACTGTGAGACTTTTAAAGTTATATTATGTTTATATTGTGATGGTAACATGACATTTTGGGGACAAATGAGAAAGGAAATTGTAGTTGAATGGTGATGTGTTTGTATATTAGGTTGATAAGAAGTCAATTATGCTGGCTAATTTTTTTTTTTTTGTCAACTTGACACACGCCAGAGTCATTTGGGAAGAGGAAATCTCAATTGAGAAAATTCTCCCACCAGATTGGCCTGTAGGCAAATCTTTGGGGGTATTTTCTTGATTAATAATTGATGCAGGGAGGCCCAGACCATTGTGGGTGGTGTTAACTCTGAGTAGAGGGCCCTGATTGTGTAAGAAAATCAGGCTGAACAAGCCATGAGGAGCAAGCCAGTAAGCAGCACTCATCCATGGCCTCTGCATCAGTTCCCACCTCCAGGTTCCTGCCCTGCTTGAGTTCCTGATCCAGCTTCCCTTAGTGATGGACCGTGACCTGGAAGTCTGGGCTGAAATAAACCTTCTTCTCCCCAAGTTGCTTTTGGTCATGGTGTTTTATCATGGCAATAGAGACACCAAGACAAAAGTCACCCCTGACTACACAGTGAGTCTGAGGCTAACCCGGAACACAAAAGACAAAGCAAAACAAAATGTTACAGCTTATGGGCTCCTACTCACCTCACCCCATCACACCAAGTCCTCGCCACTCCGTGTCTGTCTGTCCAGTCTGTCCATGGTGGAAATAACTCCTTACCCCTAACTGTCTTAGTGTCCCCTTGAACCTGCATCCAAGACCTTTCAATTTGGAGCTCCAGTGGCCTATCAACCTTGAAGGAGGGTAGCATGTGATCTGTGGGGAGGCATGGGAATAGACCTGTGGGAAATGAACAAAATTCAGCTCTAGAAATAAACATTTAAGTAAATAATCAACACTGATGAATTTTCCCCAGCAACTAATATTTTTTGGAGTAAAATGCACTGAGCTAATTAAATGCATTGATCATTTTTCTCTTTGATGCAGTTAAAGCCATTTCCTGTGTTATTTTCCACTTTCTTAAAAAATCCACTGAATTTATTTTTATTGAAACAATCTTTTCTCTCCAAATTTCACAATGATGATCAGATAGTAGAGGTTAATTTCCTCCTCCATATCAAATTTTATCGATATCTTTCTTTTTCTTTTGGGGTCTCACTCTATAGCCCTGGCTTGTCTGGAACTCATCAATATCTTTTTATACTGTAGTTGGGAAGGATGGAGTTCTAGCAATTGTCCATCTGATTTTGTGGCTGTCAATTTTATGTCTTGTTGTTGACATATATCAGTAACATTTATTACTAACCATATTAAAATGTAGCAAGTTGCATTCATCATTTTAACTGATCAGTGAGAAATGCAAGCATAAATTTCAGATATTCTGGAATGTGTCTATCACTTCTGAACAACTAACTCATCCATATGTTGCCAGCAGGTCGAATATTGGGTGATAATTGTTCGTGCTGCTGCTGGAGCTAACAGGTTCAAAATATACCATAAGAAATGTAGGCTTTTGCTTGGGTTCAGAGTTTGGAGGGAAGAGAGTGCTGTGAGCTTGTGGGGTCCTCACAGACCTTGGTGTGCCTGTCTTGAGTGGGCAGTGGATCCCAGTTGTATCAGCTACTTATCTCTTAGATAAAATACTCCATAGGAACAGGTTAAAGGAGTAAAGTTTGATTTGGACTCATGGTCTCCATCCACGTGGGTGGAACACTTCGGTCCACATCATCACAAGTCAGCAAGCAGAAAGAGGGGGGCTCCTGATGTTCTGTCAACTTCCTCTTCTTATCTTATATTCCAACTGGGCCCCAAGCCCATGGGACCCGCACCTACACTCAGGTAATTACTTTAGACAATGCTCTTTGGAAACGACCCACACAAACACACCCAGTCAAAGTAGCAAAGAAGATGATCTACCCCACCAGTGTTAGTCACAGCCCCTGGCCAAACATTCGTGGGTTCCTCATAGTTTCATGAATGATTTATGTCACAGCTAAGAGTTCCCTTAAGCCAGGAAGATGGTATGATGTAGTGTTTAGAAGTAAGAAGGGACCGGGGGTGGGGGTGTGGGTGTGGGGGTGGGGGGTGTTGAACTGTAGCTCAGTCACTCAGTAGCTGCATTACCCCAAGCCAGCCTCTCTTGTTCATTCTGTTCATCCATCCCTCTGTCTCTCCCTCTCTTCTCTATTACGTTCTTACCATGTGGCAGAGCGTCAAGCCAGGTGGACTTGACTTGAACCCTATGTTGTCACGTTTTAGCAGTGTGACCTTGAACAAGGAGGTTGACCTTCCAGAGCCTCAGCCCCTTGGACAGTATAAAAGGCACAAGAATAATAAAAACAGGAGATGGAGAGTGGCTGAGGAGTCTTAGGGTAAAAGACCCCAAAGTGAATAATTTTTCCTCTTGACTAAAATCCAGAACTATCCCTGAGCCTCACCACGCCAGGGGACCAGAGGTGCCAGAAGTGTTTAGACCAAAATGTCTTCGGTAATGCACTGGCCAGAGGTCAGGGATGCCAGAATGGATGTTGGTTTTTCCTTCTCCACAGAAGGAGTTCTCTTTAATAGAGATCGTACTGAGAGCATGAGAGACACTTCAAGACACTTTACATGCAAACTGGTGTATCACTCTCGGTGATACCCCAGTCCAGGACCCCTCCTGCTGCATGGGAGCCGTGCCTTTCCCTCTCACTTAAGCTCCCTATAATACTTTCCTAAAGCCACCCTCTGTGGTCCATGAATTTCAGGCTTCAAATTCATAAAACAATAACCTAAAAGCTCCCAGTGGCTTTTGAGTTTCTGGGACCCAAGCCCTTTGGGTTAAGCTCACCAAGAGCCAAGAAAGATTCCATCATTCTCAAAGACAGTCCCATACTCCTGTGTCAAGACTGCTTAAAGGGCCAGCCTGGAGGCTCTCAGAAATGACTGTGTCGGTTCCAATGTGGCATCTGATAGGGTGTACAATCTAAAAGGGATGAAAGTGGTATAGTTATTATGACTGGAGGAGAACAGGCCACACTGGGATATTAAATTGTTCACTTAGAGTCGCTAAAATTAGACTTGAACCCAAGTCCTTCCCCAACTAAGATCTTCGTTCTATGCTTCTTGGGATGTTGGTGACACTCTCACTGTACCAGACTAGGGTGGGAGAGCAAGTTCCCCATCACACTTGAAGAGCCACTCAGCCTGCCCAAGGACCTCATAGCAGTGAAGAGCTGGTGCCTTGTGTTTGGTTTCAATTCTTTTTTTTCCCCCTTTTAAAATTTATTTTATTTTTGAGATTGTAGTATAATTTTAAAATCCTCTTTTCCCCAGCTCTTCTTTGAAACTGACTTCCTGGCACTTAGCACAGAAAGGCCTGGTGTCTTTCATGAAATACAAACAAAAACAAGCCTTTGAGATGCTACTTTGCCCCCCTCGGTGCCAGCTAGCATTTGTCAGTTGTAAATTATCAGCCTCCATGCTGCTTGCTATCGAGAATTAATCAGCATGCTAAAGTCCCTGCCTGTCTGTAAATAATCCACCAACTGACAGCACTCAATGTAAACTGGACTCACTGTACCACAGAAGAAGCAAACCGGGAGCCCAAAGACCCAGATTCCATTTAACCACCTTAAAAACAAAACAAAACAAAACAAAACGTTTCAATCCCTCTGGCTACCTGTTCCTCATCCCAGCATGAAGGAAGCAGGCAACGTGATTTTTGAAGCTTCCAAACAATAAAAGCTACCACACAACAACCAGGGTGAGGTCTCTCTCAGTCTTTGAGCCTGGGAATCTGAAGAAACACAAGCTCAGTTAGTCAGCTCAGAAGCAAACAGCTTCAAAGAGGAGTGAGTGTGGGTTCAGGAGAAGGCTCAGTTTGTTAAGTGCTTGCCACATAAATATGAGGACCTGAGTTTGATCAGCCATGGTCTCCAAGTCACGCTGGCCTCCTTTCTCTTCTCTAGCCTGGCAAAGCGCAGTCCATTTCCAAACTATGGCACCTGCCATTCCCTCTGCCCAGACAGCTCTTCCTCTTCAGAGACACCTCCCCTGATAATACTAAATGTAGGCACAGCTTTTTCTTTTTCTTATGTGTCACAGCCATTACCACTGCCTGGTGAATGTTATGGGTGGAATGATCCAAGGCAATGTAATGTGAACTTTACCTGAGCCCACTAATACTAGGTTCCAAGACAGCAGAGAATCTGACAGATGACTGTATTCCCAGAGTGTAAGACAGTGCTGAGCATGTATGACATGGAAGTAGTACACAGGAGGAATGATGTATTGTGTGTGTGTGTGGGGGGGGGGGTGTTTCACAGTACTCACAAGATGGACTTCCCATAACACAGACCTCTTTAAACTGAGACATTTACCACCACCACCCCATATTGGCTTACCACAACCTGTTCTATGGGATGGAATAGCTGTCTTTTAGCTTCTAAATTTCTAAGTTTCTCAAACTGTGCTCCTGTAATGGAAGACCAGAGAGAGAATAGGAATTTAAGCCAACGAGGATTCTCAGGGTCAAAGACGCTGGGAAATGATGTTCACACACTTGGGATTCATAGTGCTCAGAAAAAGCTCTCCAGAGCCCTATAGGGAAAATGAGCATCAAACCTGAGTTTGCTGGGCTCCTCAGACTCTACCTGTGATTGTCCACATCATTAAACACAATTTGAAAGTTAGTGATCCAGCCAAACACTTGCCAGAGCTCAGGGAGGCCTTTGGGGGAGGGGAAAGACTGTAGGAGCCAGAGAGGTCAAGGACACCAGGAGAACACAGCCCACAGAATCAACTAAGCAGGGCTCATAGAGGCTCACAGAGACTGAAGCAACAATCATGGAGCCTGCATTGGTCTGTGCTAGGTCCTCCGAATATACATTATGGTTGTGTAGCTTGGTGTTCTCGTGGGACTCCTAATAGTGGGAGTTGGGGCTGTCTCTGACTCTTTTTCCTGCTCTTGGTATCCTTTTCTCATACTGAGTTGTCTTGTCCAGCCTTGATGTGAGGGTTTGTGCCTAGTCTTATTGTAACTTGCTATGCCAAGTTTAATTGATATCCCGGGGAGGCCTGCTCTTTTCTGAAGGGAAATGGAGGAGTGGATCTGAGGGAGAGAGGATATAGGGGTGGGGCGTGCTGGGAGGAGTGAGGGGAGGGGAAATTGCAGTTGGGATGTAATGTATAAGAGAAGAAAAAAAAAAAGCTAAGTTAGTGATCGAGGCCTTCCATTTACAAATGCTTCCAGAAAGTGAGTCCCAGAGAGGGCCATAGGCTCACTCGGGATCATGCAGCCACCTCAGGAATCCTGGCACAGCGCACCTTTCCCAGGCCCTGCCTGTGCCCTGATGATCTCCTTATCTACCTACGGGTGTGCAAGAAGTCAAAACTGGAACACCGTCCTCAGATCCCAATTTCAGTTTGACAAAAATCATAGGACTCAATACACTAAGTAAGGTTTGCTTTTAGCCTCACTATTCAGAAAATGATTCATTCAACAAACATTTATTAAGCATGGTGTGACAGGCACTGCACATTTTACAAGAAACAAGACACGGCTGTTCAGAAGACTCATAATACAATTATCCATAAGGAAACCGAAATTGATTGAACTGTCCTTGAGAAGCCATCTTTGGAGCAGGGGAGTGTGGGAGCTTACAGATGCAGAGTCCGTTTGCTTTTGTTATATGTTTGCATTTGTGACTAGTGAAATGACAGCAGAATAAAGTACTCTTCGCTGTACTCAGTGCAGAGAGGGACAGCATAAAGACAGACAGGTGGGCTCCCTTGTGAGCCCCGCACCCCATGAGTTCATCCATTCACTTGTCGCCTCTGGCTTTCTGCATGCGGGTTGAAGTTCACTCCGTTTGCTACTGTCTGCAGTAAAAAGCATCGGCTTCCAAGCAGAATTTTGGTTTTGAAGCATTTTGAAACATATCGCAGCTAAAAGACCCAAGAAAATGTGATTTACTGAAGCCACGTCACTTTGAAATACTGTGGATGAGAAATGGAGATGACAGGGCTGTTATTCTAGGTGGTCTTTTCAATGAACTGAGAGCATCTGTGTAGCAACTAGGACCATTGTCTCCTGTGACCCTAGAAAAAGTTTCCAAGCGTCAAAATAGAACTAGCCAGGCTTGAGAAGTCTGAATCTAACACACTGTGGAGGTGGAACTAACCTTCAGTGTGCCCTGGAGGAGTGACTGACTAATAGTAAGAAAGCTGAGAATTCAGCCATTCCTCAAGGCCCTTTGTGCAGCGTGTTCCCTAAACCAAGCGGCTCAGAAAACAAATGTGTGCTCCCAAACCCAGCTGTCTGCTAAGAACATGCTGAGGTTTCTCCGGGCAACACCAAACACCAACTGGCAGCGCAAAGATGACCCTCCCCCAACCCCAAGCACGTGTATTGTGCACCTTAAAAAGCAGAACAAATCAGGAAAAAAAATCCCGGGCCCAGGAAAGAGCCCCAATCCAAGCTAAACAGAAGCTACCAGAGCACCAGGCTACAGGACCCAAGTCTCTGGAAAGCCACAGTGCTCTCCAACAATTGCCACTCAGAGACCTGTCATTTAAAAAGCAACCTAGACAGAATCACAGAACAAGTGTGTGTTTGGAAGGTTAAGTTGAGGTGTGCTCTTAAAGGACCGGGCTCCACTTTCTCTTCCTTAAAGGGAACACTTTTCTGAATGAACTCAGAGTCTGAGTTTATTCCAACAGCCTCTGCTAATTTTCTCAGCTAAGTATCGTTTGGTTTCTATGCAGCTGGACTACAGAAAGCATATGCACACTGGGAGTGTGTAGATTTATGTGTATGTATGTGTGAATGCCTGTAAATATGGCTGCCGTTGTATATTCCCATGAGGGTGTTTCTAAGCAGTTTTATGGGAACAATTGGGGGTGAGAGGTGAGATTTTGCCTAAGGAAACCTCCTCCTCACAGTCAAGCTCCCAGACAGATTCAGCAGCCAGGTCACCGTCTGGGGTCGTTGGAGAGATTTGAGACATGTGATCAAAAGGCCCCTCCTCCTCCTCCTCCTCGCCCACTTCCCTGTCTCCGGAGGACACCGCATTGGGGATCATGTGGACATAGGCAGCAGCAATCTCCTTGTGGAAGACGGTGTCTTGATTGTAGGAGACGAGTTCGTTACTGATGTTTACGGTCTGCACAGGGGTCCGGAAGCAGAGGTGGCTGCATCCCAGCAGCTGGGCAAACACTTTCCGGAAGTCAGCGTTGAAGGCATAGATGATGGGGTTGAGAGAGGAATTGGCCCAGCCAAACCAGACGAATATATCAAAGGTGGTCTCACTGACGCAAGGGAAGCCAGGCCTTGGGGCTTCGGCGTCTCCACTGCTACAGAACGGAACCATGCAGTTCAGAATAAAGAAAGGCAACCAGCAACACACGAAGACCCCCATGATCACTGACAGTGTCTTGAAGACCTTGGTCTCCTTCTTGATGGATGCTCGCAGGCTGGGGTCAGATTCGCAGGCCCCGCGACTCCGGCAGCTCTGAGCATGCTCAGCTGCCCTCTCCAGGGAGGAGATCCGGCGTATCTGCACCTGTGCAATGCGGTAGATGCGCGTGTAGGTCACGATCATGATGGCCACCGGGATGTAGAAGCTGATGAGCGAGGAGGAGATGGCATAAGTTCGGTTCAGGCTGGAGTCGCAGTTCTCCGTCCTCCCTTCTCGATCCCAGCCCTCTTCCCAGGGCGTTACATTGGACAGCAGGCCTTCTCCGCCCTGGGAGCCTGCCTTGTCTCTGTGCCAATTGAGTTGGACCGGGATGAAGGAGATGAGGATGGACAAGGTCCAGGCCAGGCCCACCATGACCAGGGCTACGCGCTGGGTCATCTTACGCTCGTAGCGGAAGGGCCTAGAGATAGCCCAGTAGCGGTCTACACTGATGATACACAGATTCAGGATGGAGGCAGTGGAGCACATGATGTCAAAGGCCACCCAGACGTCGCAGAACTCCCCAAAGGGCCAGTAACCAGCCACCTCAGCCACGGCCTTCCAGGGCATGACCAGCAATGCCACAAAGAGGTCCGAGACCGCCAAGGATACAATAAAGATGTTGGTCATCTTGGCGCGCAAGTGGCGGCTGCGGACGATGGCTGCGCACACTAGCACATTGCCAAGTAAGGTCCAGACGATGAGGAGAGTCAGGAGGCCGGCGGTGACCACCTGCGCGGGTCCCAGAGGGGCCGCGGAGCCCCCCGGGGCGTCCGCCTGCGCCAGCTGCCGCTGCAGCCCCAGCCGTGCCTGATGCGCGGTGCCATTGCGCCCAGGCGGCAGCATGTCGCTCTGGGTAGCACTGGAGGGTCGACCTAACTTCGACCCCGCGCCCCCCGGGAACCCCCATCTGGCACCCCAGAGGGTGCGCCGGGCCCTGCAACTGACCGTCCCCGGACCGGAGGGGCGCTCACCCCGCGCTGTACAGGATCCCGGAGTGGTGACCGCCTTGCGCACCTCTGGTCCCCGCGATGGGGCAGGTGCCCGCGGGTTGGCCGGGCTGTGATCCTGCTGCTTCTGGTTCCCAGTCGGAAAAGCTCAGAGCGGCAGCCAAAGGGGGCGGGGGCCGGAGCCGCCGGCACCAGGCGATCTCTGTGGTGCGGTAGCTGCCAGGTCCCGCACGCCCTCCCCTATCAGACGCGCTTCTGTCGCCCGCGCGCCCTCCCACCTGTGCCCTGGCGTCCGGACTCTCCGCGTCTTCCAACTCCAAAGGCCACGCACAGGTCGGAGAGGGGCCCCAGTGCCACACCCTCCTCCCGATTCGGGGAGAAATAGCCCCCCCCCCTTTCAACACCAGGAGTCCCTTCCGGGCCACCTCTGGGGCCCCAGCCCTGGCCACGTTTGCAAAGACAAGTGGAGGAGAGGTGGGACACAGTGGATCCAGACAAACCAGAGACTTGGGGATAGGAGGGTGGCCTTAGATGTCACAGCCGCACCCTGAACCGTATTCTGGACCCTGAATTTCCTCTGAGCCTTGATTTCTTCTCCCAGGAGAGACAATGAGGTCTACTCTCTGGGTGCATAAGAATTTGAAAGTCACCCACAAGGTTCTCAGGAGACAGTGGCCTCTGAACCTGCCTTCTCCACGCCCACCTGAGACACAGCTTTCCTCAGCCTTGACAAGAGTGCTTCCCCACCAACCCTCATCTTGGAACCGGTCCCTTCTTTCCTAATTTTGGATGTGCTCAATCTACTGGGGGTTGGGGGGGGGCTGCTGACTCAGTGTTTCACAGAAACTAAAGCCGAAAAAGCCCAACTGGAGGGGGGGTGGGGAATGGTGGGGAAAGCGTGAAGAGACAGCAGGGTCCCCCAGCCTTAGCACATCTCTCAGACACCAAGCCTCTCATGGTGTTCCTGTCTCCCTGGTGGTGTGGAGCTCAGTTGCTGGTGAAGAAAAGCAGGCACCTGACAGGTGTGCTGCCACTGTAGGTGTTGCCTCCTATTCCAGCTGCTGTGGGTGTTGCCTCCTATTCCAGCTGCTCACTCTCCTCCCAGATGCACCTGCGCTTGGACCAGCTCCACAGGAACCCTCGCTTCCGAACCTCAAGCACTCCCCAAACATCCCTTACCCCTTTAACCTTCTTGCTCCCGGCTTTCTCCTGGGAGAGATGGACAGACCACCCATCCCAGTGCCAGGGCACAAATGGGACAGTCCCCCTTCATTCCTGCCTCTCCTTTCTGCCACCAGTGGCCTTGTCCCCGAATCCGCTATGGTGCCACTATTCCAGCCTCCAGGCTCCGACCTGGTCCCATGCCCACCCTCCACTCAGCCACAAGCAGAGTTCTTCTTCTCCTTTGCAGTTGGGTCACAATATAGTACAGTTTCCCTGGCTGGGAAGTTCCCTGTGAGGCTGGGCCTCCGGCCACGCACTCAGGACAACTCAACAGTCTACACTTGCTTGCCTCTGTCCACGGCTCCTTCTCCTTCTCCTGAGCTTCCTCCATGTTTGACCTGCATTTGAGAAGGCAACAGCACCATTCCAAAGAAAGATCAGTCACCACAAGGCCCAGATGGATCAGGTGGGAATTCCCAAACCTGAGCTAACCTGTGCCCAACAATGACATCCTGGAGAGGAACCCCTCGTGATGCTGGAAAAGAACCGGGGTTGTTATGAATAGGCATGAAGATCAGCCAGTCATTGAGCAGCTACTAGAGATGAGGTCCTAATAGAGATACATGGATAGACAGGTGGATGAGATACATGCAGATATAAACGGATACCTGAACTTTCAGGCTTGCGATCTGGTATCTGCTCGACACTCTGGTATTTGCTCAAAGCACAAGTCTATATTTGTTCTCAGATGCTTTGGAACTCTGCAGTTCCATCCATCCATCCAACAACCATGAAGCGGTTGCTGATGGGAGGGGCACAGCACATGCATGTCACAGAAGCAAGAGGATTGCACAGTGAGGCAGGAGATCACCAGATCTTCAACAGGCTGTGTCCCTATGAACACAAAGCTGCTGTCCGTATCGGGGGCAGAACTATCGTCTACAGATCCTGCTTAGGCCCTAGGGACACAGGGAAAATCACAGACACGCCCCTTCCCATCTGGGCCTTGGATTGTGAGAAGCTAATAATAATAATAATAATAATAATAATAATAATAATAATAATAATATAAGCTATTAAGCAGTTTGGGGCTGAGGGTGTATCTCAGTGGCAGAACCTGTTCTTAGCATGCATGAGGCCCTGGGTTCAATCCTCAGCACAAAAAAAAATAGTCATAATAATTTAATTGCAAAATAAGAGTTTTATTTCCTGGCAAGTGTTATTAAGGAAGCTAAACTGAGAGCATCTAGACTGGAGGAACACGCTGCTTCCAAATGAGTGCTCGAAGAAGTACCTTGGCAGTCAGAAAGATGAAAGGGATTTAGTGAAGCAAATCACTCTGGAACAAAAGACAAGCTGATGCAAAGGCCCTGAGGCAGAATGACCTTCCCCCAGAAAAGATACAAGGGCCAGTAGGGCTATTATAGCAGTTACCAAGAAAAAGAAAAGGTGTGAAATGGAGAAGGCGGTGAGCCCCGTTGCCATGGTGAAGACACTGAACCATGCTCTAAGTACCAGATGACTGGTGTATAGGTCTCTAACCCTCCCTTTCAGCACAATCATTATTTTGGATGCACTTGACCTGCAATATTCAGGGCACTCTCCATCACCCCTCTCCTGAGAGTCAGCTCCAGCTGTCCTTGGATAGACATCATGGGCTTCTTTTTTGTTTGTTTGTTTGTTTGTTTGGTTGGTTGGTTGGTTGGTTGGTTTTTTGAGACAGGGTTTCTCTGTGTAGTTTTGATGCCTGTCCTGGATCTCTCTCTCTCTGTAGACCAGGCTGGCCTTGAACTCACAGAGATCCACCTGGCTCTGCCTCCTGGGTGCTGGGATTAAAGGTATGTGCCACCACTGCCTGGCTATATCATGGGCTTCTTAACAGCAACAATGGCACAAGACTCACTTGCTGCCAAGTAGAGGCTATGTGCTGGGTTCTGGCCAACAGCATGTGTGTGGCAAGGTCTTGAGAAGGTATGCAGCTACACTTAGGCCTTGACCTTGACTCAGTTCCCTAGGGGTTTCTACTCACCACCAGGAGAAGCACGAGCTATGGGGAAAGGCTGCATGAAGGTCCTCTGGACTCCAGAACAACTGAACTCTCGAGAACACAGTCAGCACTAACCATCAGCTGGGTACAGACTGGCTCAGACATTCCAGCCCATTCTAACCACAATCACCTCAGCTTGGGGCTGGGTATCATGACCTTGGAAGCACCATTCACCATGCATAATTTTCTGACCTCAGTGATAAGGGAAGGTATAGAAATGACCCCCTCCCCCAATGCAGGGTCATAATGATTGCTTGCCTGGCTCAGCATGCAAACACTGCAGAGAAGCATTGACTATCTTCCTGCTAAGAAGCTAGGCTGGGGGCTGGGGTGAGGCTTGCCTCTCTGGGCAGGCTTCTTCCCTGTAAGCAGTTGGAGAGAATGAGGCTCAGACAGAGCACAGAGCATAGCAAAGACAGAGACATAGCAGGAAGAGAGACTGAGACAGACACAGACACAGATACACAGAGATGAGAGGAGAGAGGGGAGGAGAGAGAAAGGAAAGAGTGAGAGAATATCTTGTAATCTAGTCATACCCCTAGTCTTCGAAGTTATAAAAGCCAATAAATGGCTTTGGGCTGAAAGGCATCTTTAGGGGTGCAGATGGCACCCGCCATCCAAAAGCTCGCCCATGCAAGGAACAAAGAATGCTCAGGGGCATGAGAAAAGAGGTTGACTGGGCTAGCAGGGTGGGCAGGGCTGATGGGAGGGGCAACTCAGCTGGAGGGCAGGTGGAACTCACAAGCATTTGGGCACTAGGGCATTCCTAACAGGGGGGAGAGTATGTGCAAAGGCTCAGAGACATGGGTACGGGAAAGGTTTCTGGATCCCCCCCCCCCCCCCCGCGCGCCGTGTACTCTGGTATCCAGAAGACATCGCATCAGCCTCCCCCTCTGTGGTGGAGACTTTGATCTCAGGGTCAGAACACACAGCCAGGAAGGTAGGGTGTGTGCTTCTGCAGGCATCTTCCAGGCACAATGCTGGTTTGGTTGGAGAGGTGGATTGGTTGTCATGGCACTTGCCTAGCAGCCATGAAGCCCTGGCTCCATTTCCAGCACCGTTGAAATGGATAAGGTGATACATGCCTGGGATCGTAGCACACAGGAGTGAAGGCAGCAGAATCAGAAGTTGTGGTGCTTTGAATGAGAACGCTCCCCATAAGCTCATGCATTTGAACTGATCCCCAGTGGCCAGTGCTGTTTGGGGGAGAATTTAGGAGGTGTGGCCTTGCTGAAGGAAGTATGTAACTGGAGGCAGGCTTTGAGAGTTTAAGAACTGGTGCTGAATGGATGAAACTAAAAAATATCATCCTGAATGAGGTAGCCCAGACTCAGAAAGACAAACACAGTATGCACTCACTCATTGGTGGATGCTAGATGTAAAGCAACGGATAACCAGACTACAACCTACAACTCCAAAGACGCTAGCTAACAAGGAGGACCCTAAGAGGGATGCATGGATCTCCCTGGGAAGGGGAAATATGTGAGATCCCCATGAGTAAACTGGGGATGAGTGGTGGGCAATGGAGGGGAGGGGATGGGGGATGAGAACATAAGGGAACGGGATGGTCAAGCTGGAACAGGGATGGGGTGGGAAAACAAAGAAAGAGATACCATGATAGAGGGAGACATCATGGGGATAGAGAGAAACCCCGTGCTAGGGGAGTTCCCAGGAATCCCCAGGGATGACCCCAACTTGGACAACTAGAAATAGTGGAGAGGGTGCCTTAACTGAACTGGCTTGCCCCAGAGATCAGATCGGTGAATACCCTAACTGTTATCACAGAGCTTTTCTCCAGCGACTGATAGAAACAGATGCAGAGATCCACAGCCAGGCACCAGGCAGAGCTCCAGCAGTCCAGTCAGGGAGAGAGAAAAGAGATTCTATGAGCAAATGCATCAAGATCATAATGGGGAAACCTGCAGAGACAACCAAACCAAACGTGGGAATTCATGAAAGTTGGATCAATACTGTGGAGCCTGCATGGGACTGGACTAGGCCCTCTGCATGGCAAGACAGGTGTGTAGCTTGATCTACTTGGGAGCCCCCTGGCGGTGGGATCAGAATCCATCCCTGGTACATGAGCGGGCTTTTTGGAGCCCACTACCTATGATGGGACACTGGGGGAGGGGCTTGAACTTGCCTCTACTGGATGTGCCTCCTCATGAAGAAGCCTTGTCTTCTTGGGGGGGGGTTGGGAGGGGGAGGCTGGGGGGCAAAAGGAGGGAAGAGGGGGATCTTTGACTGGTGTATAAAATGAACGGAAAAATTTTCTTAATAGTAATTTAAAAAAAAAGAAAAAGAAAAAGAACTGGTGCTGTTTCCAGTTCCTCTCTCTCTCTGCTTTGTATTTGAAGATCAAGATGTAAGCCCTCAACATTCAGCACCTGCCACCGTGTCTACCACTTTCTGACATGATTGTCTGGCATTATGATACAGCATTATCATAGCAAAACGTGACTGAATTAGACACTTGCTGCTTCCTAAGTATAGCCTATTACTTACCCATGCCATCTATGCATGGCATAGCAATGTATTGTTCTCATTTAAAGATGAGCCATCAGAGGCTTCGAGAGGTCAGTAGCTAGTTCAACAGTTTCAAGGCAGGTAATTTAAAAGAAGGCATTGTACTGCAGACTATCTCATAAGCCGAGGCTCCTTGCTACACAATGCTGCCTTGTGAGTGTGCCAAAATTCTTTGAAAGCCATATGAAATTTCCAGGACCCTCCTTGCTTCTGAACTGGGAACAAGGGGGCCAGGCCTGAGACAATGTAGAGGGATCCTCCCCATATTTCAGAACAGTGTTTCAAGCTGGGTGTGTTGAGGGGCTGGGGACTGGGTGCTCAGGGGTGAGTCCCACTGCCCTTGGCATGTCAATGTTCATTCATGACCTTCCTATCAGGGAAACAAATCCACTTAAGACTTGTCTGCAGCAAAAGAAGGATCAATGGGTGCACCAGAGAGCAGGTGATGTGCCAAAATCCAGTGACACTTCTCTATCCTAATAACTGCCTACACACAAAAAGAAATCCTTACCATGGCACAAAAAAGGAATAAATTTAACGAAGTAAGTAAGAGAGCCCCATGCCAAACTGTAAAATGTTGATGGAAATGGAAGATAACACAATGTCATGGAAAGTATTCATTGACACACCTGGAATGCCCTGGAAGGAGAGTCTCAGTGAAGGATTGTCTAGATCAGATTGATTTTTGCATGTGTTTGTGGGAGATTGTCTCAATTATGTTAACTGAGGTGAGGAGACCCAGTCACTGTGGGTGGCACCATTCCCTAGGCAGAGACCCTGAACTATTGAAGTGGAGAGGAGCCTGAATGTAAGTAATTTTGCATATATTCATTTCCTCTCAGCTCGTGGATGTCACTAGCCATGTCAAGTCCCTGCTGTGACTTCCCTGAAATGGAATTGCAAGCCAAATAAACTCTCCCTCCCTTATGGTTTCTTTTGTCAAGGTGCTTTATCACTGAACAGAAATGAGGCTAGGACACACAGTGAGTTGAGAGATGCTGTATTGTCAGGGGTAGAAGAATTAGTGTTTATCAAAAATGCCTACACTACCCAAAACAATCCACAAACTCAGCACAATCTGCATCCAATGGCACCTCTCATGGAAATAGGAAAAAGGATTGTAAAATCCATATGAAAACCCCAAAGACCTCAAATAGCCAAAGCAATTCTCAGCAATGAAAACAAAATGGTGGAGGAATCTGCCTTTGTGTTCTACTGCAGTGAACAGACACCATGACCAAGGCAACTCTTAGAAAGAAAGCATTTGATTGGGGCCTTGTCTACAGATGCAGGGGGTTAATCCATGATCATCACAGCAGGAAGAAGGCAGGCATGGAACTGGAGCAGCAGCTGAGAGCTTCACGTCTTGGTCCACGGGCAGCAGGCAGAAAGAGTGATGCTGGGCCTGGCGTGGGCTTCTGAGACCTCAAAGCCCACTCCCAGTGACACACTTCCTCCAACAAGACCACATCTACTCCAGAAATGCCACACCTCCTAATCCTTCCCAAACAGTTCCACTAACTGGGGAGCGAGTGTTCAAACATATGAATCTATGGGGGTCATTCTCATCCAAACCACCACAGTATCTCCCATCACTGTGCTATAATTGAGTCCTCCAAATGCACAGCACCATACCCACAGAGAGCATTATCAATGGGGGATGTACTGAACACTTCCACACTCCTGGCATAAGATTAAACAGGGCTTGGAGTGTGGCTTGGTGGAGAACATGTGCTCATTAGGTACCAGGCCCTGATCCCATCACCAGTGTCAAATAAGGTCGATAATTACACTATATCACTAAGCCATAATAATGAGCGTGGTGGGCTACTAACAGAGAAACAGTGGGCCAGAACAGAAAGCCCAGAAATAAACTCAAACTCATCTTTAGCAAGGATTCCAAAAAGATACCCAGGAAAGGGATAGTCTCATCAGCAAATGATGATGGGAAATAGGATTCCCACAAGTGGAAAAATAAAATGAAAAACCAATTCAGAGACTTTTAGAAAAGAACAGAGAGGAAGGCACCCTGGCTGGGAACTCACTATATAACAGGCTGGCTTCAAACTCACACAGGCCCACCTGTCTCTGCCTCCAGATAGGATCAAAGTATGTGCCACCACACCTAGCTGGCCATGACTACTTCTTTTTCTTCTTCTTCTTCTTCTTCTTCTTCTTCTTCTTCTTCTTCTTCTTCTTCTTCTTCTTCTTCTTCTTCTTCTCCCTCCTCCTCCTCCTCCTTCTCCTCCTCCTCCTCCTCTTCCTCTTCCTCCTCCTCTTCTTCATTTTTTTGAGACAGGGTTTCTTTGTGTAGCTTTGGAGCCTATCCTGGAACTCACTCTGTAGCCCAGGCTGGCCTCAAACTCACAGAGATCCACCTGCCTCTGCCTCCCGAGTGCTGGGATTAAAGGCGTGCGCCACCACCGCCTGGCCAGCCATGACTTCTTATACATCACACCAGAAGCTCATGCTCCAAAAGCCAAGAGAGAAAACAATGTCAACAATGCCACAATGTCAACAGAGAATAAGCCACAAAATTCAAAGACCCATGGGCTGGGGGAATATTTGCAAGTCAGATCTGCTAAGAGTTAATAGTCAAGATTTAAAACAAGCTCCTGGGACGGGGACACGACCCTCATCAGAGGTCATAAAAACAGCAGGCAGCATATAACAGCTGGATGCACCAACAGCAGGAAATGCAAATTAAAGCCACCCTGAGAGCCACCTCCCACCTGTGAGGGCACCAGGTCTCAAAGGGACAAGGAGCCAAAGAATCCCTGTTTTGGTGAGGATGTAAACCAGCAACCTGAGGTGCTGTGTGCTGTGTGCTATGTGCTGTGTGCTGTGCATAGGAGACTAGCCAGGAAGCCATAACAGAAGAAAGGTATAGGAGTCCAGAAGCAGCAGGCAGCTGCACACAGCTCCTGGCCTTGGCCACATGGAGGGAAAGATGAGAGCGATGGGGGATCTCAGTTTGGCTGTGGGCATATTAATTTTAAGCCCATGCCCCCACCCACCCCAAGTAGGCTTTTGGCATGGGCCAGCCTGGACCTGAGCTGCAAACCTAGGGCTCAGCAATATCCTGATGCTGAGTGAGCCGTGGGTCCTGAACTGGACCATCCAGGAGAGCAGAGTGAGGAGCCAAGAGGTGCTTTGGACCACCAAAGAACTCCAAACAGCCTGAAAGTTGGGGGAGCCCACACACATAATCCAAAGAAAGTCCAGAGGGCATGGTCGGTGTGGAAGGTGCATGTCTTTGGGGTCACTCCTCGTTCTGCCTGAGCAGAGCCTGAGTCACAGATGGCTTGAGCGGTGCCTCAGGTCACCTGGCTTTGAGCACAAACTCAGATCACAGTCCCCCGCATTCCCGCTTCTGCCCTTTCTATTTGTGCCTGAGGCACAGAGGGCAGAGGGCAGCTGCCCTAACATTCTCAGAGGCAGAAAGCAACAAGCCTTTATCATGTCGGGGTCCAGGAGGTGAGGACGGTCAGAGTGAGTCTTGCCAGCTAAAATGGAAAGAAAAACTACAGGAAGACTCCCTGTCTGCCCACCCACCCCCGTCCTCCACCAGCAGCTGGCCTCCGTCACCTGTGACTCCACAGCCTGCAGCTTGGCTTTCATGGTCACACCATCTCCTCTGACTCCCTTTCCAACTTCTAAGGACATGTGGGGTGGCATAGCACCTACTCGGAGTCTTTGACTTAGTTCTGTCTATTGGGTGCCATTTCCCATTACAGGTTCTGAGTACATAGACAATATTCGGGCATACGGCGCTCTCTCTCTCTCTCTCTCTCTCTCTCTCTCTCTCTCTCTCTCTCTCTCTCTCTCTCTCTCTCTCTCTCTCTCTCTCTCAGGCTCTCTGGACTGTGTGGAGAGTCAGCGTGTGGGCTCTGTTTGAGAGCAGCACTAGCTCCTCTGCAGGGAAATAGCCGGTGGGCTCAGCCACCCCTGCCGCACACTCAGGATTATTATACTCGGGACCCCAGTGGAGACTCCTTGTGGCAGATTACATGTAGGGCAGCCTGAGTGCCATCTCAAGTCACTTGATGGCCCTCTGTGGAGACCTCTACTGCTACTGTATACAGCAGAACAGTGGATGTGCAGGAAGCGAAGGCCACTGGCAGCTGAGACCCAGCCTCAAAGCTCAAGTCTCTTTCTACACCACACCAGACACTCCCTTGAGGGGCTGTCCAACTTTGTGAACACCGGCTGAGTGAATAACTGAGCCCTCTCTAGGCCATGTCAGCTCTGCCCCCTGCTGGCGTCTCCTCTTCCTTCAAGGAGACTGCAAATCGGCCAGATTCACACCAGGGTTAAAAAAAAAAAAAAAGGAATGCATTCCCATGATTCATCCATAGCCACTGGTTCAAAGGATCCTGTCATCCTTTCTCCTGAGCATGGCCCCCCGGGAGGCTCTACTTTAATTTCAGGGAAGATGGACTCTCTGCAGTCCCTAGCCAGCCTAGATCATACCAGGTGGCCCTGTGGACAGAGCTGCCCTCTGCAGCCATACCCTGTTGCTATGTGTAGCTTAGGAAATGAATACACTGAGAGAGTCTTCCTTTACCAGCCACGATAGATCAAAGACTGCGCTCAACATGGAACTGAAGAAACGCCCTGGTAATGGTACCCCACTGGTGTTGAGCTGATGCGTTCACAGGCCCAGATGAGAAGATTCTGGAGGAAGCTGAGCCGTGAACACGTGGGAAATGACAGCCAATGGGGGAGATTCTCAATGCCCTCACCAGCTCCTGCTTCAGGAGTCCCCGGGTCTCAGGCTAGTCCCCAGGGTGGGTAGGCTAGGTCACCCATAGGCAACAAAGAAGCCCAGTCCACATCAGAGGGTTCCCAAACTCTGACCTGGCGCCCGATCCATCTCGGGACCTCCTTTATAAGTTCTTATGGATGCTGCTATGCCATTCACTAAGTCACCCAAGTTCCCTTTCTCACTACAAGAAGGCAAAAATCGCCCACAAAGACTAAGAAATTTTTTTTCTGACGCTTTATAAAAATATTTAGCCGTCTCTGGCTTAAATACTGATTTTTTTTTAATCAGGCCCCATAGAAAGAAGTTCGGTAGAAGATGGCGACAGGGTCATGTCCCTGAGACCTCATCTCCTGTCTTCTCACAGGTTGGTCTTGCAAACATGATAGCTGCTTCGCGATCGCACACTGGCTGCCGCAGTGATTCCCTCCTCACCTCTTTCCTACTTGGAGATGAAAATCCTCCCTAGGTTGTGTCCAGCAGAGGACTCTCTCCTTGGTGTCTATATCAGGGGCTGTGAATTGTTCTTTCTGCACAGGCCAGATTCTAGGAAATCTCTCTGCAGACGCGCACGCGCGCGCGCGTGTGTGTGTGTGTGTGTGTGCTCGCGCGCGCGCGCGCGCGCGCGCGCGCGCAACTGCAGCTACTTTTACTTTGCAGTTATAGTTTGCCACCCCCACCCCCACCGCTACGCCCCGCCCCAACCTGGAACCCTTGTCACCCATGCCCCACTCTGTGCTCTCCTCCAGCAATGATGGACTTCGTGTACTTAGTAATCGCTAGCAAGAAGTCACCTCAAGACCCTCCCCTACCCAGCAGGAGAGCCGACCCCACCCCTTGAGCTTCCCCTGCTTTGAAGCCCAATCCCGGACCACACACACGCTGTCTGCAAGCCACTTTCTTGCAGCCGGACTGAGAGTGCCCTCTAGCGCTGGAAAGGTGCATGCAGGACTAGGCTGGCGAGCAGTCAAAGTCCGTAGGCCAGCAAAAGGACAGAAGGAACATGGCAAAGGAGGGGGCAGAGGTGAAACGTCACCAACAAGGGCTCTGTTTGGATAGATGATGCCCTCGCCTCACTGCAAGGGAAATCCATCTACTGCAGGTCTCGCGTTTGCCCTCAGAGAGCGGGAGAGATGGAGAGGCAGCCAGCGCGCCCCCTGCTGGCAACTCTCCACAGCAAAACTCCCTTCTGCAGCGTGAAAAGTTACGTATCATGTCAATTTAACTAGTTTTTCTGTACTCGTATCCCCAAGAAATTGCATCACTGGTATTTTTCTGAAATGAGTTTCTTGTTACAGATTATAAGTGGCTCACAGACTAGAGATTGGTAGGAGTGGTGGACGCTGCCTGTCCAGGTCAACTCTGAGCTGGGCCTTCACAGACATAAATGCAGGTAAAGGGGGACACTGAACACACAGACAGGGGGGAAACTAGATGGATTTCATGACCGGTGTCTGTACTGGGGAAATAGAGAGTGGGCATGGCCTGACTTACAGTAGCTAGGAGGCTCAGCAGTCCGGGAAAATCTAGTGGGAGGGATACTTTTCTTAACATATGAAGAGCCCAGAAGCCAGGGTGACCTGGAACCAACATCTTCAAATCCCCACCCTTGAACTCTTGAACCCACAGCCAGAGCCACTGTTTAAGTGGACATTACCTTGGGTCCTGGCCATACAGGCTCAGAACTGAGTTCAAGGCTCCACATTCACATAGCTCTGTAGAGGCTACGGCCCTGGCATAAGTGTCTCAGTCAGATCAGGTGATGAAACAGAACATCAAAAACTGGGGGTGTGGCCAGCCACTGTCTTGAGGTTGGATGTCCTAGCTCTCAGTGGGCCGGTTTACTATTGTGCCCTGGTGAGATCTCTTTCCCCAACTTACAGGTGGCCAGCCTTCTCCTTCTGCCCCCTGAAGGTCTGAAGGTTGCTGGTTGGCTCTCAGACCTTTCCTTACTATGAGAGCCTGTGGTGGTTGGCTTTAATTGTCAGCTTGATGCACCTTAGAACTACTAGTGAAGAGAGTCTCAATGAAAGATTCTCCAAAACAGGTTGATTGGGGAGGGAGGTGTCTTAATTAAATTGACTGATATAGACGGACCTAGCCCACTGTGGAAGTCACCATTCCCTAGGCAAATGATCCTGAACTGTATATGAATATAGAAATCAAGCTGAGCACCAGCAAACAAAGGGGCAGACATTCGTTTTCTTCTGCCTCTGACATGAATGTGAAGTGAGTGGCTGTTTTACATTCCCTCTGCATTGACTTCCCTGTTACGGACTTATAACCTGGAACTGTGAGTTAAAATAAACCCCCTCTCTCCTAAGTTGCTTTTGTGTCTGGATATTTCATGCACATGGCCCTGCCAATGGCCCTGTCTCCTCAGACCATCACCTTGGGACTAGGATGTCAGCATATGACCTCGAGGGACCCATTGCAGTAAGAGGTTACCCTGGCACTTGTGTGTCCACAGTGAAGAACTATATGAGAAAAGGAATCAATGTCAGGTCTGATGATGAGTACATGGTTCTTTCTGGGGACTGACCCATGTGATAACAGCTGCCAGCATTGAGCTACCTCACTAAGAGGGGTCTACTCCCTCAGGGACCAGAGTACCCCAGCTCAGACACCGACCTCTCAGCCTCCTGTGGTAACTTTGTTCAATTTCTTCCTTATTCTTCTTTCTTTTAGATGTTTTTTATTATAAAACATCTTATGCATATAAAAAGTATCAAAGGAAACATAATGGATACCTCTGTATGAACTCCTTGTTTAAGAGTGAATATATGCCAGGTGGTGGTGGCACCTTTAATCCCAGCACTCAGGAGGCAGAGGTAGGAGGAACTCTGTGAGTTTGAGGCCAGCCTGGTTTACAAAGCAAGTTCCAGGACAGCCAGGGCTGTTACACAGAGAAACCCTGTCTAAAAAAAAAAAAAAAAAAAAAAGTGAGAGAGAATATTTGAGGCACTGAATGTACTTGAACCCTGGTCTCCACCCAGCTCCATTCTTGCCCACACACTGAACTTGGTGTTCTTTCATAATGTGTCTGTAACCTCCTACTACACGTTTTACACATTGTCTCTCAGAGTGCGACCATGTCTGGGATTGTCCTGTCTGTTTCTAAGCATCTTGTTGGTGGTTTCATTTTGTCTATACTTCTGTGCTGTGTATTTTTTCCTTGAACATTGTTTGAGGATGCTCCACATTGAAACGTGGAGTTCTGAGCCATCCTCTTTAGCCCCTGTGGGTACTCCACAGTGGGAGCAGTCCATACTGTATCCACACTCCTGACAAACATCCGGGATGCTCTCCACCTTTCCCGATTGCAGGCAATGCTGCCATGAACACCTGGCCACCGTGAGCCGATCTTAGAAGCCTCTAGAGGTCTGGAAGTGCCCAGTCTTCAGCAATGAGCACCTCCAGCCTCACCCAGCATTGCCAGGAGCTGTTCAGGCTGGTTCTAACCAGTTCACCTCTCATCCACGGCCAACAAGGGTCCTCTTTCTTTCACACTGCTTTGACTGAGACATAGGGTGCCCCCCAAGGACTCATGTGTCAGAGGCTCTGTCCTCCATGTGGGGATGGTGAGAGAATGATGGGACATTCTAAAGGTGGAGACTAGTGGGAGGAGGGTGAGTCACTGAGGACACGCCCTCAGGGGGATCAAACTGGTCCTTACAAAACAGACTTAGTCCTCATCAGAGCATCCCTGTAAGAGGAATCCTGGCCTTCCCTTTACTCAGACTCTCAGTCTTGTCCTGATACCTCTCACTTGGTCTTCCCACAATGCCATGCTCCAGAGCCCTCACCAGATGGGAGCAGAGCCCACCCATGTTGATTGGACTTTCAATCTCCAGAACTGTGAAATAAGTAAACCTCTTTTCTCAATAAGTATCCAGACTTGGCCATTGTATCATAGCAACAGAAAACAGACTGATGTACCTTGCCAGGCAGATGTGTAGGAAATTCATTCATCACTACCTTAATTTGTGATTCCTTTATTCTAGCACTGAGGACCTGAAGCTTGGATATTGTTTGTTTTAGTGTTAGCCCTGTGAACTGCCCCAGCATGAAGAAAATAAGCTCTCCCTCTGCCAAAGCAGCCTGCTATTGGTGGGCCTCTCCCTGTAAAGGTCACCCCCAAAAGACTCTGAGCCCAATGAGGCTGTGCTTACTTGGCCAAGCTCAAACAGGGTCACTCAGCTGAGGTTTGTGGGTGTCTGGGTGCCTAGATCCAGCATATCATCCAGTTCTTCCAACAGGTGTGGGTTGTACCTGTGCCTATGGAGTCTGTTCTTCCAACTGGTACGGGTGGTGTTTGTGCCTCTAGGGGCCTACTGATATTGTGGGAGATGTGTTGGCCAGCAGAAGATTATGGGTTTGGTGGGTTTAAGCAATGGAGTGGGTCTCTCCTTCCAATTGGTGCAGGTGGTACTTGTGCCTCTGGGGGCTGTTGATGTTGTGGGGGGTGGTTGACCAGGGGGAGGATGATGGGTTTGGTGGGTTTGGGCAGCCGAGTGGGTCTTGTAAGTTACAGAGTCAATGAGTGGTGGCGGTGGTGGAGCAGCCTGCCAGCAGGACTCCAGGGCCACTCTAATTACAGTCCAGACAGTTGGGTCCAATGTGATGGCTTCCTCCCTCTTCTTGACAGAAGACTAAATCCAGAAGCCAAGGCCTCTGGGCTGCTGGAAGCTTAGAAGAGGGGTCAAATTCATGCCAACCAAAATTCAGAAATGCATTCTCATGCCATGATTGCTGGGCCTGAATAAACTAGGACTCTGGGAAAGTCCAAAGACTCAGAAATAAGGGTGCTCTCCGTGATGCAGTTTGGGACAGCAACAACAAAAGAAAATTCCTGAATGTACCAGAATGTCTTAAGTCACAGATGACCAAATAGAGTGGTCTAAATCAAAGCTTATAATCATTTTAAAGTCTCCTAAGAAATACTGACACTAGAGTAAGTCTTTAGGTATAAATCTCCTGGAAATGGTCTCCAAAGTCACCCATAATTATATTCCAGTACCACGAAAGGAGAGTCATTAAGGAGCCTTAACAGTACTGAATTACTTGACAGGCTCCCAAAAAGATGCTTCTGCAGGGGAGGGGTTGACAAGATGCCGATGAAAGAGCAGGTCTCAGCCACTCCAGACTCGCTGCATCTGGACTTCCAGCCCAGAGGGCAGGGGTCACTGTGAAGTCCCAAGGTGATGCCTATGCAGGCTGAAGGGTGAGAACCAGGGCCATGGGCATTGGGAAATGGATGAGAAGCATGTAGAGTTAAGAAAAAATGGCAAGTTACATCCAAGTACAGTACATATAAGAATAACCTTGTTTGGTGTGTGTGTGTGTGTGTGTGTGTGTGTGTGTGTGTGTGTGTGTGTGTGTGTGTGTGTGTGTTTCCTAGCAGGTGCCTAGGAACTCCAGGTTAACAGCCCTGTGCCTGCAATGTGATTTCTCAACCTCAGTGTACCACTCCTGTATTATAGGGTGCTCAGAAGTGTCCCTGGTTTTTACCACTAGGTGGCCACAGATCCCGTATTGAGAGCAACTAAAAATGTCTGCAGATATCACCAGATGTTCTGGGGGCAGGGTGGGGAGGAGGCAAAACCCCAGGCTGAGAACCAGTGTTCCACAAAAAAGGTGTTCTAAACATCTCTTGTTTTTAGAATGTATGCCTATTTTTAAAAGCTTTCTTCCCCGAAAACAGATATAAAGTGTTTTTGCTCATGAAGGAAAACAACAAAAACAAAAACAAAACAAAACAAAACATGATGTTTCTATTGCCTGTCAAATAACAACCCTCTTGGATGTAACTGTGTTCACACTAGTATTTATAGTCAATACACTCACTTTATTACAGTTTTAAAATAGTTCTGTAAAATTACCTAAAGACTTACTCCAGTGTCAATATTCCTCAGGAGACTTTAAAATGTTTACAAGCTTTGAGAATGGCTTCCTGACATTATATATGGATTCCCTTGCTATCCATAGGGCACTAGTCCCCAGGGACCCATGCGGCTACCAGAATCCATGGGTTCAAGTCCCTTAGCAACAGGGTATATGTGCATACAGCCTGTGCATCCCCTTCTGTGGGCTTCAGATAGTCTCTACGTCATTTAAAAAACCTAATAAAGACCTGGAGATATGGCTTACTCAAGTGGTACATGAGGCCACAGAGTTCAATTCCCCAGAACTGCATAAAACCAGACATGGCAGGAGCTGGAGAGATGGCTCAGAGGTTAAGGGCATTGATTGCTCTTGCAGAGGTCCTGAGTTCAATTCCCAGCTCCCACATGGTGGCTCACAACCAACCCTAATGAGATCTGGTGCCCTCTTCTGGTGGGTGGGCATACATGCAGGCAGAACACTGTATGTGTAATAAATAAATTAAAAAAAAAAAAATGCCGGGCAGCAGTGGCGCACACCTTTAATCCTAGCAACTCCAGAGGCAGAGCCAGGTGGATCTCAGTGACTTCCAGGCCAGCCTGGTCTGCAGAGCAAGATCCAAGACAGGCACCAAAAACTACACAGAAAAACTCTGTCTTGAAAAATAAAACAAAAACAAACAAACAAACAAAAAAACAGACATGGCAGTACAAGCCTAAACCCTGCCACTTGGGAGATGGGAACAAGATTAGGAGTCAAAGGTCATCCTTGACTAGACAGCAACTTTGAGAACAGCCTAGCTAAGATACAAGACCCTGCCTCAAAACACACACACACACACACACACACACACACACACACACACAACTTAACACAATGTAAATACCACATAAATGGCTGCTGGATTATCTTGTTTAGAGGTAAATGAGAAGAAAAATTGTAAAAGGCAATTCCTTTTCTAAAGGTTTGTTTTATTTTTATTTGGGAAGGGGGGGAATACACTCTTGAATGTGAGTGCAGGTGCCCTTGGAGGCCAGAAAAGGATGTCAACTCCTCTGGAGCTAGAATTACAGGCAGTTGTAAGCCAACTGATGCCATGCTGGGGACCAAACTCTGGCCCTCTTTGAGAGTAGCAAGCCATCTCCCTGGCCCTAAGACCCAGTTGTGAAAAACATTTTCTATACAAAGTTGTCTGAACGCAGACGTGGGACCAGTGTACATGGAAGGCCAACCAACTCTCTTTAAAAAGCAATTTTAAATAAATGAAATGTAAAACAAACAGGGTTTTTTTGTTTTGTTTTGTTTTGTTTTGCAGGATCACTTAGGAAAGCAAAATTGTGAGCACTCTCAAACCAACAGAGGCAAAGGAAGTTAATGGTACATTCATTTGATAAACTATCTTACAGCAGTAAAGTGGTGATTGTAGGGAGTTTAAGAAAGTATAGGAAAAGGTGCCATCGTTTGTCAAATAGGAAAGCATGAAGATAAAATTAGAAATGCCAGGTTATCACTGGTGGGTACAAAAAATAAAAATAATTCTACACGCCATCCCAGCTGAGAGATATGCCACAATGTCCAAAGCAACTGTTAACAATGCAACATGGGTAATTTTTCCTGTCTCCTTTTTTGAAGTGCGTGGATTCTCTACATAATAAACTGGAGATAGGTGTAGCAAAAAAGAGAACAGCAATATTTATTTTTTGATACTTTCAAAATGATCACAAATAAAAATGAAGCAAAATTTTAGGTAATTCTGCACATTTACACTAATCTAGGTACACATTCCCATGCAGTTGATTAAAAGTAATTTTGCCCCAAATTAAGCCAGTTCAAAAAGTAAGCTATAAACTAGAATGCATTTGCTTCTAAACTCAGTAGCCCTGAGAAGGAAAGAAAAAAATATAAATTGATTGCTACACAGATGGCCAGGAAAATGTTGCAGATAGTCACATAAATTACTGACAGGAAATGCATGTTATGACCCCACCATACTTTTTCCTCAAACTTGGACCACCTTCTTCTGAAACACAGGGTCTCCACCAGAAGGAGCTCAAATCGTTTGGTATCTGACTGGAACTGGCTGACCAGGGGCAGGCTCCAACCACCTTGTGCAATTGCTTTAACTGTTCACTCTCGCCCGCCCGCCCGCCCGGGGCCAGGGCACCTCCAGACACGGTCAAGCAGACAAAAGGCATCCTTCTGGCTTTTGTCAGACAGTGTTTGCTCAGCCCGGCCCTTCCCAGGTGGCTGCAGAGCCCCCTTGTTCCTGTGTCCCTTCCCCTTTCATGGGGACTCGAGCTAGATCTTACAATAGACCTCAAAGAGAGCAGCAGCTGCGTGCATCCGGTAGAAAATGGAGAAGGGCATGGCCAGGTTGACCACAATAATCCAGGGTTCAAAGCCAAAGACGATTTCCTCCAGTCCGTTGTCATACTCAGGGCGGCAGCCAAAGGCGGGGGGGATCCAGAGCTGAAAGAGAAGGGGCAGCCTTCCGTCACCATTTCACCAAATCCTGCCGAAGGATGCCAGCTTCCGCTACAGGTTCACTGGCAATACCCCCGAGGTACATGTGTCCCTACCGGACAGACTACTAGAAGTTAACTAGATCACATGGGAACCAACTTCATCGGTGTGCTAATCCAGGGTAGAGTCATAGCTGAATGGACCACGACAAGGCGAGAAACAGAAGTAGGGAGGTCACTGGGGGGTCGCTCTGACAGACAGGTCTTGTCTCCAGACCTGCCTTGCCCTCTCTTTACTCTGCTGCTGGGAGGTAAGCCGCTCTCCTCTGCACTTCCACCGTGATATTCCTGTCACAGGCCTGAAAGCAACAGAATCAGCCAACCATGGAACCTGAAACCTCCCCAAGTGTGAGCCCAGATCACCCTTTTCCTCCCTGGAGCTGTTTATTGGAAGCATTGTGCCACAGTGCACAAAGGCTGACTCCGTGGGTAGAAGCTTTCGAGATACCTGGGGTCCCCACGCAAATCCCAGGCACCATGGGTGCTGAGCCAGACTCACACAGCGGTGAGTCACAATGGCCAGGGGGACTCTACAGCACTCCTCACCTCCATGGAAACCAGCAAACCTATGAGCCTTTACTGAATGCTCTCCATCCCTCATCTTGCCTTCAGACACAAACTCATCCATTTCTCTCCATTCCAGAAGCCCTTACACACTCACTCGGCTTTTCTCATCTGTAACTTAACTCTCTCTAGAGGGCGCTGATGAGAGTGAAAAAAAATCAAAGAAAGCCAACACAACTTAAAATAATAAACTGCTGCTCTTGTCTCTCATAGAACCTACTGCTCCCACATCCTTCTCAGACACTTCTCTTCCTGCTCATGGACCACTGCACCCTCTAGCTGAGCTACCCTCTGAAAAGCCTACATAGCAAAGGACAAAAGGTGATTCCATACCGGCAGCTGCAAGGAACTCCTGTCTTCTATCCAGCAACCCACAAAGCAGCTGAATCCAAATCCCCAAAGAGAAATCTTGCAGCCAGCAGCCTACAGCCAGGCTAGGATCATGAAATGCCTATGGTTTTAAGTTGCTGTGTTTGGGGTTATTTCTTACACGGCAGCAAGTGACTAATACATACTGCCCTCTTTTTCATCTCCACGCAGAACTCTCTCTGGAGTATATGCTGCCCCACTTTTTTCCTCTGGCTCCTGGGGCTCCCCTCTTCCATCTCAGACCTCGTCTAGTTCCTCATTTGCTCGGATTCTTCATGAGTTCCCGTCCTTTCTCCCTGCATATGACCCCTAGGGCTGTCACCTCAACCTTAGTCAGAAACACCAGCTGGAGGCCTTTGGCTTCCACCTAAAGCCCCCATCTGAGCCACTCTGGGACTCCAGCACCTATTCTCCACTGGTCACTTGAGTGTTCGGAGCACATCTCAACTCGCTCTGCTGTTCCCATGTCCCCCTTATCAACAGCATCTTCCTCCCAGATGCTTGCTCCAAGATCACAGGGCCATGTGTTTCCCCTCCAATTCTCCCACTTGGCTCTACCACCCTATCTACGTGAGATGCCCCCAGTCTCTCTGTGAGTCCCCACCTCCACCCACCCAGGCCATCCCTCTGCCAGGGCTGTTGCAGTAGCCTCCCCACTCTATCCCAGTGGTCAACCTCCACTCATTTGCCAGAGTGGATTTCTTATTTTCATCATAGCTCCTGGTCCTTGTTGGGGAAAGGTGAGGACAATATTGATTTGAATACTTGGGACTAGGGAGAGGGTCAATGGGAAAGTGCTGGGCTGGGCAATCATGAGGACCACATAGAAAGCCTGGCTGGGAGCCATGTGTCTGTAACTCAGAGCTGAGGGGCTGCGGTGGAGAGAGGGGGTTCCCTGGGACTCTTTGGCCAGCTAGTCTAACCAATGAAAAGCACAGGATGAGGGATGCTGGCTCACAAAAACAGGGTAGAGAATCGATTAAGGAAGATGTCTCAACATCAAATCCTGGCCTCCACATACTTGTGCACACACACGAAAGAAAAAGGGGGGGAGGGAGGGAGGGCGGGCAACAGTTTGCTGAAGATTACCGAGATATTGCAAAGGAACAGAAAGGCCGTGATGTTTCTAAGGAGCCTCCTCTTGACTCCGCCCTGCAGGAAGTCCGGACAGCGGACTGCGCCCGCAGCCCCTTCCCAGACAGCCTCCTGGTCCTCTTTACCGCATCCCTGCTGCGGACACAGATTCCCATTGACGGTAGATGACCCATCCCGAGCCAACCCCTGGCTCCCGAGACTGGATGCAGCCAGTACAGCAGCTTCACCACTGCAGACGGTGACCACGCGCAGAGTGCGCACATCCTCGGGGACCCCCTCGGGCTCGCGGTGCACCGACTCGATGATGAAAAGGTTCTGGACATACTTCTCCACGATCACCAGGACAGAGTAGGGCAGATTGTACCAGGTGTACGGTGGGCGGGTCTCAGCACAGGCGATGGCCAGAATGGAGCCCCAGGAGAGAAGCCATGAGCCCGAGGCTGTGGCCACCAAGAGGTCGGCATCCAGCTTGCGTGCAGGGTTCTTGGACTCGTCCAGGGATTTCTCATCCACCCTGTAAATCCAGGTTCCTACCAACCCAGCGGCCCCCATGAGCAGTAGCACAGTGATGGCATACAAATAGAACAAGATGAGTGCCGACTCGCTCTTGGACTTGGAGCGCCCGATATGGATCATGTACACCACAACCACGGTGATGGTGGCAGCCAGGACTGTCAGGCCCAGCACAGAGCCCACCAGGACCCCGTCGAATCTACACTGCATCTTCTGGTGCCGGGAATTGTCCACCCTGCGCCCAATGTTCTTCCACAGCACGTAGAGCATGGTGGAGGCCAAGATCTGGTACTCGATGTTGAAGGGATACAGATAGTAGATTCCGTGGGAGAGGGCAGAGCAGAGGGCAGGTGGTGTGCAGTTACACTGTGGTGTGTGGTCATCCAAAACTAGGGCAACAGGCAGAGGACAGAAGACAACCATCAGCACAGGCAATAAGGAGACTAGTAAGCCCATCAGCCTGGACCTCACCACTAGACCCAAAATGTACATGAGCCATGTTTAGCATCATGTTTAATGCCATGGCGATGGAGAAAAAGAAGCAGGGATTCGCCCCCAGAATGGCATCAGCCATTTTCTAGTGGGATGCTAGTGTATAATGGCACTATTATAAATAGTATTGTAGAGATTTACTCATCACCACATAAAGATGGTCCAGAGCTACCACTGAACTTCAAAAGCAGGCTGCTAAAGAGGGCTGAGACAGTGGACCACCTATGTAAGAGAGAGGGGTGACAGTGATAAGTGATAGATTGATTCATAAACAGAGGAAAGGTCCAGAAGCGCATAAACCAGAAGGGTAGTGGCGGTTCTCTCTGGTGGGAAGAGGCAGGGGTTTAAGGTTTTTTTTCTAGATCTTGCTTCCCTACAATGTCTAATTTTCTCTGTGAATATGATGTGTGTGTGTGTGTGTGTGTGTGTGTGTGTGTGTGTGTGTTTAGACTATATGATTCAAGGCTCTGTGGGAAATGTCCCTTCTGATTAGAAAAAGCTCTCACTTAAATGTCACTAAAATGGAAAGAGATAGTCGGGAACTTTTAATCTCTTGCTGACCTCAGACACATCACTTTTCAGTGGCACAATGTCTCTAACCATTAATGGTTAATACTGCCCACCTCAGAGGAAGGCCAGGCCAGAGTTAATGAGCCTTGTGAAATACTTAGAGCCCTCCTGGCAGTCAGCACGTGCCTAATAAAAACCAGGCAGTGCCTATAAAAGTTTGCTTCTATTATGAAATTGTCACTGCTGTGGCTGCTATTGTAACCAAGAGGAAGTAAGGCCAAAGACAGAGTCCTTCCCACACAGACCTGTAGAAGTCATTCGTGTAGCCTGACAGAACCACGTTTCTGCCTAGCCCCACGCACAGAAGGCTGCAGCCAGAAGGATCTTTGAAAGCACAGAGTTTTGGAGTCTCCTTACTTTACAAAGAGGAAAGGCAGGCCCAGAGAGGTTGAATAGCCTCCAAAGGCCACACAGCTAGCATATGATAAAAACAAGACCCAAACTCAAATTCTCCACTTCCCGGTGCACTGTGCTCCATCCTGCCTTCTTCTCGGTCCAGATGTTCTCAGACAGATGTGGTGAAGCCACACATGCTCAAGAACTCCAGGAGAAGATGTGAGGATGATTCACCCCCACCCCAGGCTAACTCCCCAGCAGAGCGAGGGAAAAATAAAGATGAGCCCAAATAATGAGTCAACTGCAGTCAGTCAGCTGAAAACCTTCACATGCGCGAAGGCAGGCTGAGAGCTCCCTGGGGTTCACAGGCCAACCTCTCAAAAGAAAGACCGGCTGAAAGAGTCCTAATTAAAACGCCAACAGAGAAAACCACCAATCTTCCACAGTGGGAAAAAAAAGACACGGAGCTCTCCAGCCAATGGGCTGTGAGAGACAGACACCCAAATGATAACCCTGGGTGTCCACATGCCCAAGCCAGGTGAAGCCTATAATTACCGCCTTGGGGAGGCAGAATGAAGGCCTGCGGAGTTAGAGAAACTGTCCACAGTAGGGTCTATCTGCTCGGGTGGCTCCCCAGGGACCTGACTGGTCGAGCAGGCAGGGGAAGGCTCCCTCACCTATGGTGATGTTGCCAAAGCCCAGCGTGATAAGCCGTTCCTTGTGCTCATTCAGTTGGTGTTTTGATTCATTCAGGACGCTGTTGGCCCACAGCAGCAGGTTCGTGAACACCGAGTGGATCACCCCGAACCTGAAAAAGCACACATCTCAGGACACCTGCTCTTGAGTGGCCCTGGGAAGGGGCCGAGCCCGTGGGTAAGGCTGAGACATCCCATGCATGTGCAAACACACACACACACACACACACACACACACACACACACACACACACACACTCACACTCACACTCCTCCTCTCTCAGCCTTTGGTCTAGCTGGCTGAGAGTCAGAGCATCTGGGCATTCTGCCTTCACCTTGAACTTGCCTGTCTTTAAATCATTGTCTGTGGGACATCAAAGACACTGCATCTTGGGAACAGGGACATGGGGAAGGAAATGTACTAAAGGCAAGCAACCACACCCGGAGCCCACTCTTTCTCCAAAGGGGAAACAAAGAGCGAACTCTGAAGGGGATGGAAGGGCCAGGTGGACTGCGGGCAGTAGGGACACCCTTGATGTCTTTGACCAACCCGGAAACCATCGCCATCCATTTCCTCCGCTTTCCCACCTGCCAGTAAAAAACAATCTGCACACACGTGCTCATGGCTTTCCTTGCAGCTGGTCTTGGCCTGTCTTACTAGGGCCATTATAATGTATAATCTATGGTGAATTACTGAAAAGCTCTGGCTTGTTTGATGATATACAAATTAGAAAAGTCTGTTTATGGACCCCTTTTCCTTTCAACATTGTCTCCTTTAACAGTCTTGAGTGAGGACGTGAAGGCTGAGGCTGTGGCCGTCATCTTGTAACCATGAGCCAACCAGTATGGGATGAAGCCCCAACCCACCAAGGAGGGCAGAGTGTAAACACAGAAGAAGCCTGCTCCAGATGACACTTTGGGCTTCTAAAGTCCCAGCTAGGCTCAGGAATTCCTCCACTGTCACACCTGAAGTGGCCATGCTGAAGTAGTGGAAATAATTTTAGCCTCTAAACCACACTATGACCTCATTGGGAAGAGGGCACACGTGAGACTGGACTCTAGGGAACAGAAGAGAGATGGGAAGGACACATGGTCTCCACGTGGTCCTGTGAATTCCCTACATCCTACTGTGGCTGCAGTTGTATTCACTTAAGGTAGCTTCTGGGCACTCTACGGCACAGCAGCCTGGCTATCCAGGAGAGGCATCCAACAGTAGACTGGAGAGGAAAGCCTAAAGGCAGCTGTGGGTACTTCCCTGGCTTACCCAGAGGTAGCTGTGTGTGCTCTCCTGTCCAGCTCAGAGACCACCCACCTATCCATGACTGAGCTACGGGAACACAGAAACATCTTTGTCCCAGGCCTCCCTTCCTCTCCCCTGAGTGTCCAACCCAGCTGAGTCCAGGCACCCCAAGAGCCAGGGAAGGCAACACCTTCCTGTGTGATACGGCTACCTTGGCATCTGCCCAACTACCAGAACTAAGGCAGAAAAAAGGAGACAGCACGAGTGTCTGTCCATCGGCCTGGTCCTGTGCCTGCCCTGTTGCTACAACTCACAACCCGCTTGCTCTATACAGCCTTTGACAGCCCATCTGATAAAAACAAGACCCAACAGAGGTCAATGAAACAAGACAATGCCATTACCTCTGGCAGGTGGCTTTCTTTTATTACAGTGCACACAGCTGCCCTTCTGTTTCCCCTTTTCCTGTTCCCATGTCCAATCCTGAGCCTGCTGAAGCCACAGAATCAGTATGAGGTCACCAAGGGTCACGCTGTTTGGCCACGCACCGCCCTAAGAACCGTAGTCTTCCAAGGTCAATTTGAAAAAAGGTCCTTCAAGCTAAGGACAAGTGTCATGTCCCATGCCTGAGGCCTTCGCCACACTTAGTGCCTGTACATCTCGACCATGGTGACAGGATGCATCCCAGGAGTCATCTCTAGTATCCGTCTGTGCTTCCTAAGATGTGTGAAGAACCATAGGCCCTCTCAACTGCATGTCTGGGGAAAGAGATGGGTGGAATCCCAAAAGGGGCATTCCCTACCTGGGAGGAACTTTGCATAAGCCACTGACAAAGGATGGAGCAGGATGGATGTCATTCATACAGCTCATGCAGGAGGCTAAGTAAAGTCCTAAGTCCACAGGACCCAGCCAGAATGGCCAACATAGTAACTAGCATAGAACTGTGGCAACTGTCCTCAAGTGAGGCCAGCCCTCCCTAGAGGAGCACGCTGGATTCAACTCTAGCCTCAGTCATGACATATGCTTGAGATGACCTCATCTTCCACTTTTTCTGAAGAACTTGACATCTAAAAAAATCTAAGAGTGGTAGGAATTCAAAATGTCTGCCATCTTGCTCGACACATTAACAGATGGAAAAGCATACCCTCACCCCGAAATGGGTAGAGACCAGATGTGATAGTAGCCATGGAAGCCTTGGCCTAGGCTGGCCTCAATCTCAGTGTCCCTACATAGCCAAGAATGACCCTTGACCTCCTGACTCTCCTGTCTCTTATTTCTGAGTTGGGCTACAGACAAGCGCCACCATGCCTGGTTTATTCAGTGCTAGGGATTGAGCCCAGGACCATGCATGCTAGACAAGCATTCTACCAACTGAGCCACCTCATCAGCCTTAAGTGATGGCTTCTGGAGGTCCTGGGTCTCAGTGACTACCCCTTCAGTTGGGGGAACCATGTGAGCATACTTCATCCCCTGCCCACCTTGCCCAGGAGGTGGGGCGTCTGGTATTCCTGACACCAAGGTTAAAGATCACTGCCAAGGTCACTGCCCCAGCCACATGATGGATGCAAACCCCAGGGTGCCTCCCACACAGCCAAGGACACCTCAGTATCATCACCACCCACCCCACAGCACCAAGCTACTGGCCCTGTGCAAACTGGAAACACAAAGGATGTGCTTGGCAATAGACTTAATCTCTACATCTGCAGCTTGCTGTAGCCGTTCTACCCAGTGGTCACACATCAACCAATCTTCTCAAGGCCAGTGGTCATCTCAAATGCTGGAAGGGAGGAGTTGATTCCTCCATGGAAATGGTGTATGTAACACTAGGTCTTTCCATAGAGCACGTGTTAGTTCCTCGATCCATCCATGTTTAACCTGCCCTTGGAGAGTTTTTCCTTCTGGCCCATCTTCCCTTGACCACATCATAACCAGGGAGAACTGGTGACGGGCTCAACATTCAATGGACACAGGTCATGCATGCACTTTGTAACAGTTATCCTCAGCGGTAGGCCACCTCACTGCTCCCACCTCACAGATGAGTAAACTGAGGGCTGCGAAAGGGAAATAGGCGATGACAGAAAAGTTCCCACCCACATCCTTGTCTTCCAGGAATGGCTTGGGAGGAACTGAAGTTCTAGAAGGGCTTTGCTTTTGGGCTGGAACAGGACTCTGTTCTCGGGGCTGATAGCCCCAGCTGGATGCCAGGCCTGAGTCTGGTTTCTTCTAACATTTAATCTAAACAAATATCAACCAAGAAGTAAAGCAATTGCTCGAAGTTTTTACCTTTCCAGGGTTTTGAAAGACAGGATAATATCCTTAGCATGGCCCCAGAGAAAATAGACCTAGATGGAAATCAAGGAAAACATATTAGTGAGGAAACTGCCATTCTGTCTGCACACTTGAGAAGTTATAAAACTGGGGGGAAAGAGATGACTCTCCTCAGCAGAGCCATTCTGCAGTGGGAATAGTGATCTTGCGAGAAGTCAGGTGGGGCCTCCCAAGACAGGCGGAAAGAGTGCTGCAATCAATTAAGAATGTCTGCTACGGGTGGAGATCTGTATTTGATTGAGGGGGTCTCCTGGGAAGGTAGAGTTAGAACTGTTTGGTGATGTCTGCTGTGGATGGAGCTGTGCTGCCATTGGTCTGGGATAGGCATGTGGGCATCCATCTGTTTGTCATGAAACTCACTAAGTTGTTTTTTAGCTGTATTTGTCAGGTTTTATCCAATAATTGTCCATTGAACAGCTCCTCTGCACCAATGTCCAGAAAGCAAAGACTGAGCACTTTCGGGGAAGAGCAGGATTGGTTTGGGTTGGGCTCCTTTTGGCTCTTACTTATGCTATCCAGCCCCCTGGCCATGCCATCATTAACTGTGCAGGGGAGAAGGAGAGGCATGGATGCTGGAACAGGCTGTCTCCCTGTGGACTGGAATGCATGGGACCAGGAGTGTTTTAGGTTCCAGAGCTCACACGGGTGGCCCTGGTTAAATAAAGCAATGAGCAAAGCAAAATAAAAAGACAAGAAACTGGGAGGGGACTTGATGGAGGAGGGGAGTGTTAGTGTGAGTGCCTGAGGGACCAGAGAGGGTGAAGATGGATGTGACCAGAGTGTATTATGCACATGCATAAAATTGTCAAAGAATAAATACAGTCTTTAAATATCAGAAAATTTGGGTCAAGGAAGGTTAAAAACAGGAAAGAAATACATCACATAGGAGATAGCTCACTCTAGTAAAGGACTTGCTGCAGAAGCTCGAGGACCTGAGTCCTATCCTTGGGACCCACAGAAAAGCTGAACCCCCATGGCTCACTGAGCAAATAACCTAGCTGGATTGCCAAGCCCCAAGCCAATCAGAAACCTGTCTCAAAATACAAAAATAGATGGCGTCATAGTTAGCTTCAGCTGTCAACTAGACACAACCCAGAGTCACGTTGGAGGAGGAATTACCTTCATCAGACTGACCCATGGCTATGCTTGTGAAGCAGTTTACTGATTGCTAATGATGTGGGAAACCCCAGCCCACTGTGGGCAACGCCGTCCCTAAGCAGCTGGACCTGAGCTGTATAAGTATGGTAGCTTCGTGGAAGGGTGCATCGGTTAAGAGCATTGGCTGCTCTTCCAGAGGAACAAGATTCAATTCCCAACACCCACATGGCAGCTCACAACTGTCTATAACTCTAGGACCAGGGGTTCTAATACCCTTTCTGGCCTCCAGGGGCACAGCAATTGCGCTGACAAAACACTTATACACATAAAATAAAGACGAACTTTTAAGTAAGCAAGCTAGAGAGAACAAGCCAGTAAGAAGTGTCTCTGCCTCCAGGTTCCTTTCTTGAGGTCCTGCCTTGCCCTCCTTCGATGATGGACTATATGTAACCTGTAAGCCAAATAAACTCTGCCCCCAAGTTGCTTTTGGCCAGTATTTTTTCACAGCAGCAGAGAAGCTGACTAGGACAGATGGCGTCTAAACAATGTGCACATGCCTAACCATACACACACACACACACACACACACACACACACACACACACACAAACACACACACACACACACACACACTCACGCAGCATGCACACACAAGAGCGTGCTCCTGGTGTGACCAGAAGTCTTGCCCTGGCAAACATGGTACCTCACCCCACACTGGCCAGATACCCTCTTCTATGCTCTGCCACCCTGGTCAGAGCACCAAGCATTACAGGGTGAGGTCACAGGATTTCTGCAGTAGATGAAGGACTGTGTTTGACTGAGGCTATCTGAAGCAGATGGAGGGTAGCATTTGACTAAGGATATTGTTACAGCAGCATTGAAAGACCAGAACTCTATTGAGACTGTTTAAGGAAAAGCATTTCCTCCTAGCCAAGGGAACAAATTCTCTTGCCTGGATGGAGAACTAACATCCCAATCTACCCAGAACATAGGCATGAACCCAGCTGCGTCCATCAATCACCTGGCCAAGGACCACCCCTCAGGAAGGTGGATTCACTTTACACCATGCTAAACATATGGGAGGAATAGTTATTCCCTTAATGAGATAATGTGCTTTTCCTTCCCAGAATCCCCACCCTCTGTGCGGTCACCATGAGGGCTAGGTTAAGTTTACCCATTTTTCTGAGTTACTCAGAATAACTTTTTTTTAAGCCTCATGTCCCTTCTTTTGGCTATTTTTTGGCTCCTTCACTCTTTCTCTGGTCTGCTTCTCTATGCAGCTGCTTGTCTGCCATGTGGCAGCTTGCTAACCTCAGTAGGCATGCTTTTCTCTCGTCCTCTCCGTATCCCTTCTCCTGGCAGCTGCCAAGACTTGCAGCTTCCCAGCTCTGTTGTTTCCCTTTTAAGTTCTAATAAAACTGTCTACAAGCTTCCTTCTGAGTACTTCCTTCATTTCTTTATTAATGAGGCTAAGAGCCCTGAGGGGGGACCCTAATTTACCCAGAAATATGCGGTACCCCAGATGGAGCTCCCCAAAGTTTCCAGCAACCATATCTAAGGTAGGTAGAAGATTAAATTTGACTGAGAATGTCTGCTGCAGGTACATTTGATCAAGAGTGTCTACTATAGATGAATCTACATTTGACTGAGGATGTCTACTATAGATGAACTACATTTGACTGAGGATGTCTACTATAGATGGATCTACATTTGACTGAGGATGTCTACTATAGATGGATCTACATTTGACTGAGGATGTCTACTATAGATGGGGGGTTGCATTGGACTGAGGGTATCTACGGTGGATGGGGCTACATTTGATTGAGGGTATCTATTGTGGATGAGGGGGGGGCTATAACTGATCAAGCTACCATCACCGTGTCCCAGAGGTCAGCTGTCTTAATCTAAACACATCTACAGTCCTGGAAGTTGAATGTCCAAGTTCAAGATGTCAGCAGAGTTGGTTTCTCCTAGGGCCTCTCTCCTTACCTGTAGATGATACCTTTCAATGTGAGACCTCACATGGTTGTCCTTCTGTGTGTGCCTGTGTTCCAGCTTGCCTTATAAGGACACATGATTTATTGGGTCAGGGCCACCCCAGGGACTCCCTTTTCCTCTGAAAGGCCCAGTCCTCCACTATTGGCACAATCTAAGATGCTGAGAAGCAGAATTCATCAAATGGACACAACAGCTTTTACCTGTGAGGCAGCCCCTTCCCCTTCATCCCCTCGCGATCTCCCAGCCTTTCCCACCAGTCCACCACCAAACCAAGCTGCCCAAGCTCCTCTGCTACCTCTCCTCAGCTGCTCTTGCCTGGGATGGCGTGTTAGAAGCATTCCTAATCCTCTGAGCTGTCTGCGAACCCTAAGATGTGTGTGAACTAGAAATGTCTTTGAACAGAAGATGATTTCCCTTTCCTGGGGTTCAACACGGCTTCAGAAGGGTCTTTTCAAGCTGTAAGTCCAGAGCATCTGAACGGTAAGTTTCACTGAACCAAGTTCATAGTCCCCCAGGGTTCCTTGGGAGGAGGAAATATCTTTGCTTCTTGTCATGATATAAGCAAATCTCTGGTCTTCTCTGAGCTCCACTGACTTCCTCAGAAAACCACAAGGCTTAATTCTATCATCTCTGTGGACAAACCTGGGGGACATTACATAAAATATGCCAGGGACAGGAAGACAGACAGGAGCCCACCAAATTATGGAATCTCAAAAATGAAGACTTGAATACACAGTAGAACAGAGACTGAGTGGGGCAGGAGTGGGATGATGCAGGCAAAGGGCCCAAACCGGCAGGCATGCAGGACGGCTGTCTTGAGGGCCGATGGCCAAGATAAGGGTTACAGCGGGATATTGTGTGGTCTACTGCAGGCTTGCTGGCACTGCCTTAGAGGTGCTCTCCCCACTAATAAGACCAAGAAGGGAAACCGAGGCACCAGATATAGCAATTTTCTTGACTATAACATCTCCCAAGTGTACATATGTGAAAACATCATGCTATACACCTTAGATATATAAAATTTTTAAAAAAAGAGTAAAGAAAAGATTGATGACCTAGCATCTGTTCTTGTGTTAAAATATGCTTGCTATTGATTAGCACACTAACTGGACATAGCTATGCTGTGCAGTGCACTTCCCACACGTGCAGTGTGCAATGAGCACATAGAGTCATTCTATGTGTGTGTGCGTGCATGTGCGTGTGCGTGTGTGTGTGCATGTGTGCGTATGCACACGTGTGCATGTGCACACTTGTGGAGGTCAAGGGAAAACTTTGTGGAATTGGTTCCAGGACCTGGACTCAGGTCTCCAGGTTTGTACACGCGTGCCTTTAACGGCTGAGCCCCTTTGCTCGTTTCTTCGTGTTGAGAACATGCCGGCTCTACTAGTTACTTGGAAATACTCAGTTAGTCTCTGCCACCCATCATTGCCCCTTCCCTCCACTGTGCTGTAGAACAGTAGACCTTCTCGCTCCTCTCCAGCCACCCTCTGTACCTAGTCGCTGTCCTCTCGCCAGCCCTTACACACCTACAGCCTTCCCAGGCTCTGGTAGTCACTATTCTTTCTGCATTTCCACACAATCAACTTTTTACTGTCCTTGTGAGAGCATAGTGTCTGTCTCTCAATGCCTGGCTAGCTGGGATGTGACTCGGTTGGTAGAATGCCAGCCTAGCATACATGAAGCTTTGTGGTCAGTCTCCAGCACTACATAAACAGAAGTATTAACACACAGGCCTATCGTCCCAGAACTTCAGAGGTAGAAGCAGGGAGATCAGGAGTTCCAAGCCTTCCTGGCCAAGCTGAGCTACATGAGCTCATGTCTTCATCCTGGACTGATTTCATTTCATGTAACATCCTCCAGCTCCATCATGTTGCTGCCTGTGGTGGAATTTCACTATTGCTATGGTTGAATAGTATACTATTGTGGATACATAGCATCTTTCCTCATCTATCCATCAACCAACACTGTATTTGTTACTTTGCATCAAATGGAACCAAAATTCTTGACAGGAAACTGCTAAAAGGAGGAAGGATTGTGTGGGTGTCCCCTCATGGTGTTTATGGTGGCAGGAGTGTGTGACAGAGGCTTGTCATATTATGTCAAACCAAAAAGCAGAGAAAGGGACAGGAACAAGGCCAGACCCAGTGGTTGTGCTAGTAGCCATCAAAATCCCAGCCAAGACCTACCTTCTAGGTCCATCAGCTGGGGACAAGAACTCAACACAAGAAAACACTTTCTATATCCTCAAGTGCTATAAAGATACTGGCCATGATTTTCCCTATCAGAGTAACTCTCAGCCACTGAAGAGCCCCACTAAGGCCAGGTGCCGCACTGGGGTCTATCTAAGACTCTCTGCAGTCAGGGGGTGTGTTTTCTGCCCGTGAGCTATGCATTCAAATGGCATCTATCAAATCCTTACTTCTTAAAGAAACAAAGTTCATCGTCCGTGCCGAAAACAAGAACCTCATAGTGTTGTAAAAGGTTCCAGCCCACAAGAGGGGAAACAAAAGAGTCCCAGTGTTCCAGAGAAGCGCCTGGACCAGCTCATGATTCCTGATGGGAGCCACAGAAATATCCTAAATTGGGCCCTGCCAGCTAGCTGTGTTGATGCTGTGGTTTTTTGCACACGAGCTGCCCAGGAGCAGAGGCAGCATGAAGAAGCACCAATGGCTCACCTGCAACAGCGTATGCACTGCATGGGTGACCGGGAAAACACCCTCTGTGGCTGACAAGCACGCAGAAAATCCAATGAAGTATGCGACTTTCAAGCATCCCAGGATGACGGTGATGAATGCGAACAATGTGATGCTTCCTGGGCAGGAGAAACGCACATGTTTTAGCATACACAGTGTCATCCCAAGCAAATCATGTCAACTCCAGAGCATGTGGGTGAACGGGGCCAAGACCACACAGTGGGAAACTCAACACCCACAGGCAAAAGTATGAAACGGGACCTTCCATTATCCTGCACGCAAATATTAACTCAAAAATTCTATCAAAGCTAAAAGAGGCAAAACTATTTAGGAAAAATGTAAGAGAAAGCTTCATGAGATTGGATCCGTCAATGTATCAAAATGAAAAGGTGTGTGAACCACAGAACATTCTCAACAAAGAAAGAGAGCACCAAAAATGGGAGGGAATATTTGAAAATTACCTTTTGTGGTGATTTGAATGAAAATGACCCCCATAGGCTCATGGTGATTGGCATTATTGGGAGTTGTGGCCTTGTTGGAGTGGGTGTGGCCTTGTTGGAGGAAGTGTGTCACTGGGGGTAGGCTTCGGGGTTTCAGGAGGCCAAGCCAGGCCAGGTGTCACACTCTCTTTCTGCTGCCCACCAATCCAGATGTAGAATTCTCAGCTTTCTCTCCAGTACCATGTCTGCCTGCATGTTGCCATGCTTCTTGACATGATGATAATGGACTCAATCCCTAAACTCTAAGCCAGCCCCAATTAAATGTTTTCCTTTATAAAAGTTGCCATGGTCATGGTATATCTTCACAGCAATAAAACCCTAACTAAGTCACCTTTCTACAGAGCCATCAATATCTACAGCATACAAAGACATCTGCAGAGTGAAACTAGCCAAAGGAATTTGAACAAACATTTCTCCAAGGATGATACAAAAACAGCCACAAAGTACAGGAAAAGGTTCCCCCCAAATCACTAAACATTAAGGAGAGGCAAGCCAAGACCAAGAGACTATCTTAGTTAGGGTTTCTATTGTTGTGAAGAGACACCATGACCATAGCAACTATTATAAAGAAAAAAAAAAACATTTAATTGGGGTGGCTTACATTTTCATAGGTTTAGTCCTTTATCATTATGGTGCGACATGATGGCATGCAGGCAGACATCGTGCTGGAGAAGTAGCCAAGTGTCCTACATCTTGGCTTGCAGGCAACAGGAAGTAGTCTGGGACACTGGACGGTATTGGTATCTTGAGCATGCCCGCCTCCACAGTGACACACTTCCTCCAACAAGGCCACACCTCCTAATAGTGCTCCCTTTGGGGGCCATTTTTTTCAAACCACCACAAATAGCAAGTCATCCCTGCTAAGATTGTTAAATACTATTTAATAATTTTATGTGTATGTGTGTGTTCCTGGGTGTATGACTGTGCACCATATGTTTGCAGTGCCTTCAGTGGCCAGAAGAGGGCATCAGATCCCTTGGAACTGGAGATACAGATGGTTGTGGTGTCCTGAGAACTAAATCCTGGTCCTCTGCAAGAATAGCAAGTACTCCTAACCCCGGAGCCATCTCTCCTGCCCCTAAGATAGGTACTATCAACAAACAAACAACAAGGTCTGGGTAGAGGATGCCGTTTGAAGCATTTTCCTGGCAAGCATGAGGACCTGATTTCAGATCCCTGGTACCCACATAAAAACTGGGCATGGCCACACGTACCTGTAATCCCATAGACAGAGAGATGGGAAATTTGCTTGCTGGCCAGATAGCCTTGCCTATTTGGTGAAGTAGTAGGCTAGTCAGAGACCCTGTCTCAAGCAAGGGGATGGTACCTGAGGAGTGACACTAAAGGCATCCTCTAATCACATACATGCTTCCACATATACACAAACTCCTATGCACAGGAATACTCCACACACACACACACACACACACACACATAAAAGTAAACTAGAAAGTTGACTTCTTAAAACTCAATAGGAAGAGCATCTCTACTAGCAATCAGAAAAGGTGCCGGGTAAGGTGAAGAGTTAAACAGTTTTTTATACTATTAATGATTTTGACTGGAAAAACCCACACACATATAGAGAAGTCTGGCCAGGAATTACAAAACCCCTTTGGAAGGTGCTGGACAAATGCAACTCTGAGCAAGAAAAGCAGCTGTGCCAGACATATGGGTAGTGCCCAAGCTCCTGGGCCCTCCTGGCATCAATGGCCTGACTCACATGTCCTCTCCCACGCACAGAGGAAACTGGATCACATGAGCTGGGCATTGGGAAACCAAGGTGAGAGCCAGGCAGGAGTGATCGCATTACACGGCCGTCAGAGCCACCTCTGGGGAAATGCCACAGCCCAGCTCACTGTTGCCGCTCAGAGCCCTATAGAAATGATGAGAAGTTGTGTTTCGTGAATCCTGGCAAACCCCCAGTGAAATCAGAACCTCGGTCAGAGTGGAGATTCAATCCCAGTGCTTTTAGAGTGGCTGATGAATACAAGGTTCTTTCTGATTTAGAAGATAAATAATAATAATAATAATAATAATAATAATAATAATAATAATAATAATAATAATACCACGTGAAGCATCCTGGTTGGGTGGCCAGAGCCGAGCCCTGAGCTATGGGATATCCTGGGTACCAGACAGGTGTGTGTGTTCCTACATGTCATCTCCCTAACCCTAGACTTGATTCCCCCACCTATTAAATGAAGACCGTCTACAGTAGTGGTGTACAAACCTGAGCATGCATCAGAATGCCCTGGAAAGAGCACTGATAAAGCTCCTGCTGCTGTGCTCCATGCTGGTTTCTAACTCAGTAGGTGTGAGATGGGGGTCACAGTATCTCTAACAAGTTCCCTAGTGGGTAGATGAGGTTGTTCTGGGGTCCCAAAGTGCTCTAGAGTGTCTCAGTGATTGACAATGCATTTGTTCTGCCATGAAACCCTCCCTGGCCCTCTCAGTCTGAAGTCCTCCCTTCCTTCCAGGTACCCACTCACTCATCTACTGAGGTTTCTCAGACCTACAGTCTGAGGTCTCTTCCCATCTGGGTTTGGTTGTAGATTGTGTGTGTCCCAAGGTTCGTGTGCTGGTAGCTCACCCTTCAGTGTGATGATGGGCGGGGTAGAATCTTTAAAAGGAGAAGCGGGGAGAGGATATTACTCCATCGGGACACACACAAAGTTGGGTGGGAAGACAGGGAGTCGATCTGAGAATATGAACAAACTACATTGTATGAAATTCTCAGAGCTAATAATTTTTTTTAAAGAGGTGAGGATTAATGGAATATATTTAGATTACTGGAAATGGTCTTTAGGAAAGACTAATATAGTTCTCTTGGGGCCCTAGTTTGCTCTCATGAGAGCAGGTTGCTATGGGGAGGCCATCCACATGCTTAGCCCTTTCCATATGCCACTGGCCCACTTTCTGCTCTTCTGGGCTGCTACGACACAATAAGGGGATCTTTGATAGGATGCTAGCCCCAGGCTCTTTAAACGCTCCCAACGACAGAATCATGAGCCAAATAAACCTGTTTACATTAGAAAGTGCCAAGTCTTGGGCATTTTGTTACAGCAACACAACATGGAATAAGGTACCTACTCAAGGATAAAGAAAGAGAGTGGCGAAGAAACAAATATTCACAAGGACAGCATTGTACAAATTAGGATATCGACGAAGAATAGAGGGTGAGCTGGCACTAGGCTTCTCTTGTGCAGCTTAGGAGACCAGAAAACAGTAAGAGTTTCTCAAAGAAAGTCCATAGACCTGGCTTCCAGCTGAGGTGTCATCTGTCTGCTGGGCCAGAAGAGAGAAAGTTGTTGAAGAGAGACAACATACAACTCCTTCTGCAATGAACTTTTGCACATCAACTGTGAGTCAGTCACTGTCCTGGGCATGGGGGGGGGGTATGAAAGTCAGTAGAAGAGGAGAGGAAAGCTTCTTGGGGAGCATCTACACATTAGAGGGGAAGACAGAAAACCAGGATGTACAAAGAGTGGGTGGAGGTGCTATGGACTGGAAGGGATGTGGTGCGGGACAGAGAGTGAGCTACTAATGGAGGTGGTCAGGAAAGGAGTCTCTGAGGGAAGCTAGCTGAACAGAGAAGAGCAAGGAGCTATGTGATCTGGCCAGCTGTCTGACAAGCCAGTGAAGTAGTTGGAAGAGAGTTCAAAGCGGGAGAAAGGGAAGGAAGAACAATGGTGACCAATACACTTTGTAAACGCTTGGAAGTGCACTGGGTGGGAGGGAAGGATGGACAGATTGACAGATGAACTGAAAAACAGACAGAAGGATGGGTTGGTGGATGAGAGACTAGTCAAGGAGAGAGATCGTTTACTAGATGAGATGCTGAGTTCAAATGACTGGAGATAAACTGCCTGGGGTGTGGGTGGCTTGTTCTGTGAAGACAACACACAGAGTAAACATCTGGAAGGCGGGGTGCTGTCTCTGCAAAGCTCACAGGTGGGAGAAGGACCAGATGCAGAAGAGAAGAAAGGCTTTGAAAGTCTGGTGATTAGAAAAGAAAAGTTAAGGAATGTAGAGGCAGCAGGGACAGGAGATCGAAGAAGCAGATGAATCTGGATGGTCCGGAGAGGCAGGAGGCACAGGCACATAACAGAACAGGAGGCAGGTTGACTTGCTGGAGCAGGCATTTAGTATTTTTTTTTCTCCAAATATAAAGAGAGTCACATGCCCTAGATTATAAGACAAGAGAAAATTAGACAGACTTGAGGCTTGTGGGGCAGAAAAGAAGAAAATTCCAAGTGCTCAAAAGAAAAGAAAAAAAAAGGCAAACATGAAGAGATCCAAGATGACCTGGTGTAGGGAAGTGGAGGGTGATATGATCCAAAATACATTGCATACATGTGTAAAATTATCAAAGAACAACTTAAAAGTACGGTAATTCTAAAAGGTAAGCATGAGGGATAATGTAAAATATAATCATTATTATCGTAAATAAAATAGAAGCAAGAGTCAGGTATGGAAACCATACAGGAACCCAGAACTGTCTCATTTACCAGGAAGCAAGGTCAGAAAGGCTGAATTAGAAACAGAATGAAAAAACACGCTCTCTCCATGACTAAGTGGTTAGTGATGGAAATTTAAGGGTGGGCGAGGGGAAGCGGGCGACACAAACAGAAAGTGGGAAGGGAATGCTACTATCAGACTACACGGAATTTAGAACAAAGAATCCTTCACATTATGAACAGTAAGACAAAGAGCATGAGGAAAATCTTACAGTGCACAAAGGCTCAGTACTAGAACTTTTAGCCAGGTATGGTGGTGCACATCTTTAATCCTAGCACTCGGGAGGCAGAGACAGGTGGATTCTCACGAGTAGGAGGTCAGTCTGCTCTACATAGTGAGTTCCAGACCAGCTAAGGCTGAACAGTGAGACCCTGTCTCAAAAAACAACGACAATAATAATAATTTGCTTTTATATGTAACTGCTACTAGTTAAAAATAGAGCAGAAAATTTCAGAATTAGACGGGCCAAATAGACAAAATATTTGAAACCACAGAAGAATCAAATCACTCAATTTTCCCTCTGTGTAAAACTTTGCCTCATCTGAAAACAGAGCATAAAATTTTGCTGTCTATAGAACACTGAAAAGTGTCAATCATGGGCGGTGGTGGGGCACGCCTTTAATCCCAGCACTCGGGAGGCAGAGGCAGGCGGATCTCTGTGAGTTCGAGGCCAGCCTGGTCTACAGAGTGAGTTCCAGGAAAGACAAAAGGCTACACAGAGAAACCCTGTCTCGAAAAACCAAAAAACAAAAAACCAACCAACCAAACAAACAAACAAAAAACCTTTGCTGGGCGGTGGTGGCGCACACCTTTAATCTCAGGCTATGCAGAGAAACCCTGTCTCGAAAAAACCAAAAAAAAAAAAAAAAGTGTCAATCATGCCCTAAGAGGCAGTAAAATGGAACATGGCAGAGAGGCTGCCTAGCTTCAAGTCCTGTTTTCTCCTATTTATTGATTGAGATATTGGGCATTTATGTAACCTCCATGCCTCGGTTTCCCGATCTGTAATACTGGATAATAATCATAATGCCTCCCACAATGCCTTGGGGTGCTGAGAAGACTCAGTGAGTCATTCCATAGAATCCCCTTGGAACACCCAGAAAATTCTATAGTTGGGATTTTACCATCAGTCCCCTCTCTTCATTACACCAAAAAGGAAAACCTAATGAGTTAGAATAAAGTTGAAAAGCCCCCTAGGAGGAACTGATTGGCCCAGTAGGTAAAGGCACCTGCCACCAAGCCTGACAACCTATGTTCGATCCCAAAGCCCATATGATAGAAAAAGAAAACCTGCTTCTTCAAGTTGTCCTCTGACTGCCACATGCATGCTGTGGTAGGCACACACACACACACACACACACACACACAAATGTATATATATATATATATATAATTATTATTATATTTATTATATAATTAATATATATAATCAATTAACTATATTACTTGACAGTAATCCGGGAAATGCCCAAGATACCCAGCCTCATTTCTGCTACTGGGCATCAAAGACCCTCCTAGGAGTCTAGGATAGTGAACCCTAGCTTCTTTCAGATGGACAGTCCCTGAGTCTATTCCCTGGAAGGACACTCCCCAGTGCATCATGACTAGTCATCATCTGGCCGCAGCTGGACATGCATGCTGGGAAGCTCACCATCCCTCACAGTATGTCATCCAATGTAGTGGCTATTGCTTTGGTTAGAGAGTTCTTCCTTATATTGAACTGCAGTCAGCCTCTAAGAGCTTTCACCCTCTTCCCTGGAGCTTCTGGCATCATCCACCCATCCATCTACTCACTCACTGTGGTGGTCTGAAAAGATATGGACCCCATAGGCTCATATATTTGAATGCTTGGTCGCTAGGGAGTGGCACTATCAGGAGGTGAGGCCTTGTTGGAGGAAGTGTGTCACTGGAGTGGTCTTTGGGGTTTCAAATGCTCAAGCCCGGCCCAGCATCTTTCTCTCTTCCTGCTGCCTGCGGATCTAGATGGAGAACTCTCAGCTACCTCTCTAGTACCATGTCTACCTGCATGCTACCATGCTTCCTTCCATGATGATAATGGACTAACCCTCTGAAATGTAAACCAGTCCCAAATAAATTCTTTCCTTTATAAGAGTTGCTGTGGCCATGGTGTCTCTTCACAGCAATAGAGCATTGATTAAGACACTCACTCATACATCCATTCATACATTCCCCCATACATCAGCCCATCCACTCACCCATACATATATGTACATATACACCTACACATCTATTCATCTACCCATTCAATTACACATACATCCACCAGTCCCATACATTGACCATACATTGCCCCATTCATCAGCCCATCAATCCACCCATCAACCACCCATCACACATAGTCTCCACTGATTCATTTAATCTACAGACACTATCTGGTCCTCATTATACATTAAGCCTGATGCTGGATCTCAGGACACCATGGAGAGTACATTCGGGAAGTGCCTGAACCTTCAGGAACTCACGGTCTGTTCAGCCTGACAAACAGTAACTGGATAATACAATCTCCTGCAGGACTGGTGCTGGGCAGATGGTGAGCTGGTGTCATGAGAACAGCAACCCAGGAGCTGCAGTTAGCTTAAAAGTGGCAGGAGAGGTTTTCCAGGTGAGACTTGTTTATTAAAAGTGGGCTCTTCCAAAGCTCACAGATGAAGGCCTATAGCATGTCCTACTGTGGGACTGCCACATACTGCTGTCTTCTGGACTCAACATCCTTTCTTCTTCCCCCCAGGAACACTGTCCTACAAACCCCTTTGAGACCCCTACACTCTTACTTCTTTCCAAAGAATGCTAAACCACATCTAGGCTTTGGGCCGTAAGAAAATGAATGCAGGCTGGAGGTGCAGCTTGGTTGGCAGATTATTTGCCTTGCATGCACAGAGAACTGCTGCTAATCCCTAGCAGTGCATAAGCCAGGTGAGAGAGTGCATGCCTGTAATCACTTGGAAGGTGGAGGCAGGGACATCAGGAGTTCACAGTCATCCTCAGTACATAGGAAAGTTGAGGCCAGCCTGGTATGCACATGAAACCCTGTCTTTAAAAAAGAAAAGGGAAAAAACGAGAAAAGAGAAAGAAGAGTGAAAAAGAATGGAGGGGAGGGGAAAGAGGGGAAGGGAAGGAAGGGGGATGGAGCTAGCAAGACTCATCAAAGCTTCAGGATGAGTCTCAGAATCACTGCCGCTTTCCTCCTCTGCACCCATCTCCCAACCTCAGCTGGGTACACCTATCTCCCTTGTCCTCTTTCTTAATGTGATGGGTCCCCATGAATCATGGGACAAAGCCAAGGTCTGGTACCTGTCTTTTTGAGTTCCACATTAGTGGGTCTCGGGATCACTCCCGAAGCCCCCAGTCTCCTCCAGACTCCTCGTCTGCCCCTACCTTGTACATTATACTCATGACTCATTTGTTTCACAGTAATAACATATTTACTTCTCTCAGAAGCTCTTCTAAGCAGTTTGCATGCATGCAGTCCCTGGTTCTCGTGCCAACTTGATGTAATAGACAACAGCGTAACCCCATTTTACAGATGAGGAAACTGAGGCAGACAAGCAGAGCTCCATGCCCTGCCCAGGAGGCATGCTTCCATCCATCGCTGTCTGACACCCTGCACTGTCTCCTCTCTTCTTGCCCTCCTCTGTCCACTCTGAATGAGCCATGCATCTCTCCATTGCCAGAGACCAGCAGTGCCAGGCAAGCAGAGTGGACTCTCAGTCTAAGCCCCTGAGTAAAAGTCATTTTGAGACGTTGCCCAGCAAAAGTCCAAGCAGAGCAAGGCTTCCTCCCCACTGTGCAGGGTAGGCATCCAAGATCCTCCTGCTCAAAAGACAGAGAAAGGGGGAGAGGGGAGGTCACCTGCCTGTTATCTGTACTGTCAAACTGTCACACCACCTACCCCTGGGATTATTTCCAGGGACAGAATATTAGCCTCCTCTGAAGCCTTGTCAGCATCCCCAGGCAGTGGCAACACCATCTCAAGATCCTCTAGACATGGGAAACTCCACCCTTAAGGAAAGAAAGCCACCACAGGAGCACACATCCATCTCGGGGAAGTTTCCAGAACAGCCAAATCTACAGAGGCAGAAAGCAGACTGAGGGCTAAGGGAAAATGGGATCTGATCCACGGGGGTCTCTCTTTGAGATGTGTGATGACCCACCTGACACACTCCAGAATGACCTGAGAAGGGTGTCTCAATGTGGAATTGTCTAGATTGTGGGCATGCCTGTGAGGGATTTGAGTTAACTGAATTTGGAAGACACAGCCTGAATGCAAACAGCACCATTTCATATGCTTGACCATGGGCTAAATGAAGAGGGAAGAGAGAGAGAGAGAGAGAGAGAGAGAGAGAGAGAGAGAGAGAGAGAGAGAGCTGAGCACCAGTATGCATGTATTAATCTATTGTTGTTTTCTGCTTTTGAGCGTAGATGTGAAGTGACCGGTTCTTTCAAAGCTCCCTATGTTGGGCTTCCCTGGACTGTAATCTCAGACTGTGAGATTCTGAGCTAAATAAACTCTTTCTACCTTAAGTTGCTTTGTCAGGGCGATGCCATCACAACAATGGCCAAGGACACCAAGGCAAAGTGGTAAGAGCTCTCCAGCTGTGGAACTGGCGGCAGGCAGTCAACAGTTAATGAAAAAGAGGTGCTGAATTTGAAAGAGAGCAAGGAAAGATATATAGGAGGATTTGGAGGGAGGCAAGGAAAAGGAGATGTGGAGTAATTATGCCATAAACTCAAAATATAAAAGACATAAGCAGCAGCAGCAGCAGCAGCATTATCATTGGCTTTGTTTGCTTCAAATGGGAGAACTGAGGAACTATCTCAGGCAGGGACATGGGCTCGCTATGCCATTGACAGGGACAGAAGCCCAAGCAAGCCAGAGTGTCTGGAGGAGTTCTGCCTGCGGGAAAGCAGGGCTGTGGACTAAGATAAGCCACCATCCTGAGATGCAAAGTGGAGTTCGGGGTGTTGTCTCAAGCTTGCCATACCTGTGCTGAAGTCAGCAGATGACAGGCAAGACAGACAGCAAGGACAGCCTAACTGCCTCTTCTCTCCTTCCTCCCCCTCCCTGGGTTCTTCTCCTCCACTCCCTATCTTTCTTCCCTTCTTCTGTTCATGGCCAACTTGCCTGATGACACCATCACACACACACACACACACACACACACACACACACACACACACACACACACATTTTCAGTGCGTCACTGAGGACAGCCTCCTTCCAAGCAGGAACCACTGCATTTTCTGCTGACACCTCTGCAGCTTGTCCTATGACCACGCCCGGACTAGCCTTTCATAGGCAGCTCACATCTGTCCCCTTTCCTCTGGTCCATTAGGAACACTGATCTCAGTCCCCATGCCGCCTATTTCCAGGGATGGCCTGTGGTAGCATACTGGACAAAGGTCTGGAAAAGCACAAGTACAGATGTGCCTCGTTTAAAAGCAAACACTGTGAAAATCTGAATTGTAAAATAAATTCGGGGGAGATTCCCCATCCCCAAAGTAGCTGTAAGTGACTGTAAAGAGTCTGGCATTCCAAACACACTCAATAAGTACAACTGTAACCTTCACTCCAGAATTTGTGTCCAAAGTATCTCTGGTCTTGAGACAGGCAAAAAACAAGGGGGAAAAGCTCCCAGCTTCACCACATTTGGAGTAGGCTAGCAAGGAAAGCGGGAAGTGGTGATTAATGATAAGAAGTCTGTTCACTGGCTGCTCAGGAGGCAGGCACAGCTTCCTAGGCTACAGTCATCCCTTCTAGAGGAACTCCTTCCTCAGTCAGCAAAGGCAGAGAGGGTCATGGTGCAACATTACTACCAATTACTCAAGTGGGTCAGTATTTTGTTACTGCTAAGGAAGTATTTCCTCCCTCACAGGAAGTAGAATGGAATATTTCCTGCTCAAAGAGATGCCTTCCAGACAAGCCAAGCCCCACAACTTTCCATGGAAAACCTCAGGGCCTGGAGTTCTAGGGGCAGCGCTTGAGGAGTGCTCCATCCCAAAGCATCAGCCTCAGGACATGCCCACACGCCCGCCCACCCACCACCCACCCTGTCTCCCCACCCACACGACCCACCACCCACCCCCACCAGTCCCATAGAGACAGGGCTGAGATTCTGCTACAAACTTGTCTTTCCAGCTAAGAGTCCAAAGGAAACCTCAGACCCTACCAGGGCCAGGGTGCTTCCTCTTGACACCTTGGTATGGTAACTGTCTTTTTGCTCCCAAATGAACCCATCTGTTCATAGGGATGGCCAGGTCATAGCAAGCTGCTTTCCCTCAACATCTTCCCGCCCCTCTCCATGAGATACCTATGATTCTTATCCAATTCATGTGAGAGCTAGGGCTCATAAAGCTAAAGGAGACAGAAGTGGGGAGTACAAGCTGTGTCTTCCAGGGCCAACAGCATTTGCACAGCACATGTGCCTCATCAGAATGGCTACGTCACTACGGGATGACTTCCAGAGGGTCCACGCAACCTACTGTGTGATGTTCTCTCAGGTGTTACCTGGGATCCATCCCACAGAGCCCATGTTGATTCCCCCTTTCTCTGTGGTATCAGACTCCCCCAGGACCCCACACTGGCCCTTACAGTCCCCTAGGCCAGCCTCTTGGGATTGCTTGGCGTCCTGGCCTCCTCCTGGGCATACGGACACCATGAGCCCTCTGTTGTCCAACTGACCTCCCTCTTTTCTCCTCTCCCGTCTCTGTTTTCCTTCCCTCCTCCTGGGTACCATTTCCTGAGGGTCTGCCCAGCTTCCTGTGTGCTATTCTCTCTCAGCCTAATCGACTCCATCTCTCCATGGTGTCTGAAAGACATGGAGCTGGTCCACAAGGGAACCTTGGTCTGTGCTCTTGCCCTGCTTCTCCCTCTGGCTTTCCAACTTTAGGAAATAACAAAACCAGTCGGAGAGAAAAGGAGGGAAGAATGGAGGGGAGGATAAAGGAAGTGAAGGAAAGAGGAAGGGGCACCAGAGGAAAGAGACTAGAGGAAGGAAGCAAGAAAGGAGAAAAAGATGGCGCAGGAGAGGGACAGGAAGTGAGGAAAGAGAAGAAGTGAAAGTCCGGAGGAAGGGGAGAGGTAGAGGAGCTGAAGGAAAAGGAAGAGGAAGCGAGTGAGGAAGAGAGGATGCTTCTGGAAAGAAGAGGCAAAATGTCAACATCTTGGGTAAGAGCGCCAGTATTGTCGGTTTATGTTACATTGACTGCCCCCTCGCCATTCATAATTCACCAACCCGTGAGCTCCCTAAAATCTCCATCTGGGAGAATTTAGGCAGTTTGTGGCAGTGTACAGTTTTCCTGAAGGCAAGATAAACTGATCTCTGAAAGTCTCCATTCAAGGCAAGAGGGTGAGCCCCATGGCCTCGATGAAAGGGCCCAGGGGGCGGGGGGAAGGGTTACACCTTTGAAGTGCCCCCCCCCACACACACACAAAGCATCGTCTGGTCACATCCAGCCTGAGATCCCCATCTGCAGAGGTTCAGCCTGGGGCTGGGGTCAGAGGGAACCAAGGCATTTGTCTGAGGTCAAGTGTGCAAAAACTGGGAAGCAGCTCTACGGGAAATTACAGACTAAGGAGAGAAAGCCGCGGGAGGAGGCCACCTTTGCCCTGGATCTGGTCTGCTCCCTTTGCCCTGGATCCCAGCCCTCTCCCTTTGCCCTGCATGGCCCTGGCCCCCTTTGACTGGGTCAGGGTGTCCCTTGGGATCATGTCCTCAGGACTCCCCTCATCCTCCCAGCACCTCTTCCAAGGCAGGCCTATGTGGCTCTAGGACCGAGAATCACGGGCCCCCCTCAATGGGGTGGGGAGGCTGCTGCCTGGATGAGAGAAGTGTCCAGGCCACAGCAAGGGTGGAGGTGTGAGCAGAAACACAGAATGGGGTGGTAGGATATGCTTCAGGCTCAGGAAGGTCTTAGCCCCGGCCAGAAAGCAGGACCGAGGTGAGGATGGAATGGCATTCCAAGAGAAGGAACAGAATATGCAAAGACCTGGGGGCTTTCAATAGTGACTGGAACTTAGTCTTTGGCAGGATGAGGGCTCCAAAGGAAAGAGGTCATCTGAGGCCAGATATTAGAAGCCTTGAGTGCCAAGAGGGGAAGTGTGGCCTCCGTACCGGGGCCTGAAACGTTATAACAGAACTTTAAACTGGGAGAGCTTCGAGCAGAGCCTAAAGGTAGAGAAGGAAAACCCAAGGGGAAGGCAGGAGAGATGAGGCATAGAGCTGAAGTTTGATCTCAAGGAGAGGCGTGGAGACTCTGCACTCACCACGGCTGCACTCACCACGGAGCCAGCGCGCGCCCGCATGCGTGTCCTTGGGGCGGATGAGGCGGCGCTGCACGTAGCTGCGGCCCACGTACCACAGCATCCAGAGCAGCTGCAGGAGCATGAGCGCGGTCAGCACGCACAGCAGGTCGCTCTTGCCCACACCCGCCGCGTGCACCGCCCAGGCCAGCAGGAACAGCAGCCCCGCCACGAACACGTTCAGCCCGTACTGGCTGCTCAGAGTCTCCGCCAGCTTCTGCGGGACACTGGCGCCGCGTCGGGGACCAGAGGCCGGTGGAGACCCCCGGGCCAGGGGGAGCGGGGGCGGCGGGCATGCGGCGATCCCCGAAGGCGCGTCAAGGAAGGAACCTGCGGATGCTGCGGGAGAGGAGGGCGCGCCCGGGCCCCCAGGCATCTTCCAGTCTGGTCCCCAGGCAGCTGCTCCAGCCCCGCGCGTTGCTGTTGGCTCCTGTCCTTTCCCCACGCCCTCTGGGCACTAACCCCGCTCGCCCGTGCTCTCCGCTCTTGCCCTCCCCCAGAGCTCCAGGCCCTTGGTCAGGTCCCAGCCGCCGGCCTCCCTCTCGGAACTCCCGATGCCGACTCCGGTCCCTGCAACCCGTTGACCCTGCAGCTGCGCCTCGAGCCCCGCTGCTCCTCTGCCCTGCCTGTGCCACCCGCACCCCACCCCCGTGCCCAGCCCGCCTACCCCACCCCAGCGCCCCGGAAACAAGGGACCGCAACAGGTGCCGCCCGCCAGCTCCGGGGCTGGCGGGGAGGGGTGGGATGCCAAGGGACATACAGAGTCGCGGGAGCCAGATCAAGGAATTGCTGGGGGTGTGGCTGCGCCGAGGGTTGTGTCCCCGAAACCTAGAATTCTGGGTGGGCTCGCAGGGCACGAGTGTACGTGGGTCCTTCTCATCTGTGTGTCCTGGTCCCTGCCTCTGTCTACTGGGTGCTTTTCGTCTTTCTGCCCTCGACCTACGAGTGTGTTTGGCTCGGTGAGAAGCAGGGAAGAGGCGTCTTTAGGGTTTAGTCACTTTGGGTGTCTGTGTGGGGACCTGACCTGGGGACCTGACCTAGAGCCTCGACGCTGGCTGAGACCGGAGGCAGTACCCAAGGAGAGGCCATCCCTTCCTCTCCTCCTCCGGGGCTGCTTCGCTTCCAGGGGGAACTGAGACTGGAAAAGGGTCCCCAGTGGTCGCATAGAGTCCAGTTGCTTCCATTCCAAAGCCTTTCACAGCTCTGCTCTGGTACCTAGTGGAAGCGCAGCCCTTTCTGCGAAAGAGCGTCCTAAGGTTGACCCTGACCTGGAGGAGAGCCGGTCCCAGAGGGCAATGGGGAGCAATTGGGACATCTGGTTCTGAGAGTGGAGCGCGGGGCAGGGCACAGGCCAAGATGCCCCGCTATGCCTTGCTTTTAACACTCTAGTGTAGCTGATTTCAATTTCTTCGTATTTTAACAAGGAAACCCATGGTTTTTGTTTGCAAGGAACGCTGCACACAGACACTGCAACAGCTGGTGATGACTGCTAAGATGGGGGGGGGGGCAGGGGATGAAGGGGGCAGGAAACTTTAGGCCCAATGAGCCCTGGATCTTGCTTTGCCTTCATTCTTAAATTCCTTCATTTGGTCATTCATCCAATTTATATATAAATAGCCCACATATTTTCTGCGCTCTGTGCCTGCCTGACCCTGAGGACTCATTGGGGCCAGGACAGTCCTGGAAGCCAATGGTCAGGTGAGATGCTACGGTATACACTCGTTTACTCAGTGCACTGGAGAGCTAACCAGGAACCCTACGGCAGACCAGCTCTCCCAGGAGACACAGGCAACCCAGGAAAGCCCCCTAGTAAGAAGGCTGAGAGATTCCCAGGAGGAGGCAGTGTCTGCAAGAGCTCCATAGCCAGAATAGCTGTTCTTGTGGAAGGCAGGAGGCAGGTGGGGAGGGGCTTCCAATGTGTGTAAAGAATGATTGAAATGGCACTAGCCAGATGCCCGCAGGTAAGGGCACTTGCCCTCAAGCCCGACAACCAGATTTGGATGCCCGGTCTTACATGGTAGGAGAAGACATTCCTACAAGTTGTCCTCTGACATCCACAGGTCCACAGTGATAAGCACACACATTCAATAAAAAAGTAAATAAATAAATGTCATTTTCAAAGCCCACAGATTTCATCCTAGTCCCAAACCCATGCCACCCCACAGATTCCAAAGAGCCTTTGATTGCTAAGAGACTGGGTTTCTGAGAAAATGCCACAGATGCATCACGTCACCCTTCCTGCATGCCTTTCCCAGCATCCTGTGATGGTGGCTGGTTACTGGCAAGGTCAAAACGAGGTACTTTTCCTTCTGAAATAATACTCAAAGTATCTATGAGTTCCATGGCTAATGTGGAGCATCCCTGCACACATTCCGTGCAGCTCTGTGGCTAATCCCTGTTCACCTTCCAGGCAGTTTCCTGATCCTTCCACACGCGGTGGTGGTATAGGAGTCAAAGTAGAAAACCCACACGGACATACTACTACCAACTGCATAGGAAACCTCACTCACGTGGGGCTACTTTTTCTGTCCTTTTGCTTTCTAGAGACACCTTCCGGTACACACTAAAGGGGCTCTGAGCTAATACATTGGTCACTGTGGCTGTGGGGGGTTAACATGTATGTGCATACGTGTGGAGGCCAGAAGACAACCCTGAGTGTCACTCCCCAGCACCATTCCTGCTCCCCACCCCACCCCAACTTGTCACGTAGGCTACGATGAGCAGCCAGTGAGCCTCAGGGATCCACTCACAGCTCCCTCCTCAGTGCTGGATTACAGTGTGTGCCACCATGCTTTTGTTTTTTGTTTTGTTTTGTTTTGTTTTGAGACAGGGTTCTCTGTGTAGCTTTGGTGCCTGTCCTGGATCTCTCTCTGCAGCCCAGGCTGGCCTGGAACTCACAGAGATCCACCTGGCTCTGTCTCCCGAGTGCTGGGATTAAAAGCGTGCGCCACCACCGCCGCACCCTGACTTTCTTTTTTTTTTTTTAATGTAGGTTCTGGGGATTGAACTTGGGTCTTCATACTTACAAGAAACGCCTTACAGAGTAAGCTAAGGCTCCCAGCCCTCCCGTGGCCATGTCTCCTTCATCAGTGTGTGTGAGATCTCATGGCAGTGACATCTCCGTAAGTAGATGGAGTTGTCACCAACAGCCTGATGGGAGGTCCTGTATATCTAGTTCAGGGGAGAAAATTCCCCCTCCCTCCATGGTAAGAGGGTCCAACACAACCCCACCTCCTCCAGGCAGAGACTTGAAGAAGGTACCCATCTTACTGCTGGGCTCACTGTAGCCTTCTGTGTGTTAGTACGCTAAATGACTCGACCCGGTGGGTGCCTGTTGGTAAGAGTTCTTTTGAGATGCAGCTCTTATACAGCATCCATTCAGAGATCCATCTTCAGCCCTCTTGCCCACATGTCTTGGTCTTCAGATAGTCATTGACCATTGAGCCTTCCAGAACCATCCATGGCACTGTGCAGGTTTCTGCTCTGCACAGCTCTTTATTCAGACAAGACACCTGGTCTCCATTCTGCTCATAGGAAGGGGTTTTCTTGACTGCTGTCCATCAGAGTTGGTGCTAGGTGGGACTGTGAGGATGTAGTGGACACTTTAGGTTGGTGCCAACTTGTCATGCAGATGCATCGGTAAACATGGCCTGAGCTGCTTCTCCTACCGTGAGACGGCCTCATGTTACTGTAGATGTGGATTAAAGAATCAAGGCCATGAAGCAGGTGTCAGCCTGGGAAGGACGTGGACCACCTGCAGGTCAACTTGTTCAATGTCTTATATGCCACATGGGCTTGACAACACACACCACTGGTTGGATAGATCAGATGATACCCAGCTCATAATGGAAGCTACAGTCCTATGGTCACTTAATTCTCAAAAACAGGAGAGAGGTTTGTCTAACGGAAAATAACTTAGCTGTAGATGGCCATTTTTTACTATACAACCCTTTTGATCTGTACCGTGATTTCCCTGTTTTCCTGCGAGACCACATCTAGGACCATTTGCTAAAGCCACCCCCAAGTGTCCTTGGCTTTGCTGGGCTGTAAGATCCAAATCAGAGCAGTTGGAGTACAGGCTGGTGGACTCCCAGAGTCACCGTCCCTCTGCTACCCACTCAGAACTGGGATGCCAACATGTAGACTCCACCTGCAAGTCAGCTGGTCGTACATGCATTTAAGGATGGTGAAAGCTACACCCCTTTCCTTTGAGTCTGGGAAATCCAAGCTGCCTCACGGAGAGGTCAACAAAGAATGAGCCCCGTAGCCAGCACCTACTGTAGCCAACCTCAAGGAAGCGTCTAGGGAGGGGCTTGCCCAGTCTCAGCTGAGTTTTGCCCCTGTGAGGCAGAAACAAAGTGTCCCTGCCAACCCCTGCTCACATTTCAGATTCCTGAGCAGGATAAATGGTGGCCGTTGTTTCAAGCCACGTACATTTGGGTGTGGTTTGTTATGCAGCAATAGGTACCCGGAACATACAGACACAAGTGGGACTGGGTCCAAAGATCAGAGACCTGGGAGGCTCTCTCCGGTGACCCCTGTTGACAGGGACACAGGGCCGTGTAAGGAAAGTTCTGATGGTCACAAGAACGTTCAAGATGGAGCATACGTTGTGGGGAGTGAGGGATGCTGTGGATATTTGGCTCACAGCATGTTGAACTCTGGTCTGTTCACTCCTGCCAAGGTATGGGCTGGGAAGGACAGAGCTTTTCATAGCCCTTGTGATTCCTCTCTGTCACACACATGATGGAATTCATTCCTTACACTTCATGTAATTTCTTTTTATTCTGAAGGTTCTGTGGCTCAAGCTCAGGATCTTATTCATGCGGGACAAGCACTCTACCACTGAGATACATCCTCAGACCTTTTTTTAAAAATTGAGATGGTATTTCCTATGTAGCCCAGACTGGCCTCAAACTCAAAATCTTCCTGCCTCAGCCTCTCAAGGGGCTGAGGTCACAGGCATTTGTCACCACCCCACACTATAATTTCTTCCCCAAGGAGGAATAGAGAGATAGAAAGTGGACAGAAAATTCTTCGGTGGATTTGTTGAATAGGGGGATCAAAGAAATGGGCCTCACTGGAGAAATTCGAGGAAGTCTAACGTGATGTTTGTGTGAAGGAGGAAAGTTGTATAATATATCTGCCTGCCCACAGGAATGGCTCAGCCCACTGCATGAGGATTACACTCAAAGTAAGGTATGAAAAGGTTTGTAAACTGGCCTCGGTGGCAAAGGCCTGTAATCCTAGCATTGAGAAGGCTGAGGTAGGATGTTTACAGGTTCAAGGTCAGCCCAACCTACCTAGCAAGTTCAAGGCTGGCCTGGGCTATACAAGTCTCAAAACCACTGAATGAGGGAAGAAAAACTACAGCCATCCTTAAGGCTCAGATTGTTTAGAAACGAATCATCACACTCCAGGGGTATAGGGAGAGTGTTCCTCAGTTGCAGAACCTGCATGCCTTCCATGAATTCCTATTCCTTTCTGGAATGGTCTATATTCTTGGACTCCCCAACCAGGGATGGCTGTGCTGCTCTAACACCTTATGTGCACAAAACAACACAGACCGTGACCTCCGTTTTAAAGTGTCTGGAGACAGCGGACTATAGAATCCATAACTCTTTCCACTTCAAGGCATGCTGAGCTTAGGCTCCAAGGAACTGTAAATACAGGCTAGCAATGAAGCTCAGTGCTGGAGTGCTCACGGAGCATGAGCGAGGCCCTGGGCTCCATCTCCAGCACCGCCGAACTTTCAAAAGAACATTTATCCCAACCCCAGTCCCCAGGCGCTCCCCCACAACCATACTGCCTGCCACCCTTAGCAAGACATGGTTCACAGTGGCACCTCAGCTGCCTCTGATGAACTTCATTTGCTTAAGGGGACCCAGGCTTTTTGTGTGTGTGAGTGCAGTGTGTGTAGTGTACATGTGTGTGTATGCATGTCACATGTGTGGAAGCACATGTATGTAACATGGGAGTCTTCTGCTATCGCTTTAACTTACATGTTAAAGCAGGGAGGGTCTCTCTCTACTGAACCTACTACAGATTGCTTTTTACGGTAGTCTGGCTAACCAGCTTGTTCCAGGGACTCGTCTGACTCCTGAGCACTGGGATCGCAGGTGGACTTTCACCTACGCCTGTCTCTTGCATGGGTTCTGGTTGATCCAAACTCCAGCCCTCATGTTGGCTCAGCAGGAGTCATCTCTCCAGCCCCCAGAGACTATTTTTTTTGTTACAGAAAAGAAATTTAGTCAGGAACTTGCTTCAGGTTTCCAGGAAAATCCATCACCTCCCAAGCCAGGTCCCAGTGGACTTGGCAAGTCCTCATCAGGTTTCCATCATTGTCAACGAGATGACATTGTTCTCTGGATATGTTCCCATCCATCCTAACAACACCCTGGCTTCTCCGGGGCTGCCTCCACCCAGGCTGCTGCTCAAGAAACCACCCAGAGGTGCTTCAAGCAAGACAACCAAGCTAGAATCAGAGCCTGAGCACCAGGAGGCAGGGTCAAATCTTGGTCTGGACACTGACTGTCAAAGTCAGAGCATATGCTTGATTCTGTAGCAGTCTAGCCTTGATGATGAGAATCTGTAACTGTTCATTTCAATATTCATCCCTCACAAAGGGGTTACTTCTCCCCTTGGCTTATTTAGATGTGGTGAGATGGTGTCACATCATTCAGTTCTTTAACGGTTATAATAAAAACAAGGGCTAGGGGCTCCACACACTGCTCTTACAGAAGACCAGAGTTCAGTTTCCAGCACCCAGAGCTGTTCACAAATGCCTGAAACTGCAGTTCCAGAGGATTCAACACCCTATTCTGGCCTCTTTGAACACTTATACATAACCTTTCCACAGACACACACACACAGAAACAGACACACACAGAGACCACACACCACATACTATTACAAGTAAAAATATTTTTTAAAAAATTCCAGAAATAATGTGTATAGGAGATTGGCATGGCAAGTACCAGGAATGACCCCGTGTGTGTGTGTGTGTGTGTGTGTGTGTGTGTGTGTGTGTGTGTGTGTGTGTGTGTTTGCTTATTTAACAGAGGTTGCCAGGCAAATACTCCAGAGGCCCAGCCTGTTTCTTTCTGAGACAGGGTCTCATGAAGTTGCCCAGGCTGGCCTTGACCTTGAGATCCTCTCACATGAGCCTCCTGAGTAGCGTCAAGTAGCGCCACCAGGTCTGGCTCAAATGAAAGTATTAAATGGCTCCTGAGTAACAGAGTCTTCTCCCTACCATCTTAGTTGATCACAGTATTTGGCCCTTGTCTAACCAGGTTTTAAACCATAGATTGAATTTTGAAAAGTCAAACCAAGATAGTCTATAAAATCTGTGTGAGCAACTATCAGAGCCATATTCCCTAAGGTCGGACAACCACTCTACCTGGTAGGTCAGCAGTCTCCAGCCTGCCCTGGGTCCTCACTGCTGACACCCCTGGCTAGCTGACTCTGACCTCTGCCTGATCATTCTCTATTCTAAGAGTCTCCACACACCTCCTCATACACGAGGTCCACGGTGGCTTGACTCTACTGATCATGTGACCCACCATAAACCTCACTGTTTCTCTTCCCCTCCTCACTCTTGTTCTGCCTGTGCCCTATGTCCTGGAGACTAGCATGGGTGCCTTACAAACATTACTTCTATTTCCCTAACCCCAAAGACAAGTATTATTTCCAGTTTACAGTTTCAGAATTGGAAGTCCTCCCGTTGGTGTGTGGTGTGCCCAAATCCCGGTGGTGACGGCATCAGTCACTTCACAAGGAAACAAATCCACAAGCATCTCTGTCACAGTGCTTGTGAGAGGCATCATGGGAGCACATCTGCACTACAAAGCACATACACTGGTTGCCATGGAGTCACTTAAGAACAGAGTAACCTACTCTAAAAGGAGGCTTCATTAACTGCAAACAGCTAAACATAGAAGCTAACCCCAAATTTATATTAACAAAATGCAGGGCTGGAGAGATGGCTCAGAGGTTAAGAGCACTGCTTGCTCTTCCAAAGGTCCTGAGTTCAATTCCCAGCAACCACGTGGTGGCTCACAGCCATCTATAATGAAATCTGGTGCCCTCTTCTGGCCTGCAGGGACACATGCAGACAGAACACTGTATACATAATAAACAAATAAATCTTTAAAAAAAAATGCACAAGAAAGTTAATTATAAAAATATTTTATTGATGTTACAGAAAAAAATCATAGATACTTAAACATTATTAAAAGTGCATATGTTAAAAAATGCTAACAGCCCAATAACTTACATAGTGATAAAATCCAAAGTAGCAGGAAACAGTAAATGCTTCCGTTTGGTCCTCTCCCTAAAAAGCTATGACAAATATGAGCTATCCAGTGACTACTAAAGGTGACAACACAGTCCCTTCATACTTGCGTCCAGTCACTTACACAAAGGCAGCTAACCCTCAGCTTCTGGAAACTGTGGGCACACTGTGCTCCTATAATGGACAACCACTGTCTCCAAACTTGGGCAGATTAACACTCCTCAGTTCCGTCTAACACAAACTGCTGACAATCACTTGTTTGCGAACACCCAAGAGAAAGATCGTTTATTCAGATTTCAACAGCAGGTTTAGAAAGTCACAGTTGCCATAGAAACCACTCACTTCAGACACCAGTGCACGCTAGGCTTCTCCTTCAGGTCAATGGCACAAGCTGGATGTTTTGTTCACTTTAAATGCTCACGTTCTTAAGTCTGGAAGAAAACAGCATTTACACACCAAGTGAAACATCTTAAGTTCATGAATTTCCATTTAAAGACCAAGGATATGTGACTGGAGAGATGGTGTAGTGGTTGAAAGCACTGGCTGTTCTTGCAGAAGACTGGGACTCAATTCCCAGCACCCACATGAAAGCTCACAACCTCTTTAACTCTAATCCTAAGGGATCCTATGCCATCTGGCCTCTGTGGGCACCAGATATACATGTGATGTACATACATGATGCACATACATACATACATACAAGCAAACGCTCATACAAACAAATGTAAATATTTAAAAAAGAAAAGAGGACAATCTGCATGCCTGCCACCACCACACAGTTCTCACCGCTAACCAGACACCCAGGAGGAACATGGAAGTCAAAAGCACCCAAACATCTGGAAACTCAACCAACCAGCCAGAGTCCAAGATCTCAGCCACTGTGTGTAGGGGGGGGGGAGCAATTAGGGGGGAGGGTGGGTGAAATCAGGGTCAGCCAAAGCTGTGGTGACAGCCAGCAACTCCTATCCAACTGGCAACAGCAGGATCAAGTGCATCTCCTCCTTCTGATCACATTCTCCCATGAGGGCTGCGGGGCACACACTCCATCAGCTGAGAGTCCTGGTCCTAGTACCACCCATCACTCAGAAGATGACCTCCACTTCCCTGGGCCCCATTTCCCCTGTCTGCAAAGCGTCCTGTCAAGTTGACTTTCTCCAAATTCAGATGTGAGTGGAATGAAGGGAGGGACTATCTGTCTTTTTCACCCTAATCACAGCATGACCATTCTCAATACTGTACACTTATTTAATACATATTATCAACACTCCCAGGGAGGGGGTGGGCGTTCACAGAGACACATAAATTCTCTAAATAGTATAAAAAAAAAAAACAGAATTTTTTAAAAGATTTATTTTTATGTGCATGAATGTTTTGCCTATATGTATGTATGTGTGTCACATGTATGCCTGATGTCTGCGCAGGCCAAGGTGTTAGATCTCCTGGAATCAGAGTTATAGATGGTTGTGAGCCATAACATGGATGCTAGGAATTGAACCCAGGTCCTCTGGAAGAGCAACCAGTGATCTTCACCAGTGAGCTACCTCTCCAGCCCCTGAAAGGAATTTTTTTTAAAAGGGCTGATATACCCATCTATCCAATATTTACAGAAAATGGTAGAATTTGTCCCAACTTGGGTAAGATCACTCATTATTCCCATACTTCTTTCTAAGAACCATCCAGCCAACAGTCATCCACACACTATAAAATGGCCTCATGTGAACTTATCCACATTAAGACACACATGCTGTCTTTATGAATTCTTTGAAAGGCAGGGTGCTGTCTCTAAAAACCAGGCACTTAGAACTACACCTTGTGAAGGTGGCCTCAGCCCTTGCAGCTGTGCTCAGTGGTGAATTGCTTTGGTGCAGACACAACAGGAAGTTGTGATTCCCAGGCAGTCTGTGGGCGTACTCTCAGGAAGTGACTGCAAGGCATTTTCACAGTTCCCTGTTCCGGACAGCACTCCAGGGATCTTACCTGGAACTCATCCGAGGAGCGAGATGAACATCACGACCCCCATAAACTGAGTGAAGAGCAGTAAGGGAGTGAAGAATGACCACACATTCCACAGAGCCAGGTTGAAGCTGAAAAGAACCCAATGCAAATAGCTGACAACAGCAACTGAGATGACACAAATATGTCCCATTCCAGAGTCTGGGGTTAAGGAGCTCCATTTGAGGACACCTATCCACGTACCATCTTTAGACACGGCCCCATGACATGATGATGCCTGTACCGACAGAAGCAGCACAGTTTCAAATAGTACCTGGACCTGGGATCCCACGGCCACTGAGGGGGTGTGGCTCAGTAGATGTTAAGTCTCTTGGTGAGTGTTGTGGGGTATTTGTTTAACTATGCAAAGACCTGTTGCATTTGTTTAACTGTGTAAAGATGTGTTTTTACCTTGGCTGCCTAAGGTCTAATAAAAAGCTGAATGGCCAGCAGTAAGGGAGGATGTATAGGCAAGACTGGTAGGCAGGAAGAATAAGTAGGAGGAGGAATTTATGGTCGGGGAAGAAAGAAAAGGAGATGACAGGACAGGTAGATGCCAGGAGCCAGACAGACAGACAGACACAGAGGAAACAGGAAAGGAGGGCATACAGAATGAAAGCAAGGTAAAAAGCCCTGAGCAGAATGTAGATGAATAGAAACAGGTTAAATTAAGTTAAAAGAGCTAGTGGGACAAGCCTCAGCTAAGACCAAAAATTCATAATTAATAAGTCTCCATATCTTTCTTTGGAAAGCTGGTCAGTAACCCAAAGAGAAACTCCAGCTATAAACAGCACCCAACATAGGGCCCAAATTTCCACATAGGGCCTGAGAAAACTGGAAAAAAGAAAAAAAAAAAAAAAAAAAAGGGCTACGGCTCCTTTAGGAGGCACTGCTGTGCAGCAGGGCACCTGAGCAGCAGCCTTTAGAGTGCTTCTAACAGTTTCCTCAGAGTTCTGCTTTCAGAACAACTTCAAAGCTGTTAGCTGAGATGGCCCAGCCTCACACATTATTCTAGCCAGGACTTCAGACAAGCCCTGCACTTTCCCATTACAGAGACTGGACAACAAATGCTACAGCCAGTTTTCTTAGGACTTGACCATTATTTCAATTTCTCAGAGTCCCTGGAGGACACCGTCACCCCCAGACAAGAGGAAGCAGTCTAGAGAACACAATGCCCACATTCCCAAGAGGTGGGGTTCTGGTCTTTCTGTGGCTTATGAATGTTTGTCATCATTTAGTGGGAATATAGGATAAAAAGACAACTACCAGCCAAGCGGTGGTGGCGCAAGCCTTTAATCCCAGCACTTAGGAGGCAGAGGCAGGAGGATCTCTGTGAGTTCGAGGCCAGCCTGGTCTACAAAGCAAGTTCCAGGAAAGGTGCAAAGCTACACAGAGAAACCATCTCGGAAAACAAAAACAAACAAACAAACAAACAAAAAACTATCCTTCAAAACTATTCATCTCAAATATTTTACATTGGTATGGATTTTATATACTGATAACAAATTTAAGGTTATTTTTGTTTATATATATATGTATATTATATATGTATATATGTATATATGTATATATATATGTTTCTACTCTTGTTTAAGGTATTGTACCTATGCAGCTCATTTAAAAATGTACTATAAAGTTCTAGTCCTTCAAAGCTATTATTACAAACTGCTTAAGATAATTTAAAAATGTAGGTTAGTAGTTAGTCAAGCTTGTAGTCATGTTAGGTATGTTTTCAAGGTTAAACAGATAGATAGGTGACCTTCAAACGCTTCAGAAACCTACAGAATATGGCACTTATGATATATAATAACCTAAGGCTCTTCCTAACAGTGAGACACGTCTGCTCCTGGCAGCACCAATCTACTTCATAAAAGGATGATGGGCACTGAAGAATCTCCATATGGAGTTTGCTTTAAGTGTGGCAAAGCCAGCCATTTGGGCAAGAAATTGCCCTTGCCTCACTGCCGAGAGTATATTGTACAAACTGAACAAGCAGGACACAAACGAAAAAGACTGCCGAACTTTGTCAAGACAAGGAGGGACAGTTCTTCAAAATTCCTGCTTCACAGAAAAGTCTGTTAGATACTCCAGGCTCGTAGGTGGAAGATGGATGCCCCTATGATGTAGAGGAACCTTGGGTGACTGTCCAGGCAGCCAGCTGCTTCTGTCATCTCTATAGTTTTGGAAGTTGCTTGCTCTGCCCTTCTTGTTTACTCAGGTAACAAACACTATATCCTTCTCAGGTCTCTGATGGAGTTGAAGATGAGACAGTTATAGTTTTCCTTGTTGCCAAGTTCAGAAAAGAAACATACATAAGAGATGTAAAGTTTATATGGTTGAGAGACATAAAAGCTTAAATTGTTTATCTAAGAAAATGTTTTGAGGTCTAAAAAGCTAATTTTGGGTTGGTGATACAAGTTAGGAGAGAAAGCAAATTAGGCTCACAACTTCAGACTCACCAAGATGGGATGGATAATGGAGTGTTTTCTCTGAATTTGCCAAATGCAAATGAAATAGATATTGTAAATGTAATTCTTACTTGATAACTGTTCTTACCACGTTAAAGCTAAAACCTTTCTTTTTAGTGGGACAAAAAGGAGGGTATGCTGCAGAATATTTGTTTAACTATGCATTGCATAGTTATTGTACTGCATTTATTTAATTATGTAAAGATGTGTTGCTGTTTTACCTTGCCTGATTAAGGCAACTGATTGATCTAATAAAAAGCTGAATGGCCAATAGCAAGGGAAGAGGTATAGGTGGGACTTATGGGCAGGGAGAGTAAGTGTCTTTATTTGGGAAGCTGGATGGTGGCCCAAAGAAAATTTCAACTACAATTTACCATGTGGGATGGACCACAAACTCAAATGGCTGCATTCTGCTTTATCATCGCAGGCATCATTATAAGAAAAAGATGAAATGACTCTTAAAACAGAATAGAAAAGCAATGGTGTATACAATGCTATAAAAATCTTCATTGTGGAAAAACAGTATTCTTGTCACCAAATGAAATAAAACACTTTCTCAAAGCAAGAGTTTCAGTAACTGAACTGACAGGAGGAGATGCTACCAGGGGAAACCATAAAACAAATGAATAAGCTCTCCAGTCAGCTATGGGTTTTAACAGATAATCCTGGATAAATATGGATGTCAAATAACCACAAGCCATGGGGCTAAAACTAATCTGGCATTTCTTGGGATGCTCCCACTACAGGAGACAAAGTAAAACAACCTCACTGGTCCACCCTCACCACAGAAAGGGTAACACTGACCTCAAACTGGCAAGCAGCCCAACTACAGCTGAAACTGGGTCAAAGAAAGTGCATTTATGCAGAATATACACATACTTTTAGGACTTTTGTACAAAAATAAGGATCTACTTTACATAAAGAAAAGCCAAAGAGCTGAAGCTTTGTTTTCTCTGAATGAGAGATATTTTTCTATAACTTAAAGGCTTTTCTTCAGTGAGCAAGTATTACTTTTTTTCCTAGCCTCTCTTCTTCACTGAGTATCTGTGAACTTACAAAGGTGGATTCACTTGGCACTATGTGAACATGAAATTAGCTGGGTGGACAACAGGAAATGAATGGGTTGAGCAGTCCTGGCGTGTGCACGCTGTGAAAGACGTGTAACCTTGAAAAGGCACAGCTACTCCTACACTGTGCCACTAGACACTCAGGGAAAAGAGGACAGGTGTCCCTTCAGACCTGGGGATCATTAGCTCCAAGATCTTGCAGAGACACAAATCTCCAAATGCTGAAAGAATACTGAATCTGCAGCTGATCCGTACCTTCCCCCACATCCTTATGCCATACCTCTAGGATCCTGACAGGACCACATACTGTGAGCTGCTACACAAGGCACCGTTTCTATGTTGGTTAGAGAGCAAGAGAGAGAAAAAGTATGCACATGCTCAACACAGATGGTATTCACTTTGGGGGACAGTGGCTGGTTGAATCCATGAATATGGAACCCACAGATAAAGACAGAGACAGCTCAACCACTTGAGAAGAGTCTGATGCTATCTGATGAAGCTGGAGGTATGTACACTTGGGTGATGCACTGACTTCACCCTTCTGGGTATATGCACACTCATGTAAGGCCAACAGAGAACAGGAGTGTTCTGAATGGCATCCTTCAAAACAACACCAACTACGAACAGCCTGACTGTGGCAGCATAACAGATACACTAGGACTCAGCCACACAGTGGATGACAAATGGCAATAAAAAAGTGCTGGGAGAAAACACCAAGTCAACAGCACACACTTCACATGAGTTAAATTAATGTAAAGAATGGCGACTGGACAAATCACCTTCTCTAAGTTCAGAACACAGACAAACGAAACCATGTTTATGGAATGCAAAAGTAGTATATGCAGCGTTTGCACAGGCAGGAAGGGACAGTGAAGCAAAGGTCAGGAGTGATCACCAGGACAGGGGCTCCGCTCCTCCCTGACCTAAGTGAGATCTGCAGCAGTGCTCAACTCGTGATTAATTCATTCAGCTGCACGTGGTGTTCCTTCGCGTGTCTTAGCCAGCACAATGAAAGGCACCTAATAAACAAAACACAGAGTGTGTCCAGAGGTCGCCAACTGTGTCTCAAATAACTGAGGCTGATTAAGAGAGAAAGAAATGAAGAGAGGAGATCCCAAAGGACAGAGTACCTGGGAACCCCTTACCCTGCTGCTTCATTTAGGTTCTGGGTTACATTCCTCATTACTGACCACAGAAGGACTGCTTTTCATTCGCATTCAACCTTTCAGCAGCCACTCACCAAATCCCCGCCGCGATGAAAGTTGCGGTTGTGATGGGCACCAGCATGGGGTACTTGACATCGTACTCTTCAATCCCCCGGTACCATTCCAGATAGACTATGCAGTAAAAGGCGATGGACAGGCTGACAAACAGCAGGGCCCCGCCGAAGAGAAACCAGCTGTGGAGACAAAGAAGAACAGAGTGCTGCCAGCCCTGGGAGAAGCAGCAGAGACTTCTGTGGCCTCCGTCTTTGGGTCTGAGGTCATTCATGTCTTCTGCCTCTAAGAGCACACTGTGTTGAGGCCAGGCCTACGGTTTCAACTTTCTCTCATCCCCAGAGCCCTGCCTCAGTGTTTGATGTCTATACTGTCTCTGCCACAGGAGGGCATGTGGTCCCAAACCCCTATCGCTGCGGTTGATCCAACACATCATCTGTATGCAATCAGTTTTTAACAGCCACTTCTAGGAAAGCCTAATAAAAAGGGACACACCTAAAGCCCTGGAAAGCCTACCTTCCCAGCACAGGCTCTCTAGGCAACACTCCCAGGTGGTTCCTGACATCCCGCACACACGCCTACCCAGCAGCAGTGAGTGCAGCCTGGTCTGCTACAGCAGAAAATGAGCTGCTGGAATCAGAAACGCCCCTGCCTCCATGCCAGACCCATCCTGGACTTGTCCCCAGTTCTAATGAAGGAAAAAGCACTCGCTAAAGTGGCATTTCAGGTACTCTCCTCTCTCCCAGCAGGTTTTAAACCAGCCGAGAGATGAAGTTTGCTGGCTGACTAAAATGTGTCTGCTTTGTCGTCACTGATGGAGCTGAGAGAAGAGCATGGCTTGGATAGTGGTGACAAAGCCTGTGTTGATAAATCCCACAGATAGACTTATTTCTAGGTTCCAGACAACAATGAAAACCTCCACCCTGTTAGTGTTACCTCTACAAAATGAAAGCACGGACAGCCAGAAGAGTCTGAAGGAAGCCTGAAGGAAGCAGATGCCCAAGAGTGCTGCTGGGTTCCAGTTCTTCATCTACAACTCACTTAGGCAAGACCCAAGACCCACCAGGGAATGGTGAATAGGATGGAAGGATGGGGAGGGGACTGGTATTTAAAGAAATGCCTCCTTATAGAAGAGCAAGTGGTCCCTTCCCCAAGATTTAAATGAACTCCCTCAAGCCTCACACCCTTAACAGCTCGTTCCTTCTGTCTGCTTGGTTTCCTCCACAAGCAGTCTATGACCTCAAGACTTCTTTGAGGACTGTATTTCCCATAATTCAGCAAGACTGAATTCCTGTCTCCATTTTATGGCCCTACTGTTAGGTCCAGTCACCGCTCTCGGCACTAAACATAACCCTCATGTGCCAGCTGTGACATCACCAACACCACCCAGTTTTCTGACATATCTGATGGCCTCCAAACTATTCACACAGGATCCACAACTTCTGCACCACAGCCAACTCCTAGGATGAAGGATAGGGCTCTGTGCCCCTGGGTATGAAGGGTTTTTGACACCAGGACTCTGTCTAAAGACTCCTCCCACTGACCTTCAAGGTAACTCTGAGTCACATCCTCTAATCACCCCCTTCTTAACTACTCTGAAACACACCTTTCTCAGGCCACAGTTCTCACTCCTCTAGTTCTCAGGCCTTTTTTCTCCAGTCGTCTGGAGGCATAAGTGACAATTTTAAATTACATAGAATCAGCTAACATTGTACTTATGGGGGTTGTGGGAAGCGGGGATACATGAGAAGATCATGTGAGATAGGAAGAAGACAATTAAGATGTTACATACACTCAGTCCCCAGAACTGACGGTAAGTGAAAAGCTGCACCCTTTGGCTAACATGTCCTAGTCTTCTCTATGTCATCAGTAGTTGACTCCAATATCATGCCTGACAGAGACTAACAATTAAATGGATTTTGGGGTGTGTGTGTGTGTGTGTGTGTGTGTGTGTGTGTGTGTGTATGTATGTATGCCAGAGGTCAACAATGGGTGTCTTTCTCAGTCACTCTCTACATTGTTTTTAAGACAGGGTCTCTCACCAGACTTGGAGTTCACTGATTCAGATGGACTGAGTGACCAACAAGTCCAGGGATCCTCTCTCCACCTACCCAGAACTGGAATGACAGGCAGACACCGCCAAACTGGCTTTTTTCTTTTTTTTACATATAGGTTCCGGGGCTCAAACTCAGGCTGACCTGCTTGTAACAGCAAACACTTCCAACTGAGCCATCTCTTAACTATTCTGAGTATTCAACTGACAAACTGTTACATGCAAAACAAGAAGCAAAACGGCTTTGTTGTTGTCTTTTATTCTGGCTGTCCGGGAACTCACTCTGTAGACCAGGCTAGCCTTGAACTCAGAGATCAACCTGCTTCTGCCTCCCAAATGCTGCTATTAAAGGTGTACACCCTATGCCTGTCGAAACAAGATTTTCTTACCTATTAGTGTGGAAATTTTCTTTAAAGGTTTTAAAGAAATCAACGTAATAGGTTACAACGATGGATGCCAAAATCCAGAATCCAGAATGAATGTTAAGTCTTGGAAGAGGTTTCTCCTTTATCTCATCAGCTGTGGAGGTTTCTGCAAAATAGGGGAGATTTTTGAGTTATGAACTTAACCAGTTTTTTAGGCCATATGAAGTCATTTCCTAGAACTTCCCAGTAACTAGAATCCCTCCCACTATAGTGCCAGCTCCTTCAGCAAGACCATCAAGGTAAGTTTATATGTAGGAGCAGAGATGCAGCCTGGTGGTAGAATACATGTTTAGCATGCATGAGGTCCTAAGTTCTATGTCAAGAACCAAACAAGCAAACAACAACAGTAGCACAGTAATGGTAGATTTACATTTGCTGAAATAGTTAATATGAGTTCACTAGAAAATATGCCCAATATATTAATTACTTCTTCTAAATGACTTTGGAATCACATTTACACCTTCATAACCTTTTGGATATCACAAGGCCACCCAGAAGTATGGGAATTTATTTCACATTTCCTCTAGGAAAGTAATTAGTCATGTTAACTACGAAAAATGTCAAATGTACGGGGATGAGAAGGTTCACGGGGTAAAGTGCTTGCTGCACAAACATGAGAACCTGAGTTCATCCCTAGCACCCACATAAAACTGAACAAGACAATAGATGCCTGTCACCCCACTGCTGGGCCAGAGAGAAGTAGATCCTGGGGCAAGGGAGACTGGGTCTCAAAAAAAAAGGGGGGGGGCGGGGAGACTGACAGAGGAAGATGCCCAGTGTCAATCTCTGGCCTCTAAAAGTACATGTACCAATAAGTGCAAGAGCATGCACTTAAAAAAAAAGAGAGAATGCCACATACAATAAAAGTTATACCAAAATGTTTTAAAGACATCAGCTTTTGAGGTAGCTCAAACACAGAACGGCACGCCAGAGCTCCAGCCCCCGAACAAAGCATGGTCTGCTGCACAGATGATAGGCAATTCATTTCTCTCCCTGCAAATCAAAATGAGGGGATCCGGACATGCCCTCTCTGTATTGTCACATGAGGACCACTGGTCTCCAAGTGAGCTAGCGTCAGATCTGGATTCTGATAGTACTACCTATTCTGAGAGAGGTTAGTACTAACACGAGTTCTTGAAGGTATTTTGAAAATGCATATGTTGTGATGTCTTGGCCCAATGTTGTCAGTATTTTGAAAAGCTAATAGATAAGCAAAGGGTTTTTTGTTGTTGTTGTTGTTGTTGTTGTTTTACAACATCCGGGTCAAATATCTCTAAAATGAACGGTCTCTCATCCTTTGGAATTCTTCCTTACAAGCAAAAATACATCATGAGTTGTAGTTTGTACCCAAATGGTGGCATGCCATACACTGTTCTGTGATTCCCTCTGAAAACCGCCCACAGGGATATATAAAGGCTTATCTGGCTAGGCATGGTGGCGCATGCCTGTAATCCCAGCAATTCGGGAGGTAGAGGCAGACGGATCTCAGTGAGTCCGAGGCCAGCCTGGTCTACAAAGCGAGTCCCAGGACAGCCAGAGCTGTTACACAGAGAAACCCTGTCTCAAATAACCAATCAATCAGTAAAAAATAAAAATAAATAAGTTTTATAAGCCTATCTGATGGCAGAGATACATCCGATCTAAACGTATTTAGCTAGCTTTCTGCTGACAGGCAGCAGCTAGGCATCTCCTAGGCATTGCAATCCGTACCGTATTACAAGCAAAGCTGAAATGAAACACTCGGCGCACGTCTCTGTGTAGGTTGTTGGGTTAATTCTTCAGACTACGAAACTACGGTTGGTTTTAGTTTTAAAGGGTGTTGCCAAACCCGTGTTAGGTCAGCTCGCCACAGAATGCGGAAGCGCGGCTTAGAGGAGGATGCAAGAGTTGCAAGACCCGTGGAGACCCTGGACACAGAGTCGCAGCCCTACTTGGTAAGCCCTGGGACGCGGAGCCCGTGGAGCCTCACCGGGTCTGGCGTCGTCCTCACAATCCAGCCCCGCTTCGGAAGGAAATAGGTAACGCCGCCGGAGCTGCTCCCGAGCCCACGGGGCGTCCATCTTGGCGCCCGCCAGTGCGACGGAAGTGACGGCACGCAGCACTTCCGGCGCCAGCTCCTTGGGCGGAACCTCCCGGCGTCCTGATCAGAGATGTACTCCTTTCGCGATTTTAGTTGATCCAGAACTTTAAAATACTGATTTCTAGTCTCAGGTGCAGCGAATCTCGGGGTTATTTCCGATCTATGGAAACTCTGGACGACCAAGATTAGCCTTGCCTCTGGCTAAGCGGTCGGAGATCATCCAGTTCCCAGCATCTAAACGCAGAAAATAACCTTCTGTCCAAGCCTGAATTTCCAAACCTCAGTCTCCCGGCTACTCCTGTTCTGTAGGATTTACTTTCCTAGTCTAGGATGGGTTGTGGGCAGAGTTCTAGGAAGAGCAAAGAACCACCAGATCAGGGAGAAACGACCACTGAGGTTAAAATGAATTTGTCCCCCAGTTTACCAGAAGAAAGCAGGATGATGATAGGGTTTCATTCAGCATTCTGAACCCCAAAGATAAGGTGGGTTTTTTTCCCCCTAACAAATGCTTTAGGTTGTTTTACAGAAGTATAACGTTTCACACGCTTCCTTGGAGTAGCGCACACTGGTAACTCAGACAGATGCCTAAGTTCATTTGCAAAGCGTGCAAGTATGAAAGAGCATGCAGTCAGACTGTGACTCTTGAGGGTGCTCCCCACCCAGGCATGTGATGACACCTTTTGCCTCCAGAGTCTACATTTCCCCATATAAATAAACTTCAGCTTGCTCTGCTTTCTGGGAGTCAGTTTGGGAAGCAAACCCCATGTTCCTGTTTGTTGCAAATACATTTCACTGCCATCACTACTTTGGTGTTCTGTTCCTTTTGACTCTCACCAAGAGGTGGACCCATTGAGTCTGGTGACACTGACAAACTGAGTGACTTTGGGCAAGAAAGGAACCTCTCTGAGACAGTTTGATTTTCTGCCTAATAGTCATTATATCCACCTCAATATCTGACTTGTTGGGCTTTAAGAGAAGAGCACTGGTTTGTGGCTCCTGTGAGCCGTCTTCTCCTTGCTTGTGAAAAATGGCCCTATCTAGACTGTGGGAACCAGACTGCTTTTCCAGTCGATTGCCCCTACCACCCAGTGCCCATGATCTGCATTTCATTGGTTCACGACTTTTTCCTCTATCAATAATCCTATTGTTTATTCTCCGACTCTTTCCCTAGTGAGCCATGAGCTGAGAAATTTTGTGCTTAACCATTCAAGCGTTTATTGCACCTGCTGTTTACTAAGACTGTCATGCAGGGCCTAGGCTATTTAGACAGAGATGAGTAAGAATTGACCTTGTACCGGGCGGGTGGTGGTGGCTCACGCCTTTAATCTCAGCACTCGGGAGGCAAAGCCAGGCAGATCTCTGTGAGTTTGAGGTCAGCCTGGTCTACAGAGCAAGATCCAGACAGGCACCAAAACTACACAAAGAACCCTGTCTTGAAAAAAAAAATGACCTTGCTCTAGAGGTGCCCCTGGTTCAAAAGTGACCTGAGACATAGAAGATAGAACAGTGCTATTAAAAAATGTCCAGAAGTGTTTCATAAATGCAGCCATCTTTTTCTGACCAGCTACTTGTAGTAAATGATGAAGACAGAGGTAGGAATGTAGTGGTGGAGACAGTGTCAGTATGGTGCCATTATAGAAATGCTGTATGTGGGGTTATGGGGGTATGGAAGAAAGGTGATGTGCTCTGCCAGGGTGTGTGAGGAAGCCAGAGAAGTGGGCTGACTACCAGAAGTGCTAGCTCCCCAGAAGGAAAATCTGCATTAGTCAGTGAGCACTCTTTAATGTTGTCTCTATGCTGTAGGGATTGGTGAAGAAAGAGTAAGAGAAGAGTTGAGTTTCTCTGGATTTGTTTTTGTTGTGACTTTAGCCTTTCTGCATCCTTTGAGGCCAAGAGCAACAGCTGAGCAGATCATATGGCCTTCCTAAACAATAAGTCCTCTTTCCTGGTTTTCTTTTCTTTCCAGGATCCTAAAGAACTAGATTCAGCTCCTCTTTGCTCTCCCTTTCTTTCTCTTGTACAAGGTTAGAAGTCTTCTTAACAGAAAAGTCAGTTTGTCCCATCAACTACAGACTTCTGTTTGTCTCCTAGAAGACGGGTCACTGCTGGGCCTCCCTTGAAACTGGATATTCCCAGGAGAATCACAGCCATTCTGAAGTTCCCATATGTGGTATATTTGGGTCAGGTCAAGTTTCCCCTCTGGTGTTTTCAGAGACTTTGTATTTAGATCTGAAATCCTTCCAGGATTTCCCCCTCTGGTATTTTTTAACAGCACTGCTTTTACACCATATTGATGATACTTAAAAGCTGATTGGAACCAGTCCAGTATTTAATGACATCTTCTTTACTGAGTAAGTTCTTCAGTGTATTCACTGTGACACCTTAATTATAGATATGTGATACAGGCTGCAACCAACAAAGAAATTTTCATTTTCAATGTTGATTACCTGTGGGAGAAAATGAATTTGACTCTGACCTTTGCCCCATTAGCCATCTAGTTAAGTCCACATGTTTACAGACCACTGAATCCTGCTTTATTTCTGTGGGTTCTTGGTCAAGTGATTTCAGTGTGATAATGTACCAGTCTATTCATCCATAAAGCTGCATACACTCAAGTGGAGATAATGCCATTCTGATAGCATTACTCTATGCCTATTGTGGCCTATGCATCCAAACAGTGATGGCTACTATTCTCTACACCCAGATCTGACTTGCCAGCATGCAACATCATCTGACACTTGCCTTTGTGCTCTCTCTCTCTCTCTCTCTCTCTCTCTCTCTTTCTCTCTCTCTCTCTCTCTCTCTCTCTCTCTCTCTCTCTCTCTCTCTCTCTCTCTGTGTGTGTGTGTGTGTGTGTCTGTACCTATACCTGTACCTGTTCTAACCACTGAGCTATATTTCCAACCCTGATCCACTTGCTCATTTCTTCATCAATTTCCTTGTCGTTGAACTCTAGATCCTCACTGTTCATGTCATCCTTCCAAGAACTATGAAGCTTGATTTTCATTCCTCACTTGACAAATTCTCAGTTAGGCTGGAGTAGTAGTCATGTCCTCATTGTCTGGTGAATACTGAACACAAAGCAGGGACTCCATCACCTGCTTTCAGTTTGGGCCTAATAACAGACAACTCCCCCACCTTTCCTCCTTTCTGCTGTGGTCCTACTCAGTTTTCAAGAGGCTTGCCCTGTCTCAGAGGAGCATGACCAAGACCTAACCTCTCGGTCCTGGGAATTGATGCTGAACTATTGAGAAGATCCTCTCTGTTACTTTGGTCACCTGTGAGGTCAGTGTGGACTGGAAACATGAGGGGAGCCCATCTAGGAAAGGAGCCCAGAAAGGCTAACTGAGAGCATTATTCCCACTCGTGGATCCTCCTGAGTCCTAGTTAGCCCAGATAATAGTATGAACCCCAGAAGACTGTGGAGATGGTTCAGTGGTTAAGAGTACTTGCTGTTCTTGCCAGAGACCCAAGTTCCATTCCCAGCACCCACACCAAGCAACTCAGGAGCAGGTGGCCTCCCTGGCCATCATTTCTGGCTGTGGTGGTTTGAGTAAGAATGGTCCTATGGAGTTGTATATTTGAATGCTTAGTCACCAGGGAGTGGCACTATTTGAGAAGGATTGGAAGGATTAGGGGGTGTGGCTTTATTGGAGTAGGTGTGACTGTTATTATCCATTGCTGAGAGTTTATACATTTTCTCTTAAATTCCCCACCACACACATTTTAAGTCTATGAGTTCATGTGTTTGTATGTCGGTGGGTGCACATCCATGTACAGGTGCTCACGGAGGGCAGAGGGGAACCTCATGTATCATCCTTAGGAAGGCTGGCCACTTCTTTGAGACAGGGTCTGTCATTGGCTTGGAACTCACCAAGTAAGCTAGGCTAGCTGGCCAGTGAATCCCAGAGATCACATTGTCTCCATCTCCCTGGTGCTGGGATTACAGCCTTTCACCACTGACCCTGGTATTTCCCATGAATTCTAGTGATCAAACTCAGCTCCTCACACTTGAGAGACAAGCCAGCTCCTGCCAAATGCTGTTTTGAGTGGTGTTGTGATTTGGATAAAAAGTGTTCCCCCCACAGGCTCATTAGTCTGGACACTGGGTTGCTGGGGAGGTTGTGCAGCCATGCTGAGGAGAGGTGTAACTGATGGTATCACTGGGAGGCAGAACCTTTGAGGACTGTGGTCCTGCCCTACTTCAGGTCTGGTCTCATTCCCTGCTTCCTTCTGCTGCCCTGATGTAGGAGCCCTGCTGCATAGTCTCACTGCTGGGACCTTCCCCAGGCCTTCCCTGCAAGGATGGACTGCAACCACCAGCCAAAAAATAGCCGCCTCCTAAGTTTCTATTAGCCATTCTGCTCCAGCAAGGGGAAGAATAACTAACACAAGGGGTTTCCTGTTCCTACAACCCTGTGGCCAGACTGGTGAAGCCCTCTTCTTTCATTGTGCCCTGTAGATGGACAAGCAGGCTGTGAGAACCTCCAGGAAAACTGACACATGCACAGCTCTGAGTGAATGCCTGTCACCTGGGAAGTGCCCAAGAAGTGTTAATATATATCATTTCAAAGCCTTTCATTCTAAGAAGAAAGCATGGTGAAAAATAATGCCCTCACTCATAAATAAAATAATGAAGGGGCTGGAGAGATGACTCAGTGGTTAAGAGCACTGGCTCCTGTTCCAGAGGACCCAGGTTCAATTCCCAGCAGCCACATGGCAGCTCACAGCTGTCTCTGGGGATCTGACACCCTCACACAGACACAACAAACAATTCACAGAAAAAATAAAAATAAATAATTTTTAAAATGAGTGAAATGTGTAGCTCTTCACACGAGTGTCCTTTTTCACAACAAAATCTATAGCGTTACCAAGGCATAGAAAGATCAAATATTAACATCATGCAATATCTTCTGATATCAATAAAAAACATTCTCACCAGCAGGGGGCAGAAGAAGCCGACCATCTTCAGCATTCCCTCCAACAATAAACTGGATCAATTTGATGTGTTTCCCAGTAGTAGATTGTTAGAGAAAATTGTGATTTTAATACACTTTTCTTTGTCTACATATATTTCACATGTTAATTGTTTATACATAAATGTGTAACTATTGGGAGCATTTTCTCCTTGCTTACTTTCACCATCGATGTTTGTGAATATCAGATCTACTTTGCTGATTTATTTTAACATTTCAGTTTGATCATCTTCATACCTTGCATTTTTGTCCTGTGCTTCACTTCGTATAGCTGTGACAAACAGCTTCTGAAGGGCTTTACTCACTAGAAGGATCTAAGTGGAAAAGGCCATTTCATGGGCCATACTTTTTGAGATGTCACTTACCATTGCCAACAGCAATCCAACCGTATTAATGGACAGTTCCAAGACTAAATAATTCATAAGTTTGAAATTGTCCTTCTGAGTAGCGTGACTTTGCATCATCCCACTTTCTCCTTCTCGGGACACATGAATCACCCCTTTGTTTGGAATATCTGCATTGTATGCATTAGCCACCCTGTGGCGGGGGGGGGGGGGGGGGGGAGGGACGACAGACAGACAGACAGGGGCACACAGAGAGACAGAGATTTATACAACTTTCATTCCAATACATTCATTATGATTGTTCTGTTATATTCATAGTTATTGTTGTTAGTACCTTACTCTTCCTAACATATAAATTGAATATAACATGCTCACATATTTATAGGAAGACAGAATGTGTGGGCTTCAATGCCACTGCAGCTTCAGGCATAGCTGGGTTCTTAGACCATCACCACAGATCAGAGAGCCCGTCACTCTAACACCCAGAAGACAATCTCCATTGTAAATATCACTTGAGCACACCCATGAGCTTGGTTATTACTTCCAAACAGTTAGTCACTTAACTACCCTGGAAAAAATTTTTTTGACTAATAAACTCAATGATAGACAGCCCCATTAACTCCCAAGGCCAGGCAGCCAGTGGAGAAGAACAGGGCGACCCCTGGCTGTCTGTTTCAGGTAGGTGACAGGTGTTGGTCTCAGCTGACTAACCTGGCCAGGAAGAATACCATTCCTGAGACTGCAAGAAAAGAGGCATCAGGAAGCAGGGACCTGGCTGGAGACCGAGGGACCTGGCTGGGGACCGAGACACCTAGTGGGCAGACAACTTTAACTGTATGTGTCTCCAGGTGCTCCTGGAGATTTCTGGCCAATCTGGGAGTGTTGGTCCTGTGAAAGGACAGTTTCTATGGTGAAATTCCCCCATTGGAATTGTAAGCCACCATCCTGCTGGCAAAGCTAGAGGAGATGGAGGTATACCCTGGTGAAACTGTTTGTGCCCTATATACCTCAAATTAGACGGTTGATGCCAATTTGGGTCACTGGTATACATGGGGCCAAACAGAATGAACTCATTTTTCCCCCTTTCAGTAAAAGAAAAGTCCCTGGGGCTGAGTAAATGACTCCATTGATAAAGTTCCTGCCATGCAGGGGTGAGACCTATATTCAGATCCTGAGCCCATGCATGAAGCTAGATGTGGAGTATGTGCCTATAAACCCAGCAGTGAGGGCAAGGTGTGTGTGGAGGCTGATAGATGCCTGAAGCTCATTGGCTGGCTAGCCTTGCCAAATCAGGGAGCTTCCAGTTCAGTGAGCAACCCTGTCTCAAACAATAAAAAGTGAACAAAATTAAGCAGGCACGAAAACTTCTTATGGTTTGCAACTACTTGGTAAGGTAATTTTAAAATGTAACTTGAAAGGAAACTTAATTAAGCAAAGGTGGAAAGCCATTGAAGGAAAGCTACCTAACTCTAGACTCAGCTCTCATGCATGCCCATCCACAAACTCATATCCACACTAATACACTAACAAGTACATACACCCCCCCCCACACACACACTGCAACACACACCTCCGTATTTTTGAATGACTACCATCCATGAAAGTATTTTGTTGCTGTTGTTTTTGTTGTTTTTCGAGAGAGAGTTTCTCTGTGTAGCTTTGTGCCTTTCCTGGAACTCACAGAGATTCGCCTGCCTCTGCCTCCCGAGTGCTGGGATTAAAGGTGTAAGCCACCACCACCCGGCCCCATGAAAGTATTTTTAAGTGGTAGGGAATGGATATATGTTCAAGGCCCTGAGCTCCCGGCAAGAACAAAATCAAAAGATCTTTCTGGTCATGTGATCCAGAAATCCCTGGGTTTGTCTTTTTTTTTTTTTTTTTTTCAAGCAAAAGCGACTCATGTAGGACAGGGTGGCACTCACCTTTAATCCCAGCATTCAGGAGGGAGAGGCAAGCAGATCTCTGAATTTGAAGCCATTTTCCTGGTCTACATAGAGAGCTCCAGGACACCCAGAGCTACATAGAATATCCACCTAGAAAATCTTTATGATAAAAAATTAAACTCTCGGTGCTGAGAAAAGACCAGGGAAAATAAGGTCTGTGATGGGGAGATCTAAGGAAAATTTGAGGCAGGGTAAAGTCCTGATCAGTTCTGATTCTGCTACTTGTTGTATGACCCCTTGACAGGTCTCTCAAGCTCTCTGCAGCCCCTCATCTGTTGCATGGGATGCATTGCCCTTCTTAGGAAACGGCATACAAAACCTTCTAGATACACATACAGGGCTTGGTTCTGTGCCTGGCATGCAGAAGATACTCCATAATAGGGAGCAGCAATGAATGTAACTAAGGTAAAATCCAGACCACAGGAAAAGTCAGCCAGTGAACAGCACATTGTCGATTTAATGTGCAGTGGAGAGAGACAGTTGGGCAGCCTTAGAGGGCTGAAGCTGCTGCATGTGCTGGAAGGCTGAGGCAGAAAACCGTGGAATCGGGATGGTGATGGCAATCATTGTAGCTCCTGATGCATTTCCCATGCATCAACCTTTGAATCTTTCCAGCAGCCCTGTGATGTCTCTACTATTATAATTCTCATTGTCCATGTGAGGAAACTGAGGCACAGTGTGATCTGTCATGAGATGTGAAGAAGTTTTCACTCATTTCCCTGACCTGAGAAAACGCTTCCTTTGGGATCTGGTTGTAACAACTGACTGAGCACAGGGTAGGTCAGAGCCTAAAGGTCTTTGTGCCACAGCTGCCCTGCTGGTGAAGAGGTGAAACTAAAACCTGAACTCAAGCTCTCAGCTGCCAGGTTACACTGCCTTATAGAACTCAAAGTGTCTCAGGACACAAGTTTCAAGAAATCTGGAGAGGCTGAGTGCTTCCTTGTGGAATGTCGGCCTCATGTCACCAGGGGCTGGGCCAGCAGATTAGAAGACACAATGGGAATACAAAGAGATCCACTGGGCACTGGTTCCAAGGGCCCCATGAATGCCACAATCTTGGAATGCTCAAGTTAGAACGATCTATAGGCAGCATACTAAAATCCTTCCCTGAAACTTCTTAATCCAGCCTGGACAGTTCATCAAATCACACTCAGCACCACTGTCATCCATGCTCCTACTAGTATGGCCCATTAAGCAGTGCTCAAAGCATTTCACTGCTCCCCTAAACCAAAGTACCCAAGTCCAAATTCCTCCAAAAACATGATCAGGCCTATCACAACAATACCCTACTCCTGATACCAACTTCTGTCTTAGTTTGGGTTTCTATTGCTGTGAAGAGACACCATGACCACAGCAACTTTTATAAAGAAAATATTTAATTGAGGTGGCTCTCTTACAGTTTCAGAGGTTCAGTCCGTTATCATCACAGTGGGGGAGCATAGTGGCATGCAGGTAGATGTGGTGCTGGAGGGACGGCTGAAAGTCCCACATCTTACAGGCAATGGGAAGTTGACTGAGACACTGGCAGTATCCTGAGCATAGGAAACCTCAAAGCCACCCCCCATAGTGACACACTTCTTCCAACAAAGCCATACCCACTCTAACAAAGCTGAATCTCCTAATAGTGCCACTCCCCATGAGATAAGGGGGCCAGTTACATTTAAACTATCACAGTCTCATTTTGAAATGGCAGATACTGAGGGCTGACTGTGACAGACAGGTCACTGCCTTCTCATGCCTATTGTGGGTGCTACACACCAGTCACAACATTTCTTTTCTGGAACCCAGTTGGGGCCTTAGAGTCCTGAAAAACATCACTCCAAACTGTTGAGAATCAGTAAGTCAGAGGGAATTAATTTGTTTCACTAACTCAAGGGTTCAAGATACCCCAGATAACTGAATAGAGATGCACACAAGATTGCTTCTACAGCAGTGAGAATCTGTGTGTCATTCCCTGAGACACTTGACACCTGCTTTTAATGTGTACCCAAACCCAAAAGGGTTGAATACATAAATGTGTTTTGAACAGGAAATCTCCCGCCGAGTTTAGGAAACTCAAGTGGTCCAAGTTGACATTGGGAGATGAGTCCCCAGGCACAGAAGTCAACTGGGTTCTGGGCCTCCCTGTTACAGGTTGAATCCAGAGTGTCCCCCACAAAGTGCATGTTTAAGCACTTGCTTCCCAATAGGTGGCTCAGGGAAGTAGTTCGGAAGTAGAGCACTAGGGCAGGGCCTTTGAAGAGAATAGCTTAGCTGTGCTTTCCTGGCCATGATGGACTAAAACCCTCCGCAACCATGATGAGTCCTGCCCACCACCTTCCTTGTATAAGTTTTGCTCGGGTGTTTATCACCACAACAATGTAAATATGTAATTGGTTAATACATTCCCTTTGGGCCTCACCCCAAGGGCAGTGTCATACTCTTGAGGAGATCCCTTGGTCTCAGTTAAAGAAAAACAAGTTTGCACTCTGTCTTAGTTTGCTTTTCTATTACTGTGATAGAACACCATGACCAGGGCAACTCTCAGAAGGGAGGGTTTATTTTGGGCTTCCGGTTCTAGAGGGATTAGAGTCCCGCCTCATCACAGTGGGAAAGCACAGCAGCAGCGGACACGGTGGCTGGAACCCAAAGCAGAGAGCTCACATCATAAACCCTCAACAGGAAGCAGAGGGCACAAACTCAGAAGAGTGAAAGTCTTTAAACTCTAAAGCCTGTCCCCAGGGATATACTTCTTCTAGAAAGGTCACACCCCCTAGACTTCCCCAAACAGTGCCATGAACTGGGGACCAAAGAGTCCAATGTCTGAGAACATGGGAGACATTGCATTTAAACCACCACATGCTCTAACCTTTAAAAGGAATAAAATAAGAACTACTGGACTGGGGAGATGGCCCAGCTAAGTGCTTTCTGCATAAGCGTGAGGACCCAAGTTCAATCCCTAGAATCCATGTAAAGAGGCTAGATGTAGTGATGCACTGATCTCAGCCCTGGGGAGGCAGAGGAAGGATGCCCAGGCTTGCTGGCCAACTAGGTCACCCTAACTGCTGGGGTAAGCCCCACACTCCAGTGTGAGTCCTTGTCTTATAAAACAAGATAGGTGGTTCCTAAGGAACATGTGAGGTTGATGTCTGACCTCTGTGTGCACACACAGGTCTACATGTATACACACTGTGCAACATGAACATGCCTCCTTCCAGGTACACACACACCATACACACACACGGGGTGGGGGGGGTGAGAAAGAGAGAGAGAGAGAGAGAGAGAGAGAGAGAGAGAGAGAGAGAGAGAGACTGTAAAAGTCTTAGGACCTTAATAGCTTTCTGAATCCTTCAAGAGACTGTGGATTCAGGCTCAGCTGCCTAACACTGCCCCATGCAAGGAGTCTGTGAGGGGCAGTCCTCTGACAGGACTATCAGTCTCCGGATTCAAGTTCACTAGCAAATCCCCAGAGCAACGCTGTTAAAACTGTATCCTACCTCCCTTTGATCTGCAGTGGAGAAATCTAATCTGTGGGTGACTGGGGGCCTCAGACAGAAGTCAGCCTGAGGTCACTGGGAAGGGTAAAGAGGAGCAGGAAGCAGTTTCAGCAGCTCACAATGGCCACTCTGTGGCCCAACAAAGGCCTGCCCTCCTGAGTGATGTCTGACCTTTAAACTCCCACAAACATATGTATTTGCTCAGCAATTACAATTTAAACCACCAAAGGGGCTGTGTAAACCCTTGTATCAAAGGAATAAATTAAAGCTCGCAAGGCTCCCATGACAAAGGAAAGCAGAACAACACGGGCGCTCCTAAGAAAACAGGGCTCTCTTCCCCAGTGAACACGTTCCCTCAGAAATCCTGTTTTGTGACTGAGATGACAAAAGTCAGGCTCAATCCCCAATAATAGAAGCTGAAACTCTGCCTGCTAAGGGGCCTGGGTGAGATGGGAAGTTCTGTAATGAAGAAGACTGAGGCCACGTGGCTAATGCCATTCTTTGGGCAAGGGAGTAACTTACGCCTTCGTGTGGTGGCGTGTACATGTTGGTGCATGGGTGTTGGGTGCACACGCACATATTTGGAGGCCAAAGGACAAACTTGAGTGTTGTTAACCAGTCACCATCCACTTCCCTTCTTTCCTTCTTTCCTTCTTTCCTTCTTTCCTTCTTTCCTTCTTTCCTTCTTTCCTTCTTTCCTTCCTTCCTTCCTTCCTTCCTTCCTTCCTTCCTTCCTTCCTTCCTTCCTTCCGAGACAAGGGCTCTCACTGGCCTGAAACTTGGGGATCTGCCTCTCTGCCTCTCCAGTACTGAGATTACAAGCTGTATCACCATGTTCAGCTTTTGTTTTTCATTAACATGGTGAGGGACTAGGCATTTAGGCAGATCCTTGATAGGCAAGACAGATAGGTACAGGATTATGATTAGGTAAATAAAGATGGCAAACTTCCAAGATGGCTGGCTTCTTCTTCATATTCCTGACCAGAGACAGAGGCTCAGGACAACTTTATGCCTAAGCTGTGGGCCTATCATCCTCCCTGTTTTTGTTCAAACTGACTAACCCCAATTTAGGGAACGAGGACCCCTCAAAGATTCTTAAAAGTCCCAGCTTCAGTTTCTTAAGTTCAAAGGGTCTTTCTCTGTGTGCTTGCCGTGTGTGTGTGTGTGTGTGTGTGTGTGTGTGTGTGTGTGTGTGTGTGTGTGTCTGCGTGCTTCCTCAGCTCTAATACAGCCTTTCTTCACTGGCTGATTCTATCCCCTGGCGCTAAAGAGTTTTCCTGCTTTTTAATTCTTTAGCTGGCAGAGAAAACAAATCCAGTTTAGAGCCTGCAGACAGGAACAATGGATTCTGGGGGTGGAACTTGGCCCCTCATGTTTGCAAGGCAAGCGCTTTCTCAACCCCAGCCCCTTGCAGTCTTTAGGAACATCCCTCGAGACTACTGTGCTCTGAAACCTCATGGATGCCCTTTCCTCAGTTTTACAGTGTGCTGGTGACTCCCCTCCCTAATGACCGCACATTCAAGCTCAGAGAGAACTATGTTGATGAAAGAGGCAGAGACAGAAATTTGGGGAATATTAGATTGGGGACAAAGTCCCCTCCTGTGCCGGAAGTGGGAGCGTAAGCCGGAAAGCTGCTCTGACAGCCCAGTAGTGGGTAGAGCTGGAATGGACTCAACTCTTGGTCATACTCGGCCCCAAAGAGATAGCATGGGAAGAGAAGTTTCATCTCCAGCAGAGGGGATCCATGATGGATGGCAGCAGAGCAAGCGGGACCGCTGGCTAGAGAGCTGCAGGGAGGGAGCAAGCACATGCAGCGCTGGGTGAAAGAAGACAGACACAGTGCATGCCTGCTGACTCATTCCATTTACATCAAATTCAAGGCCAGGCAAAACCAATCCAGGTGGATGTACGCAAGGCTGAGGGTGCACTTCGGGAGACAGGACCAAATCCTTTGACAGCTCATGACTCAGGTGTGTGCACTGTGCAAAACTCGCTGGGCAACCCGTGATCCCAGCAGCTGCTCTGTTTAATGCAAATACCTCAAAAGGAGATTTGTATAAAATGGTAGGCTGGGTAGATTTGCCTGGAAGCTGCTTGTCCTGAGATATGGCTCTCCCTTGTCTATAAACGGGAGTGTCATTTCAAACTCCAGACATGCTCATTCAAACACAATGGCCACACTGCTGTGTGGCCCCTGTCTGCTACAGACCTATCATTAGCAGGGCTTCATGCAGGGAGAAGCAAGGGATCTGAGACTCTGCCCTGGGCCAAGGCCTAATGGGGCCAGCAGGGGGAGGGGGGAAATCCCAGGAGGTCTACTAAACTAGCGCCGTCCATCCTGACCTGGCAGGCCTGCATCATAACACACATGACTTTTCCCTGAGTTAGACTTGATACTTTTCTCCCATTCCTGAAACCTCCATGCCCGAGCACCTAGCACCCAGCTCTGCCCAGAGTAAGCAATCTGGAACGCTGCAGTCTGCCATGTGACTTAGGGTGGTCTCAACAACAAGAGGCTTCTCCAAAGGGTATCCAAGGACTCGGCATTAAACTTAGGAAAAGAGAAGCTCAGGGGACATGATAGCAGGCTTGGTCATGACCCCCACATGCAGCGGTCAGTAGCTCTAAAATGGAGAAAATGAGTATTCTCATACAGACCAAGTCTTTTGCCAAACTCCAGAGACTGACTACACCACCAACCCCTTGACATATATAATTCAGAAATCACTACAAAATAACACTTTCTACTCTTTCTAAGGAGTGGGAAGTAGAATATGCTCTCCTTGGTGCAGCAAGCACTTCCGTAGAAGGCTTATTCCAGCCATTTCTTGAAAGCAAATTGGAAGAAGGGACAAAGGCTGAAGTCTCAGGTCCGGTAACCACAAGGCAATAGTAGACACTCAGAACATGCCTTTCTACTTAGCTTAATGAAGCCAGTAATTTCTTTCCAGTTTCCGTCTGCAAGGGAAGCGCTACAATGGGTTCTGCTATTGTTACAGCTATGTCCAGGTAAAAGTCAACACCATGTAATTATCTATGCTGGAGTCCATGTTCATCTCGGAGACAAAGACACATTAAGACCAGTGAGGATGGGCTTACCAAGATACCATTCATCACGGTCACTGTGGAAATGAATACAATACTGGTCTCCTATAACTCTCTTTATTCAGCTGTTAAAATATTTGTGTGTGTGTGTGTGTGTGTGTGTGTGTGTGTGTGTGTGTGTGTGATGGCTTAGTCCTTAAGAGTGCCTGCTGCTCCTGCAGGAGACCGAAATTCAGTCCCCAGCATGTTTCAGAACCCATGTTCAGTGCCTCACAACTGCCTGTGACTTAGCTCCAGGGTCTGACACACTCATCTGGCCTCTGCAGGCACCTGTATCCCTGTACAGTATCCATACACATACCTATCAAACATCCAAGGCCAAGAGAAACAACACCTATCTCCTAGGTCAGGAGGATAGCTTTATTTCTTGTGCTATTTAGGGTGAGACCCTCCTTCCTTCCAGACTTACTAATAGACTCCTGATTCCTTACCTAACCACTTCTAGGAATGTAGATTGAGCACATAAATTCCCTTCTTGACTAACCGATCATTAGCACTCAATTGGGTTGTAATAGAAAGACATCTGATGGCCACTGCCTGAGGAAAAATCTTACCTGCCTTTATTACCCCATAAGAATTCAAGCCTGGTGAACTTGCTCTGTCAGAGGATCACTATGGCTTCGGTTTATAACTGAATATCCTAGAGAACTAAGGGGACAGAGAACTGAGAGGGAGAAGGAGGATTTTGACTAGAGAACTTGAAGATGAGACAGAGAAGAGAAAAGAGAATGGAAGAAGTAGATTGGTAAGAACTGAAGAGGAATGGACTTAGATGGGAAGAACTAGATTGAAGGGCTAGAAGAGAGGTCTAGAGGAATGAGATGGAAAATGAGGAAGAGCCAGATGGGGAAGAACAAGATGAGGAAGAACAAGATGAGAGAGGAGATGGGAGAGGAGCTAAGATGGGAAGGAACTAGATAAATGAGAACCTAGATGGGGCAGAGCTAAGATGAGAGAATTAAGTTAGAACTTAGAGGGGACAGCAGATAAATGTAGAGAGAAGTCAGGCAAGAAAGGAGCTAGGCATGAGAGCAGAATAGAAGCTGTGTAGAGAGAGAACTGACTCAGAAGAATAAAGTGTATGGACTAGGGAGTTTCGTGTACATAGATTCATTCTCTATCATCAAAGATTAAATTATCAGCTGGTTGTAGATTCTTCCCGGGCCCTGGGAGGGGAGTATTGAGGGGCTGGACCCCTCCTTAGTCCCTGATATTTTACAAAAAAATTGATAAAGTATATAAATCTGAGAAGTTGCTCTTCATCCAGACAGTAACTTGTTCTAATCACTACCCTGGGGGCTGAGTTTAAATGGAGTGAGAAGCAGGGCTCTGGGAAAGCTGCCTCCTCCAGTTTCAACCAACCTTGTTAAGAAAAGCAAGATATTTAAAAATTCTTAGCTTTCCCCGTATAAATGCCCCTCTGCTGTCCACTGTTCACGTTCTGCCTTCTGCGTTAGCCTAAGCCTGAATATTGCAGTCCAGCTGTGGAGGTGAAGGCAGCTTGACCCTCAGTGGTCCCCACTCACCATTTCGAGCCTATTTTTCACCAGAGTTTACAATGTACTCAACACTGAAGAGCTCCCAGAATGAACTAGTATGAAACAGCCACACATATTCATCTCTTGGGGCTGATAAAGCCCATTTGCCATCAAATCCTTAAGCGGCATCATGGAAAATTATCAGTATGCAGTTGATTGATTCTGTGAGTATAAAGATCATGAGGCAGAATGGAAAGACAGCTCAGTGGTTAAGAGCACTGCTACTCCCAGCACTCGGGAGGCAGAGGCAGGCAGATCTCTGAGTTAGGGCCAGCCCGGTCTACAGAGAAAGTCTAGGATATCCTGGGCTACACAGAGAAACCCTGACTTGGAAAAAAAATCAAGCACTTGGCTGCTCCTCCAGAGAACCCAGGTTTAATTCCCAGCACCCACACACTTTGGCAGCTCACAACCATCTCTAGTTCCAGTTCCAGAGGATCCAAAGCCCTTCTCTAGCTTCCATGGGAACCAAGCATGCATGTGGTGCAGATCTGCGTGCAGGCAAAACACCCATGCACATAAATAAACAACAAATTGCAAGGCATCAAGCTGAGTCCAGTGTGTCAAAATAGACGGATCTTTGTTAGGATAGGGAACACCTGAGTGCCAGGCCCTGAAGATGAGCCTGAGCACAGACAGCAGGTGGCAGCATTGGACTTGACATCGAACTGGGACAGCGGGCTTGAGCCCTGACAGGAAGGCTGCTCCAGTTTGTAAAGCCCCTGAGCTGCAAGGTGGGGGCATGTGTTAAGTCAGGCAGGCAACTGGGACAGCTTCTTTGCAAGGACCATAGGATGATGTGCTGTAATGCCAGACCCCAGGGGCACCTGCATGGCCAGCCCTTCCCCGTTGGCTAGCCCTTCTCCATTGGCTGCAAGGACCAGCAGAGACATAACAGAAATGGGCTGAGTTTAAGTGTAAGAGCTAGTCAGTGGTAGGCCTGAGACCATGATGCCAACTGCCAGAACTGACATCAACAACCTTGAGTCTTCCTCCCTGTGAGTTCCACCTCCTCTGGGCCCTGGGATAGCTGTTCTGCCTCTAAGTCCACTAGAGCACAACATAAAGTTTAATTTTGTCACATTAGACATCACAGTGGACAGCTGATAGAATGAGACTGCACATTGTCAAACACTGTAGCATCTAGTTATTTATTTATTTGACTCCCCTAGAGCTGCTTTGCATAAGCCTGTCTCATGTGGACACTGGGGTACACTTCCGCTCCCTGGGTATTGGAACAGAAGGTGTCTCAGGCTGACCTCAACAGACATAGATAAATAAGGCTTTTGTCCCTCATTAGGTATGCTTTACTTTCTAGAATGTCTAAGGATTCTCTCAGCTCAATGGTTAGTTCCCAAGAACAATCAAATAGACATCAAATGGGCTGTAGGTCAAGCAACTAACTTAGCACATTCATTCCAACCCTAAAGGGACCTTTACATCTAAACTGTCCTGCTGTGGAATAATGCATTTGTACACTGATTTAAACACTGATTGGCCAGTAGCCAGGCAAGAAGTATAGGCAGGATAAGCAGACAAGGAGAATTCTGGGAAGAGGGAGGCTGAGTGAGGAGATGCCAGCCCTCCATCCAGGGAGCAGCATGTAATGGCACATAGGTAAAGCCACTGAACACATAGCAACATATAGATTAACAGAAATGGGCTGAGTTTAAGTGTAGGAGCTAGTCAGTGGTAGGCCTTAGCTAATGGCCGAGCAGTTTTAATTAATATAAGCCTCTGTGTGTTTGCTTGGGACTGGTGGGTGAGAGAGATTTGTCCTGACCGCGGGCCAGGCAGGACACAGGAAAACATTACACTGTCCAGATGAGAGGGGTGAGGTAGGTCCAGCAAGAGTTACTGGTAAGGGGCAAGCCAGGACACAAAGCCATTTGATTCATCCCCACACAGTGGCATGTCCCCAACCACAAGCCCATGTCATCCCTCTGCTTTACCATCTCCTTTGGACACACACCCGATCCTGACAGCCCTTGTCTGTCTCCATCTTGCGTTCACCCCAAGGATGAGTGAATAATGACACTGGCCAAAGGGGTAATTCTCGCTGAAGGCTTAGGGGATTGGTGGGCAAAGCGCCAGCTCTCAGTAGGAGGTGGCACATGGCTCCACCAGCACAGTCACCAGGACACAGTGCCAGGACTGGAACAGGCACTGCCGAAGAGCATGAGATGTAGACAGGCGTTCTTGTGTTTACAGGCCACACTTCTCAATGCCTTCCTGACAAGGGGGCTGCCTGGGCTAGCCTGTCACAAAGATGCCTCCTCTACAGATTGTCATCCCTGGCTAAGCAAGGCTCATCACCACCATTTAGGGATCCACAACGCAGCTCCATCAGGCAGTGTTTCTGGCTGGAGGCAAACAGATGGACATGCCCAACCAACATCTCCCCACCTCATCAAATGGAGAAATCCATCTTTACTTGTCATCACATTTTGTTCTAAAGTTTCCTGCAGTATTTTCTGGCACAGCCATATCTAAATGGAATGGCAGAAGTCCTTTCTGGCACAGCCATATCTAAATGGAATGGCAGAAGTCATAAAGCCAACACAGATGCTTGACAAAGATCCAGGGTTGAAGATTTAGCTCAGTGGTAGAACGCTCGCTTACCAAGCACAAGGCCCTGGGTTTGGTCCTCAGCTCCAAAAAAAAAAAAAAAAAAACCAGAGCAATTCTTTGTTGCCGGGTGGTTGTGGTGCACACCTTTAATCCCAGCACTCCCACCACTCGGGAGGCAGAGCCAGGCAGATCTCTGAGTTCGAGGCCAGTCTGGTCTTCAAAGTGAGTTCCAGGAAAGGTGCAAAGCTTCACAGAAAAACCCTGTCTCGAAAAAAACCAAAAAAAAAAAAAAAAAAAAAAAAAAAAAAGGAACAACAAAGATCCAGCAGAGCTGAGCTGCATGATGGCTGCCATGCCACCTTTGGTTTTCATCTCCACCTGTTGCATACTTGACTTTTAATATTTGTACAATTTGGGGATACTGGATGATGGAAAATTCCTTATGAATCATTTATGCCTTCTCCCAGGAATGCTACTTCTAAGCTTTCCCAAGACAGTCCTGAACATCCTATTCCCCGTTCTTTTAGGGAGATATCCAAACAAGATATTCAAAACAAAGTAAACTTAAAAAAAGATTTGGTGGGCTAGAGGAGTTGGCCACAGTTCAGATTACAAGCCTCTTCCCACTGTATACTCAATTACATGGCATATACCTCTGCCCTACACAGAGACATAATGATGAGCAAAGTATGGAGTGGAAAGATGATAAAAAGAATGAGATGTCAAGACCTCCCTTTCTTAGAAAAGTTAGTATATACAGAGTCATGGTAATGTTATATGACCAAAGAACAACAGAATAGCAGGATTAGACATATAGGCAAATTCTATAAAGATATGTGAACATTATATTGTGCCAGAATTTGAATAATAACTGCAGCAGCTTTGGCCTGAGGACTTTTCCTGGGCACTCTGATCACTAAGAGTTAATAATACACTAATTGGGACATGGCAATATGCCCAGGGTGACTTGAAGATTTTGTTTTGGTCTAGTATCCTTGAAGCAACCAAAGCTACCAGCCAAAGAACCAGCTGTCATATGCTTCTAGATTCTTAAAATTGGGTTATGAAGTTAATGAATAAGAATGATAACTGTTTATTAATGATGTCAAAACTTGAGGGGAAAATGATTGGAAATGATAACTCTGTTCTGTCATAGTTTATTAATGATGACAAAAAGATGAGCAAAAGGAAGTGAAATACATGTCCAAAACCAAAAATGTTAAGATCTGTTTTGAAACATCATCATGTATCCCTGCTCAATAATTCTGCATAAATAAAGCCTGTGAGAGATACAGGTTGACAGAATAGGACAAGCCACACTGAGATGTGCTTCCTCTGACCATCTCTCCTAAAACGAAACTAAGAAATGTCCTGTGTCTGATTCCTCCTGTCGAGGCTCTTGCATCCACCCATCTTCAGACCCTGCCCTCATCCGGAGCTGGACTCTGGCAATTTTCTTCAAGTACATGAATTTTTTACTATTGATATAGAATTCGAGAAGAATATATTTTATTTTTCATAAAAGTTTTAACAAAAATATATTTTTTCCTTAACTTAAAAATACAGTTTCAGAAAGCAAAATTCAGGCTGTTACAGTTCATTACACATTTTACAAACAGTAGAGGGAAGCAGTCAGTAGAAGTGTGTGAAGCAATGGAGCGCTCACTTCAGAAGCTTGACTCTGTCCTTCAGCACCTTAAAAGTGGGGTTCTTGCTAATTTTCTTGTTGAAGATGGCCAGAAGCTCTTCCTCTGACATGTGATGGTCGCTCGTCACTGCATGGTACTGAGCTATAACCTTTACAAAAAGAAACAGATGTCAGGTGGGGAGGCCATGTCGTAGATGTGCTTGGCAAATCTACCTACCAAGGCTTCTTTGGGCATGAAGTATATGGAAAAAGGTCCAGATGTAGGTCAACATTACAAGATAAAAGAAACCCAGAAGCTGGTCACACAAGCCTGCTCCGCTTGTGGAGACCCAGCAGCTGCCCAGGTGTGTACACAACTCCATGTCACACAGCACTACAGAATCAAGAAGGAGGGGCTGGCAAGATGGCACAATGGAAGGGACTTGCCTTGCAAGCCTGATGACTTAGTTCAATGCCCAGGGCCCAAAATGGTGAAAGGAGAAAACATATTCCTACAAGCTGTACTCTGACCTCCACATTTATGCGTGCACACACACAAATAACACACACACACACACACACACACACACACACACACACACACACACACACAAGTAAATAACACAATAAAACTTTTTTTGGAAAAAGCACCAGCAATCATTTGCATCAGAGAGAGCAAAGTGCCTGGAAAAATCACTTCTGGTCATTTCCAGTACAGTCAACTGTAGGCCACTGCATGCAGTCTTTAGACAGTCAGAGAGCCACCATGGCGTGGCTGCAGGATGGATGGGCTTGTTCTAGTTGCACACGTGAGCAGCTCTGAATGTCTGTCTGTCTGTCTCAGTGTTTCAGGTTAAACAACACACATACACTTTTAGAAATAACCCCTCCCCAGCTGTTCCATGCCTTATTTTTGTTTCAGGATGTACCTTTTTCTTTAACTTTTTGACTGAGATCTCATTGTCTGGAGCCTGCTTCAGCACGGCTTTAATGGTCCCCTTCCAGTTGAATTTACCTGCAATGCAAAGAATGATGCATAAGGCCTTTTTTGTCTTGTCACCCAAAGGGCAAAGAAAAATATGTTTTCACAGTTGTGTGCTTCCTGGGAAATAACATGACTCTCCAATGAACAAGACACCCAAACTCTTTACCAGTAATGGGGACCTCTAGGGACCAACTATGTACTCAGTGTGGAGAGATGGTCCCCTCAAGCATCATGGTAGGGACAGCCTCCTGGGAGAAAGGATCAACAGCAACATTGACAGTGGGGTGCATTAGATACAGCTGAGCACCCAAGCCTGCTCTTGCTTTTCCTGCTAGGCCCATAGCTGAATGCCAGACTCAGCAAACCTAAGACAACATGGAAAGGTGGTGAGACAGAGACTGGCATTGTCTCAGGGTCCGCTTTGGCAGTGAAAAGAAGGAGGGGACTTTGACTTCCTTGCTCTACCTGGCAGCAGGAATACCCACCACCTTAAGGTCTGGAGAGAAAGCCAGGTAAGCAGGAGGTAGGCTGTGGACACAGGCCTGTAATTCCAACTAGGGGGGCTAGGCAGAAGGATCACAAATTCAAGGCCGGCTAGCCTGGGGTACAGAGCAAGGTCAAGGCCTGCCTGGACAACTTTGGTGATACTTTTGTCCCAAAATAATAGGAGAGGTCATGGATGAAGCTCAGTGATGGACTGTTTGCTTAGCACAGACAAGGCCCCATTCCTTTCAAGCCTTACTTGGAGGTGGGGGCAGGGCAGGGGGAGCTGGGTATGGTGGCACACGCCTTTAAGAGGCAGAGGCAGGCAGATCCCTGTGACTTCAAGGCCAGCCTGGTCTACAGAATGAGTTCCAGGACAGCCAGGGCTACACAGAGAAACTGTCTCAAAAATAAAACAAAACAAATATATAGATACAATACATACATATACGATATATAAAGAAGTCTCAAAATTATAATAGTGAGAGAACAAAAACCCCAAATCCAACCAGAAAAGGGACAAAAGGCCAGTAAGAAAGGAAACAACTTAATCCTTAAAAGCCTTCAGTCTACAGTCAGAGAAAGGCTTCGAGAGATCTGATTAAGCTCCCCCTATGGCTCCATCTCCCATCTGGCTCATTTCTGCTGGCAAGAGGAGAGGGTGGGAGTCTACACAGAGGGTACGGATTTGCCACTTCACAGAACTTTTAAGAGGAGCCCCGTGGTCTTGGATTCTGACAGTACATATATGGAGAGCTTAATGGGGTTGGGAGGTGGCCATGGAGCTTCATGTAAGGAGATACTAGGAACAGACCCAGAGGCAGAGAGGGGACAGCTAACAACTGCCTGGACCTCAAGACATCTCTACAGGAGAAGCTAGACAAGGCAGACGGGGCAGACGGGGAAGGCGGGAAGGGAACAAGCCTGGGAAACCCACACTGGGCTCCCTGCCAACTAAAGACAATATATCGCTGTGGTTTGGATCCGGAGTGCCCCCTAAAGACTGGAGCCCAGCTTGGAACCCTGACTATGTGGGACCCTAGTGAGTCTTTGGGTCATTGCAGAACTGACCTTCAAGAGGCTGTGGGATCTGAGTCTCTTTTTTTTCCCTTTTCGGCCTTTTGAGCAGCAAGGCCCTACCACAGACCCTAAATCATAGGACTAGTGACCATGATTCAAAATTACTGATTTTATAGTTTGGTCATCTCAGATATTTGTTACAGTAACGAAACACTGGCCCGCATTTCTGTTTTCAACCCAGACTCTCCTTTTTCCTTAAGAGAGGACAGAGGCACCGTGGTACCAACCCGTAGGCCTGGAGCTCTGGGTTCACTTTAAAATTTTTAGCTGTGCTTCTGACGGGCATGACCCTGCAGGGAAGTGCTTGCCTGCCTCTGGCAGGAGTATCTTTTCCCTACCCACACAGGATAAACACAGGCAGTGGTACCTTTCGCTGGAACCTCATGGTCCTCGGCCTCTCCCTCCTCAGGCCGTCCTGGAGACTTCATCTTTTTCTTCTTGTAATTGGACTCAACTGTGAGTGAAGCAAAAAGGTTCAGCTGCTTCCGGTCATAAAAGCCCAGCTCAGCATCAGCATGCCAATTCCCTCCCCGGACCTCAGTCTGCAGGTTCTGTTATATGCTTGCTGAAGATGAGCAAGAGAAGGCTGACAGGTGAGGTCAGCTGGACCCCTACAGCTTCTGCCCTTCTCCCTACCTGGTCTAGAATGTGAGGCCTAATACATTCCCCTGTACCCCAACTCACAGCCCCACCGAGAACTCAAGTGTACAGGCTGAGCACACACCTTCTGAGTGTTTTCGCCGCTTCTGTTTTCCTGCCCCCGTCTTGGTCTGCCCCTCATCAGCATCTTCCCCAGGGCCCCCGTTTCCATCTGCATCCTCTTCTGAGGCCTGCCCACCCCGGGCCCTCTTCTTTTCTGGTGGGCCGTTGGCCTCAGTGGTCTCCTCCCCACCAGCCTCATGTCCAGCCTCCTGGCCCTTCTTGCGCTTCTTCGTCTTCTGGCCCTTGAGGTTTTCCTGGTGGTTTTCTGACTTCAGCTCCTTCTTCTCTTTCTTCCTGTTCTTCTGCCGCTCCTCCTTCCTTTCTCTTTTATTCTTCTTTGCCTCTCCTTGTTCTTCCGTGGTGCCATTTGTTTTCACAGACGGAATCTTCGTGGGGATCTCTGCAGGTGGCTTGGCCACGTGGCTGGGTGGCTGCTGATCTTGCTCCTGATGAAGCAAAAACAAGAATTATCTAAGGATGTGGTCTGGCCTCGCCTACTGCCCATACTATACTGCTTATGACTGGGACACCAACAGCTAAGATTTAGCAATGCAAGTACAAAAGGACAACAGCGGCCAACACCCCCAGCTCCCAGCCACTCTGGAACCTGTTCTCATGATATTAAAGGGTGAAAGGAAGCCAGACTGTGATTCTGGCTCACTGTCGCCCTTCATCTAGATGAGGACACAACAGCCAGGTGTGGGGTGTCAGGTTGTGGAATATTAGCTGAAGATGTGTTACATTTGCTTATGCTGTGGAATATTTGTTTAATGATGCAAAGATGTGTTGCATTCTTTCATGTTGCATTTGTTTAACTCTGTAAAGCTGTGTTACTTTGTCTGTCTAAAACACCTGATGGTCTAATAAAGAGCTGAATGGCCAATAGCCAGGCAGGAGAAAGGATAGGCAGGGAAGACAGGCAGAGAGAATAAATAGGAGAAAGAGAGAAGAGAGGAGCAAGAAAAGGAGGAAGGATAAGGGGCCAGCCACACAGTCCGCCACAGAATAAGAAAGAAGAGATATACAGAAATAGAAAAGGTAAAAGCCCAGAGGCAAAAGGTAGATGGGATAATTTAAGTTAAGAAAAGCTCACTAGAAACAAGCCAAGCTAAGGCCAGGCATTTATAAGTAATAATAAATGCCCATGTGTTTATTTGGGAGCTGGGTGGCAGGCCCCCAAAGAACAAAGGGTAAAAGAGTGGAAAAAACAACAACAACAAAAAACCCAAACACCAAAAAGCCAACTAGAGTGTCAGGGAGCTGTAGGTAGCAGGTACCCAGGAGCTACTGCTTCATCTCTAGGACAAAGCACGTGTAACTGCCAATTGTGGCTGAGTCACCTGTAAGAGTATGGCTAACACAAGAAAGGTATGCCCTGTGTGTAGTGCAGCAGACACAATGCAGGTAAGTGTTCTGTGAATGGGTACAGACAAAGGCACTGCACATCACCCTTCTCCAGATGAGATGGCCACCCTCAGCATGGACATGGACAGCTGCCAGCGGGAAGAATAGGCAGTAAAATCTGCTAGGGTCTGAGTGCCTCTCATGGGGCAGGCACTGAAGGTTGGTTTCAGACGTGATGGAACCAGAAGTGGCAGAACCTGAAGATGAGGGGCCTAGGGAGGCTGGGTTATCAGGGATGCTGCCCTCAGTGAGTCAAGACCAAACCTACCCTGAACCTTGTTAGCTTCCTGCCAACCATGTCACCACTTCCCAAAATGCTCCCATCACACACTACCTTGTCTGCCAGAAGCTGAACAGATGGAACCACCTAATTTTAGACTTCCAACCTCCAAAAGTGTGAGCCAACCAAGCCTCTTTCCTTCACAAAGAGCCCAGCCTGAGTCACTGTAGCCCAGAAATCCAAGGCATTGCATGCACTGTGCTGAAACAGACTTCCTGCCTCATTCTGTACTCAGTAAGAATGGGCAGCAGGGCCCATGCGAACAGGTCCCCTTTCTGCTACATTCCTACCTTGATCTCTTAAGACGTATGAGGACAGGCACTGAACTGTTGTGAGCTGTGGGCCTCTGCAGAGGGAGGGATGTGGCTGCCTCAGGTGCTGACGCCTGGGCTGAGGCACCCACAAGCATGACAGCAAGTTTCACTCCTCAGCCACTTTCAAATGACATGGGACAAGTTACCCAGTCAGTCCTCTCTGCAATGCCAAAATGAAGGCAAACTGGCCTTCACTTGCTGCACTAACTCAGTGCCTGGGAGGACTGCACCGGGAAGCAGACCAACTAACTGCTGAGGATTTCTCAGAGGCTGACAAGGCTCCCGGGGAAAAGAGACTTAACGAGAATACAGAAAGAGACCCAGGAGGAGGAATGGGAGACATCCTTCACCCTTTTCCTATGACTGTCTTCTTCTGCTAAGTTATTAAAATGTATTAGCCAGCTTCCCACTGTGATAATGAACATCTGAGGTGACTAGCTTAGAAAACATTTATCTCAGCTGATGATTCTGAAGGTTCCTATCCAAGACCGAAAAGCTTTGGGTCTCAGGCAAGGGCACGGCAGTGTAAACCATTCATGTCATGAATCAGAAAGCAAAGAGAACAAGGAAGAGGCTGAGATCTCAACACCCCCTCAAAGGCATGTCCTCAATGTCCTAACTTCCTCTGACCAGGACCCACTTGGGTCCTTGCTAAAAGCTCCACACCTCCCAATACTGCCAGAAGCTGAGGATGAGCCTTTAACACGTGGGCCTTTGGGGACATTCAATACTCAAACTGGAACACGTGACCAGAGTGCCAGCGCCTTCCACTCCCCTTCCACTGAGCTTAGCCCCAGTCTCCAGCTGGGGTCAAACCAGCGCACGGCCGCAGAATGGAAGACACACAGAAGTTCTTGCTCCCGAGCGATGCCTTGCCCAACTCTTCCGCAGCAGAACACCCCCTTTCCTCTCTGCCCATGCTTTTTGCCCTTCATAGCGCTAAGACTGGGCTTCTATGTAACCCCTCATCCACTGCTGTTTCCACCACACTAGCTCCACTGAGGCAGGGCATCACCTGATGATGGCTGTAGCCACGGCACCGCTGCTAACCCACGGGAGAAGCTGTACATCAGAAATAGAAACCCCCACTCCCGCTACACCTGCAGTGAGAGGGTATGCCTAAGCCAAGGCTACAGCAAGCCAGAGGCCCTTTGTTCTGTAGACAGTCACTGGGCAGAGGTGGGGGGGGGGCTGCTGGAACCAGCCACTGCTTAGCTGTCGGGACACAGCAGGAGTTGACTGCTCATTTTCTTCAATTTTTCAAAAGTTCATGAATTCCAAAGAACTAGAAAGAAGTCAAAATCCCACATCTGAACTAAGCAATTTCAAATCTTTGAATTTTTTTGTGAAAATAACAAACAACCTTTTAAAATTATATGTCACATTCATGTCCATTAAATGATAAGCGGTTTTAAGATTTCAATGGTCCATTCTGTGTGCTGTGGAGACAAGTGCAAGATATACCATAAAGGTGAGTTTCCTTTTGATCTCACTTTGCTGCTCAAACTAACTTTCCCTTTCTGTGTGTGCACAGATACAGGAACACTGGCTTGTGTGTGTATGTGTGGAAGCCAGAGGTCAACATCAGGTACCTTTTAAAGCCACTTTCCACCCTATGTTTTGAGTCAGGGTCTCTCACAGAGCCTGAAGCTGTTTATTTAGGCTAGACAGATTGGCTAACAAGTCCTTGGGTTCCACCTCTCTCTGCCTCCTCACCGCCAGGATTACAGACAAGTACCGCCATGCCAAGCTTGTATGTGAACACCAGGGACCCAAAGTCAGGTCGTCATGCCTGTGCAGCAAGCACTAGACTAGTCAGAGCATCCTCCTGTTTTCACACCACCAAAGTGCCCAAACAGGATGTACGTGGGTAGATGGAAATGGACAATGGAACCAACAACTTCAGTGAAGAATAGCAAGCCAAGTCCCATTCCCATGGTCTACACCTGGGGGCTCTCTGCCCAATCACTTTCACCAATAGGTGGTTAATGGTGCAAATGCTCTCCCTGTAGCAGAAGCAAGCTCAGGCTGACTGACCATCCACTAAATACCCACAGGAACACTATAACATGCAGAGTCTGGGGCCCCACACTCTGGCTGCAAGATGGGATGCCCTCAGCCTGTTTATAAATTTCTTTCACAGTACCAAGTCACTCCTAGACATTTGAGGTCTGCAATAAGTAAGGAATAAATAAAAAGTGTATAACAGCACGGATGTTTTAGATTAGGAAACTGAGGATCTGAGGCTAAATAATGTGACATGATCAAACACACAGAGCACAGCTGAGTCCAGAATCAGATCAGCCAGACATCAAATCCTGGACCATTCCCATTCACCCAGCCCAGGGCTGTGCCAATCATTCCAAAGATTGGTCCACTGCCTCACATGCAGGCCGAATGGCTGCCTCTGCACACCGGGTGCTCCCAGCTCAGTGATGCCCATCAAGGAGAGAGCAGAGGCTCTGTGGAAATGCCCTCTCAACCTCCAACACAGCACACCATTCTGTTATTCCCAGCTGTCTGTCATACCGCAACTGCAAAGTGGAGTGGACTCACACTGCTGGACGCTTCGGAGAAGATGTTCCACACCTGCTCCAGAACAGAGTCGCTGTGCACTTTCAGGCTGTTCCTCATCCAGTTCTGCAGACATAAAGAGAAAGCCACTGTCCCCTCTGACAGGTCACTCACTGATGGGCCGCACCCCGGTTTGGGAACATCGTTTAAATCCATACCTGAAACTTTGCCTTTTTTCTGGGAACATTGTCAAAAGCACTGATTTGCTGCAAAAGTTCTCGAACCTTAGGGCTGACATTGGGTTTCTTTATTAATTCATTAATTTTCTATTAAAAAAAGAAGAAAATAAACAACTGACATATTGGCATGGTCAAGGGGCTCTTACCTTCGAAACCAAGATTCTGTATTTACATCTATGTGTAATGACAAAAATTCCCCGGTCCCACACAGCACTGAAGTCCTGGCCAATGTTATTGGGCAAGAAAAAGAAGCCTTCTTAACAGAAGGGACAAAATCAGGTCAAATATCCACAGGCAGTATTTGAAGGAGGCAACCAGTCAGAACTAACACCTCGTTCAGCAGAGCTGCAGAATACACAATCAGTTCTTAAAAGGCAAGCTGCATTTTTATATACCAACAAAAACAACTCAACTGTGAACAGTAGGAGATTCCATTTCCAATATAACATAAGGAACAGACTAATTAGAAAAGCTACAACCAAAGAGAATTATGAACTAAACACACTGTTACAAGAACCAAAGAGGGCATTAATCTCATGGACTGAGACCACATTAAGATGCCAACCTGAAAGTCCTGGCAAAGTCCAGCTGTATGTGTGCTCTAATTCACATGGAACCCCGAGGGACTCCAAAGGACAAAAATAATCTTGAAAAAATAAAAGGTTGTTTTTTTTTTTTTTTTTTAAATTCAAAACTCACTACAAAAACACAATGATCCAAAGAGTGTGGTACTGTCACAAAGACCACTGGAAAAAGCAGGAATAAGCCCCCGAGGATATAGTCAAAGGGTTTTTGACAAGGATGTCAAGACCAGTCCATGGAAGAATGGACCCCCTTCTAGAAATAGTGGATCCTCACACGGAAATTGGACTCTTACCTATGTTACATAAACATAACCCCAAATGGATCAAAGATCTAAACTTATAAAATCTTAGGAAAAAAACTTTCTAGATAACTAATCTGGTAATGATTTCTTACACACGACACCAGATAGACAGCATTAAGGGCCAGCAGGATGGCTCAATGGGGAAAGTGGCTGTGTGGAGGTCAGAGGACAATTTGTATCCATCACTTCTCTCCTACTATGTGAGTCCTGAGGATTAAACTCAGGCTAGCGGACTTGGTGGCCAGCACCTGTATCCTGGCTGAGCCATCCTGACGGCACTATACACATCTTAAAGGTTTCTGCAGCTGCTCTAAGCCCTTCATGAGGTCATGTCAGGAGACGCACCTTCAGAGAAGCCAACACCCCAAGTTCACACTCACACTCTGCCATTCAATAGGGGAACTAGTAATTTGATTTTCAAGAAAATGCAGTCTCCACAAAGGTGACATCTGTCCAGCGATCTCGCCTTCTTTCAAGTTGGAGCTCAGCACTTGGGTACATATTTTCACTTTATTTAACTAGAAAATTCCTTACACTTGTTAAATCGTTTACTTTGTTCAGAAGTGACAGGCTGACAAAGCTTAAACTGTAAGGTCTCTACCACAGGGAGGGCACCTGTACACGCTTCAGTCTCAGTTTACAGCCAAAAGAAAGTTAGCAGGAACCCTCAGATACTGTGAGCGCCATCTGTACACACATCAGCCAAAGATCAACAGAGCACAGTTTTATCTTTCTCAAGTGTTCTGACACTTCTGCTCCACCCGAAGGCATGCTGTCACTGGGGCTTGTCTGCACAAGTGACACCTCTCACCGAACTCCCAGAAGGAAGCAGGTGTGGGAAGTGACAGGCTGGAGAGAGACCCTTACCTGAATCCACGCCTGCTGCTTTGCGTCACCTTTGTGTGTCTTGGCTTCGTAGTCTTTGCCTCCATACTTCTGACCTTCACTGATGCACTTCACGTGGCTTTTGTAGTCATCGCCCCTGCAGAGAGACCCAAGTCTCATCACTAGGCTGACAATGTGCAAGTGGCACCCAAAGACAGCACACTGCTTATCGTTTGTGACTTTCCACACCCGGCCATCTGCGCACACAGCCTAATTCTTACCCTCATTATTCTGCTTATTTGATGCCTTCTTCAAAGCAATGGGAGCTGACAGAACCATAACAAAGTACCACCCCTCCCCCGTACACGCCCACTAAGTCCCTTATTCTGAGTGCTCACTTCCTTGCATTGGATAGTGGAAGCAAAATGCCAGCCAGGAAGCTGAATGATCACATTTTCTCTAAAAACTTTTTTTTAAAACTTGATGGTGCTGGGAACTGAATCTAGGGCCTCATACATACCAGACAAGATATCTGCCATTGAGCTATAAACTATATGCTCCCAAAACTGTATGCATACTAAGTGACACAGAGTACCCAGAGGACAATTTGGGGGAGTCATTTATCTCTTCCACCTTGGGTCCTGAGAATGGAACTCAGGTGGTCAAGCTTGTAGGGCGGGCACATTAAAACCCACTGAGCCACCTTGCTAGCCCCAAATTCTCTAACCAAGAGGACCCAAGAAGCCCTTTGGTCTTCACTTTAACAAGTCCTGAAAATGAAATGGCGCTCCCCGAAGAGTCACACCAAGTTTAGTCAGCAGACCATAGGCCTCTTTCTTGGTCTCTGTCCTCATTTCACCCCTCTATTTTCCCAAGCCTGGTGGGGTCTGGACTTCTATCCTCGGATCTTCAGGAATGATCAGAACTTACCAGAAATCTTTCCCACAGTCGATGCAGGAAAGACATTCACAGTTTCTGCAGACAGATACGTGCTTTTCCACCTGTACTTTCTTCACTGATTCACCGCATGCATTGCATGTAAAAAATACCATTTTTGGTTAAATGGTTAAATATTCTGAGACAGGTTTGAACTCTTGCCCTAAAAACCAAAACAAGATAAAGGCAATTATAATAAGCTGAAACTCCTCCCAATACATGAATTCCACAGTAAAAAGAGCAGGCTCAAAGCTTACCCATAATCCTGGAGAAGTACCCCATTACCAGTGTCAGAAAAACCCTCAGTGCTCAGCACAGGCCAGGAACTATGCTCAGGAGCTAATGTACTGAGCCTTCGCAACAAGCTTACTCAGAGACACAGGGAGTAAGGAACTTGCCCAGGACACCGTCAAAGGATTTAAACCTGACAGATTGGCATTGGCAGCACAGATAAAGCTTTCACTAAAGATCTTAAGCACCCCTCCCCCTACATAAAATGTACAAAATCAAAGAGGTGATGAGCGCCACAGTGCAGGTGTGCAGTGCAGATTGTTACTGCGACTGCAGCAGCAACAAAGCAAGGCAGTAAGCAGTGGAGCTCAGCAGGCAGAGAAGCTAAAGAACAATTCCCACATGCACGGTGATGGAGTCACAAATAAACTGAAGACATCCTCTTGGCCTCAGTGGACAGGGACAAATGAACACTTTCCATTAGGGCTTATGCGCATCAGGCAGGAAGAAAAGTCCTCCCAAATCCAGGTGTGCCAGCCTCCCTAAGTGCACCCAGCACAGAGGGCATCTGCACACACACACACACACACACACACACACACACACACACACACACACACACAGTCAGTTCATGCTGCATGCATGCTACTGTACTCTGCACAAACAGGCTTTTAAAGTGCTACAAATGCCACGGTAACTTTCCATGCTTACATAGCCTTTTAATCACTGGACTCTAAGAGAACAGTGCTGTTCTTACTAAAATGGGCTTTGTTCAGTCCAAATACTGAGAGCTGCTGAACCCAGAACCCTCCTCCCTCAGTGTAAAATGAAGCTGAGGAGCAAGTGAACACACAGGACTTGCTTCTCAGTTTCTTGTAAGAACTCCTCAGCACCAACAAGCTGCACTTGGTTTACAGTGAATTCTCAAGCATGTACCACCATTCCAACCCCCACCCACACCAGTGCTAGTGAGGTCATGCCAAAGCAAAAACAGGAAGGACTGTTTTCTTCCATTGAGCCCTGAATGGAAATGTACACCCAGGTGAACAAAGTCCCCCTGCCTTGTGGGGCACTGTTGAGACACTGGTGCATCTTATTCACTAGACACAAACTGCAGGTCCTGGACACCAATGTGCCTCCCTCCTTGGCTTTCCAACAGAGCTGATCAGCAAGAGAAGGCATGTGGACAGCTACAGCCTGGCACCAACGGTCAAATGAACCAGACAGGACCACTCTAGGCCACGCAAGTAATGTTGTCTGGTCTGGTTTTTTGTAAAGACATGTGACAGTCACAGCTCAGAGAGCTGGGACCATGTTTAATGTTTCCCATAGCCTGGCTTCTGAGATGCTTACCATCACTGTGCACAAGGCAGATAGATGGAGGGTTTTTTTTTGTTGTTGTTTGTTTGTTTGCCAGACAGCAAAGGCAGCAGTTCTGCTGCACAGGTGAGAAAACTCGGGAACAAGAGCCGACATCAGGTGTCACCTAGAATGGACACTCTTACACATTTATGTAAGAACATGACAAAAGTCGCTGATTAGATACTAAGAGATGGATTGCCACCACAGCACAGGGAGCAGCTGCTGCAATTAGCTAAAGGGGACACACACACACACACACACAAATCAGAAAGCACTTCCACAATGAGGCTGACGAAGAAAACACCCCTCCAACCTCCACCACCGAGGACTGCTGTTTCTGGCCAAGGGAGGATCGAGCAGCAAACCCTGAGAGCCATGGGTCTGTTGGTTGGGAAAGACCAGAATGAAAGGCCCCAAAGGGCACTGGAAACAAGATAGAGGAAGTGACAAAAGTGGTGTGCCAAAAAGTATGCTTACAGCACCTATACAGAACAGGTCCCTACGGTCAGGGCACAGCGTGAACACCAACTCTGGGGAAAGCTGGAATCAGGTCATATGTCCAACTGAAACATCAGTCTGGAGCCACACTCAACTGCTTTTCTATCCACCTGATATGAAAGGGGAAACAGTGTGTCCACCTGCTAGGCTAATGAGATAAGATCTGTAAGGAGCTTATTCATGATCCAGGGAGGACAACCCAGCCCCAGGGGTCACCTTGGCTGTGCAGCACATCCAATCTGGGGAAAATATCTTCCATTTATGAGGAGCATGCAGCACTAGACACATTAGGAATGCTAAGGCTCACCTCACAAAAGCCAGCTCAACTGACCGTCCAGCAGGATATTAGTCTTAGTCCAGGCCTACCAGCACCACAAGTGTGAAGGCTACAAACTACGAACGGAACCCTGGGTAAGTGAAGCCAGCAATGTCCTGTGAGGTTTCCACTGCTGTGATAAATAAATGCTGTGACCAAGAGGTACCTGGCAAAGCCAGAGGTCAACTTCAGGAGTTGCCCACCTCCCCCACCCCTCTTTTTTTTTTGAGACAGGGTTTCTCTGTGTAGCTTTGGAGCCTGTCCTGGAACTTGCTCTGTAGACCAGGCTGGCCTTGAACTCAGAGAGATCTCCCTGCCTCTGCCTCCTGAGTGCTGGGATTAAAGGCGTGCGCCACCACAGCCCGGCCCATGCCTTGCTTTTTTTTTTTTTAAAGATTTATTTATTTATTATGTATACATTGTTCTGTCTATACATATCCCCACAGGCCAGAAGAAGGCACCAGATCTCATTACAGATGGTTGTGAGCCACCATGTGGCTGCTGGGAATTGAACTCAGGACCTTTGGAAGAGCAAGCAGTGCTCTTAACCTCTGAGCCATCTCTCCAGCCCCCATGCCTTGCTTTTTAACCTGGGTTCTGGGCAAGAGGATTCAGTTCCTCATGCTTGCGTGGCAAGCATTTTACAGACCGGATTACCTCCCCATTCTTAGCATACTTTTAAACTTATGCCCACACACTGACTAGATTTGCCCTAAAAACAGCACATCTTAAAGGCCAGGCTGGCAAATCCGTCTAGCACAAGATCCAGTGAGCAAGACACTGCTCCCTTTAAACTTCAAATTCTCCCTATCTATGAAACAGGGACTCAGCCGGGCGGTGGTGGTGCACGTCTTTAATCCCAGCACTTGGGAGGCAGAGGCAGGAGGATCTCTGTGAGTTCAAGACCAGCCTGGGCTACAAAGAGAGTTCCAAGACATCCAGGGCTGTTACACAGAGAAAGAAACCCTGTCTCAAAAAACAAACAAACAAAAAGAATAGGAACTCAACACACTATACTAGACATAAGCCCCTTCCAGGATAACTCCCAGAAATCACAAGTGCAGTGCAAGACCAAAAAAGACAAACATACATCTCTCTACCTTCCTGGGACCTGGGGGAAGACCATGAGTCAGGCACCTGTTTCCATCGAAGCTCAAAGAATCCAAGCTATGCTTCTGCCCTGCAGTTCGAGCCTCCCCACTACAGCCTCACCTAAATAACTACATGTGTTAGGTACTGTGGTAGACACCAGGAGTCTGGCACAATTTGAGCAAACCCGTGTCCTAGGCCCTCAATGGCTAGAAGTTAGGCTTGCAGGCAACACACACCCCTCTCACCTCTCTCTCCTAGGCGTTAGTTGCTGCAGGAAAATCCTGACATTTTCTGAGCAACTACTATATGTCAAGCTCTCTACCTCTGTAATCGTCACACACACACCCCAAGTCAGGTTCTCTAGCATGCCTTCTGGACAGACGTGGAGCCAAGCACAACAGAGTTAAGTAGCTTGTAGCTAGTTGGAGATTTGGGGATTCGCGCGCCCTTCTTCGGTCTTTGGTCCTCTGTGCTATAGGAGCCCTCAGGGCCCTCCTCAGGAAGAAGAACCTTCTCCCCATCAGGCAGCAGATCTGCAGCCCTGTGCTGTGGGGACCAACCATGCCATCTGGCCGGCCCCGACAGCCTCTGGGACTAAAAACCGGGACGCAATTTCTCTCGGAGCTCAGGACTCCAGCCTTTGCCCGCGAGCGGGTCCGCAAGGAAGGCGGCCACGCCGCCATCGCCCTCCTTCCAGGCCCCGGGCTCCAAGCCGCCGCCCTTACCTCTCAGCAGACTCCGCCAACGGTCTCAACCGGCTGCCGGGAGCACGTGGAGCCGCCGCAGCCCAGCGCAGCGCGGCCACCGGCTCTCCCAGCTCGCCCGCGTCGAACTCACTCCCGGCCGGCGCGCGCCAACGCGCATGCGCGTCGCGGCCACGCCCCGGGCGGAAGTGACGGCGCAGGAAGCCGCCGATGAGCTGCCGAGGGGGCGTTGTCGGAATGGTTCCGTGGTGGTTGCAGTCTTGCAGTTGACGCCGAGGCTCTTGACGGGGACGAGTGACGAGAAGGCGGCCCGGCGGGAGCGGCCTCCGGTGGTAAGGCGACCGGGGACTCTGGCCTCGCGCGGGCTGCGGGTCAGCGCGGTTGGGATGCGCGCGGGCCTGCTTGACAGCGCGGTGTGGCGCGCCTGGCCGAGCACAAAGCTAGGCTCCGGACTTGGGAGCCGGGCCTCCTTCTTGCTGTCACCCTTACTGCGGTCTGCGAGGCTCTTGGTGCCTGCGTCGCCCCAAGAGAGGAGAGGCGCGCATGAGCTGGCCTCATAGCCGCGCGCCGCCTCCTTCACCACGGGGCCATCTGTGCCTTGGCGTCTTATCTGTAGAATGCTGTTACTGCAGCGCCTACTCCACGGGGCCGTGTAGGATTAATGATGACTCGGTGCAGGTCAGGTGCTGAGCCGGTATCTGCAGTTGCGTGAGCGCTCACTAAACATTAGCTGTTCGCAGCCCCTAAGACAGCATCTGGTATACGATAGTGCTCACTGTTTGTTGCTTAAATGAGCGAATGAAAGTCAGACAGGCTATGAACAGTATTCTGAGAGACAACCCTCGGGTGGGCATTTGTCGGTGACAGGGAGGTTTCCCTCTGTTTATTGTGGCTGCCAAAGCAGGATACAGCAGCTGAGGTGGTTCAGGCGGGAGAGATTTACTTTCTCATAGTTATGGAGGATGCAGGGTCATGGATGTGGTGTCATCAAGTCTGCTTGCTGTAGAGGACCGGCCTGGCTTACAGGTGGTCACCCTCTTGCTGTAGCTTCACATGATCTTTCCTCTGTGCCACTACACCACTAGCATTTCTGCTTGTACTCACATCTGCTTATGTCAGGACATCTTTCAGGTTGGAACAGGGCTCATCTTAATGGGCTCTTTTTAACCCACTTGCCTTATTGAAGGTCTGATCTCTACAGGTAATCAAGTTCTGAGGATCTGGAGAATGCGATGGAATACATAAAGAGGCCATTTTGGTGACATGCACTTGTAATCCCAGTATTGGGGAGGTGGAAATAGGTGGGTCCCTGGGATCAGTGAACCTCTCTTCTGAGTAAGAGACCGTGTCTCAAAAAACGAAAGTGGGGGCTGGAGAGATGACTCATTAGTTAAGAGCATAGGCTGCTCTTCTAGAGGTCCTGAGCTCAATTCCCAGCAACCACATGGTGGCTCACAGCCATCTCTAGTGGGATCGGATGCTCTCTTATGGCATAAAGATGTACATGCAGATTGAGCACTCATTCATAAAATAAATGACTAAATCTTTAAAAAAAAATGAAAGTGGACAGCCAGCCCTGAGGAACAATGCCTCAGGTTGGCTTCTGGCCTCCACACATATGCACCCATGTATACACAAAACATGCACGCATATCTGCACATACATACAGAAAAAGAAATAAAGATAAGCACAATAGTTAGCAACTCCTGAAGACCTCTTCTAAAGCTTGATATAAACAGCCCCACAGAAAATGTCCCACAAATCATCTGCTGGTGTTAACTACTTGGCAGAATCACCTCACTAAGCAGAAGGGCCCTTGCTGTGGGAGCCTCTGGGTTAAATTCCATTAAGGCTCCTTTTCCCTTGAGAAGTCCCTCTTCCTTCACATCATCCAAGCTTTTTCTTCTGTTTCTCCTTGCCCTTTTTCCCCCTAGTATTTTTATTGTTTGATGTCTTTCACATTGATCTTTCTACTGTCATATTCTTGATTTAGATTTTAGCTTGCTGAATTAGAAGGAACCCTACAGTCCTCTAGTTTCATGCGGTCACTCCATCCCCAAAGCCCCAGATACTTACAGGTGTCAGAGCAACGGTGACCAGTGAAGCGGATGTGGGCCAGGTCTTTATCTCACAAAGACCATTGCTTCTGCCAGCTAGGTTGCTCCCCCGAATAGGAGTAATGCTCAAAGTTTTAAGGGAAAGGGTCTGGGATAAGTAAAACATAAATTCTGGAAGATATGGTCAGGGCCTGGTTCAACAGGCAGCAACAGGTTACTAGGTTGTAAACAACATTTCCCCCTAGAATTCCAGGAAAACAACTAGGCACCTCATTCCATTGAAGAGGTAAGCTGTGTGTTTAACTTTCCTGGCTTCTCCAGTGCTTAACTGTGGGCACAAGGCCATTTTGTCCTCTACAGTTTAGTGTACCAGATTGCCATTTGGATCCTCAGTGTCCTCCTGTTCCTCCCACTGTGTCTGGATGCCAGAGGCTGCACCTGATTTCAGCTGTGTGCCCCCATGTCTAGCTGTAATTGTTCCATTAGCTGTGCACTGCCCTCACTCGAACTGAAGCTTCCAGGACACCTGCTGTGCTCTACTCACTGTTATTGCCCTAGAATATAGTACATAGTAGTCACTCAGTAGGTAGATGGGGAATGACCAGATTTTCTGTCTCCTTCCCAATCAGAGTCAGTTGTCATAAAGGCATGAAGCTCAGTGTCATCTGTCCTCTGCCTCTCTGGCATGCCATCTACTATGCAGCCATACTCTGAAGCTGGGCAAGTTCCTGCCCTGGAGTCTCCACACCAGCTGGTCACAGACCCCAGTAACCGGCATGTCCCATTCTCTTGCTTCCTCTATGTCTGTGAGAGGCACAGAGGCACATCTAAGCCGATGTGGTGCTCTGTGATACTGCCTTGCTCTCTGTCTGGTGATGGTAGTTACTTTAACTTGTATCTTACCTCCCCAGATAGGTTCCTGATCCTCTCGATCTTTGAATTCCACTGACCTATGTATAGGCGTGTATTGTTGCTATAACAAAATAGCTGACACTAGCCACTTAAGGAAGGGTTTATTTTGGCTCATAGTCTGAGGATGCAGTCCGTCATGGAGGGAAGGCTTGGTGGCAGGAGCAAGAAGCAGTTGGTCACATTACCTCTGCAGTCAGGGAGCAGGGAGATGCATGCTACTGCTTGACTGCTTTCTCTCTTTTATTCAGCCTGGGACCCCAGCCTATAGGTTGGTGTCACCCACATTCAGGATGGGTCTTCCCTGCTCATTTAAGCCTTTCTGGAAGTGCCCTCAGACACCAACAGGGCTGCATCTCCAGGATTCTCAATCCCATCAAGTTGAAGGTCAAGATTAATTATCATAAAGTGTTTAAAAAGTATGGGTTTGATCTTAGCTGGTTAGCTTTTTTTCCTTTATGCTTGATTGTGTATATGTATTTTTTATTTTTAATATGGCATATTTATTCATAGCTGGCCATAAAAGAAATGCATACACTCTTATCACAGCCACCTTCTAGGTTAGCAGACTCAGGTGCTTTGGGTTTCACATAGCTTAATGGCTTCCATAATGGATCAGTAAGAGGAGACATTTCCAGCTGGGCAGTGGTGGCGCACGCCTTAATCCCAGTACTGGGGAGGCAGAGACAGGTGAATCTCTGTGAGTTCAAGGCCAGCCTGGTCTCCAAAGCGAGTTCCAGGAAAGGCACAAAGCTACACAGAGAAACCCTGTCTCGAAAAACCAAAAAAAAAAAAAAAGAGGAGACATTTCCATATTGCAGAGAGGTGGGCTGAACAGCTCTGAGCTAGGTGCTGAAGTTCAGTGGGTAGGTGTGTGCTTTAATTTGTAACTTTGATGCACCACGATGAAAGCCAAGAGCAGTTTGTGCTTTTGGGGTCCCTTTTGTCCCAATGGTGTTCTTGAGAGGCTCTTACCTACATTCTCTGCTGTAGGTCTCATGGTCTAGTATGGACCCTGTTGCTATTCACAGCTGCCACCTCCTCCAGCAACTGCGAGAGCAGCGGATCCAAGGCCTGCTTTGTGACTGCATGCTGGTGGTGAGGGGAGTCTGCTTCAAAGCACACAAGAACGTACTGGCAGCCTTCAGCCAGTACTTCAGGTGAGTACCTCACACTGGGGAACCTGTCAGAAAGTACTGTGTCCACAGTTCACTTTTCCCGGGGATTTTTCTGTCTTTCTCTTTGGAGTTTAAACAAAATAAGAATTTATGGGTTTTCTTATTTCTTTAAATACTATCACTTTGTGTTTAGAGTAACCTGAAAGGAAGAGACTCTAGAGTATATTGGAGATGACTGAAAAGAATTAATTTCAGTATTCACTCTTTTTTTTTTTTTTCACTTTTTCTGAATAAACTGATTGAGGAATTGAATCTGCGGTAGGAATTTTGCTGCGATAAGGAATTAGAGTGGAGAATACTGGCTGTCTTGTGCACATCTGCCGTCCCAGCCCATGGTGGCCATAGCAAGAGGACAGAGAGTTCCAGCCCAGCCAGGGCTCAGGGATGCTTCTGTCTGGAGAGAGAGAGAAATCGGCAGAGGGAAAGAGTTCTGCATGCGTTCCCCCTCCGTGGGCCCCTTCCTACCTCTCTACCTCCCTAAATTAAATTCCTCCCTAAGTTAAAGCGGTTCAGTTTTTGTCTCTCATTTGAACGTTGTAAGAAAATCCTTAGTTCAGCTTCAACTTAGTTATCCCTGCCATTATTTTGGCCTTGTGTGATTTACTTATATATACTGACTAACACCAAGCAGTTGTGTTCCATGTCACTAACCTTCATACCTGTCCTTTAGAAGTCAATTCTGGTTAGCAAGTCTCTCTTTAGACACCATGCTCCTCTTTGGTGCACATTTACCTGCTCGGGTCAGCAGTGTGTGGAAAGGGACCTCCTCTTGCCCTGATAACCCTGCATCGTGGCATTAAGCCTTGGCTGTTGTGTGCACTGTCAGGACTGTGTTACTGCGACACACTCTAAGGACTCCGTTCAGGAAGGTAGGGGTTCCCAGACTCTCGGGCTCTGCTGTCCTGGGTGTCTTCTGTCTTCCAGGACACTTAGCTCTTGCAGGTGTCCTATGTCGGCTGTTGTAGCTAGCATAAAAAGCAAAGGCTGTTGAGGAAACAGGTGACTGGACAAAGGGTCTGCAGCGGGTTTGTGAGACAGTTTACCTGAGTCATCTTCTGAAGTTGTGTTCCACACCATTCCCTCCCTTATGCACTCCACCCAGCTGGAACCATGAGCCCGGGCCTCATGGGCCTTTTTCTTCTCTAAGTCAAGGTGCATTTCTTTCTGTTGGTTTATGGACCATTGAGTCTCTGCAAAAGTTAGCAGCCAGAAGGGCATGGTAGCACACCAAGCACTGGGGAAGTAGAGGCAGGTGAGTCTCTGTGAGTTTTAGGACAGCCTAGTCTACATAGTAAGAACCTGTTTCAACAAAGCAAAAACCTAACCAAAACAAAATACCTTAGCAGCCAAATTATAGGTTACATAGTGAGTACATACTGAGGGTTGGTTATTACCTTTATCTTTATCTTTAGAAGTGTTTCAGGCATATAGGTGTATAAATGCTTATTTGTGTGTTATATGGTGTGGAATGTATTGTGTCAGACTAAAGATATAAAACAGAAATACGTAATGTCCTTTTTCTTTTTCTGTACTCTGTCTAATTGGTACATGTGGTTAATTATATTTCAAGCAGTGTAGATCATGTTCCATAGAGTGTTTGCATGAGGATCTGAATTTGATCCCAGAACCCACATGAAAAGTCCAGGCATGGTGGTGTATTCTTATAATTTCAGAGCTAGGGAGACAGAGACAGGTGAATCCCTGAGGTTCACTGGACAGCCAGCATAGCCTTCTTTGCAAGCTCTGGGCCAGTTAGAGACTCCATTCTCTTAAAACAGAGTGATGGTGCCTGAGGAACAGCATCCAAGGTTGACCTCTGGCCTCCACATGTGCATACACACACATGTGTATACACTTGAACATACACACTAACCCAAAAAACTACAAAAAAGGAATAAAAGTGAAAAAACTTTAAAAATAAAAACATTAAACTTGTGATAGCCAGGTGGTGGTGGCACACACCTCTAATACCAGCACTCAGGAGGTAGAGGCAGGCAGATCTTTGAGTTCAAGACTAGCCTGCTCTACACAGAGAAACCCTGTCTCTAAAAACAAAACAACAAAGAAAAAAAATATTGTGACAACATCTTAGCATTCATAGATATTTTGTATATGTATGAACTTTAAAAGAAAATGTTAGCAGAATGTGAAAATAACTGACTTTCTTTCTTTTGTCAGGAGCCTTTTTCAGAATTCTTCCAGCCAGAAGAATGACGTTTTTCACCTGGATGTTAAAAACGTGAGCGGCATAGGGCAGATCCTGGACTTCATGTACACGTCGCACCTTGACCTCAATCAGGACAACATTCAAGTGATGCTGGACACAGCGCAGTGTTTGCAAGTACAGAACGTTCTGAATCTGTGCCACACATTTCTGAAGTCGGCCTCTGCAGCACAGCTGCCGGGCTTGTCCTGTGCTGGTGCCTTCTCCCTGCAGAGTGTGACTCTGGATGGCCCCTGTGCGGTAAGTGAGCACTGCCCTCCCCACTCACTGCAGGAGTGCCCTGCGGAAGGCCCACCTGCTAAAGTTCTGCCCGAACTGAGTCCTCATGCTCCATCAGCAGGTTTCAGTGGTCCCACAGAAGTCTCCAAACCAGCCCCGGATGCCGCAGGTGGCAGCTGCCCAGAGCTGCCCTGCAAACAGCCCAACTACTATTACAAACTCAGAACTTTGTACAGCAAGCAGTACTACAAGCAGACCGCCTGCCCCAGCCGGGTGCCTACCACAGAAGAGCCACTCACTCTCGGGGCCTCCACAGATGTTGCTGCAGCAGACTCACAGCCTTCCGTGGAGGGCCGTGCAGGTGTCCTGGAGTCTTCAGAGCAATTGCCTTCCACCTTCCTGGCTCCACCCCTCAGGAACTCTGGCATGGACTCGGAGGCAGACCCCCTTTCTCAGCCACCTGCCAAGCAGATGAGGCTGAAGAAGGCCATGCACCTGAAGAAACTAAACTTCCTTAAGTCACAGCAGTCGGCTGAGCACACTTCACATCCCGAACCAGATACTAGCTTGGTCAGGAGGGAGGAATCTGCTGCTAAGGAAGATGGGGCCGAGAGAGCCAGAAGCCCGACTCCTGCAGAAAAGGGGAGGGAAGAACAGGGCGCAGAAAGCAGCCACGAGGTGGAGATTCCGGGAGCCCCGGCCACATGGGAAGACCCGTCCCAGGGCCTCCAGTCCCAGAAGCAGTACGCATGTGAATTGTGTGGGAAGCCTTTTAAACACCCGAGCAATCTGGAGCTGCACAAACGGTCCCATACAGGTACACTGCCCTGAGCCCAGGCACGGAGAAGGAAGCAGCGCTGCCCCACCCCCTGCTGGCCTTGTCTGTAAGACACTTGACTCCTCAGTGGAGCCACTGATGTCTGTAACGGGGTGCTTAGCTGCCCTCCGCTGTGCTTCTTGGTGATCTGTGTGTATGTTCTGTGCAGGTGTCGTCAAGCTGCTGTGAAGAGATAGCATCCTTTCATGAGCAGTTCCGACTGTCTAGCTCAACAGTCAGGTGCTCTGATGCACTCACATGTCCAACTCTAACTCAGACACACGGTGTTTAGTTGTCTCTAGGGTTTTCTGCTTATTTTCTCAGTGGAATGTAGACTGATAGTGAACTGTAACAAATTGTGCTGAATCATTCTTAAACTTCTCTCAGAAGTAATTTTAATTTGAAAAGTTAGGGTTTTGGAGGCAGGAGGTAAACTCTTAAATAAGAATCAACTTTAACAATTTGATTTTGTTTGTTTGTTTGTTTGTTTTTGTTTTAGTGGTACAAGGATTGACCTTGCACATGCTGGACAGCTGCTCTACCACTGAGCTGTGTCCCCCACCAGCCCACTCTGCATCTGATAATTTCAAATGAAAATTCTTCCACCTTAGACATTGAACTTCTAATGGTTTATTATCTTAATTCATAGCATTGCCTTCCCCAAAAATTTCTAAAGTTATTATATGATACACATCCATATAATACACTGTGTAATACTTGTACCTCGCTCTCCCCTAGTTAACTGTGATAGAATTACTAGTGCATCATGAGTTAGTAACAGTTAAGGTATAACCGTGAGCTGAGTATAATGGTGTACACCTTTAATCCCAGCACTCAGGAGGCAGAGGCAGGCAGATCTGTTGTGAGTTTGGGGCCAGCCTGGTCTACATAGTTTCAGGAAAGCTAGAGCTACAGAGTGCGACCCTATCTCGAACCACCTCCCTCCACCCCGCAAAATAAGGCATAGCAATGAGCAGTGACACACAGCAGCATGCTTCCAGATTGCCCTGTTGGCATGCTGCTGGCTGTCTTCCTTGGCATGCTCTTCTCTTGGCACTTCGGACTTCTGGTTTGCTCAGGTGATTTCCACCTCAATGCATCAGTGGAGACACCGTCACTATTTGTAAAAGTCATTTATAGATGTCAGTGTATTCAAATGTAAAGACTGTCATTATTTCATTACTAGTGGTTCAAAATGAGACCAGGTAAAGACAACTCTCACTCAGTCTTGCTATGAAAACAACTTGACTTAAATCATTTTGTTAGCTTAATTTTCTACAGCCTGAGGAATGCTATCGGTTTTATTTCATTTTTCTTTTAGAAACTTAACTGTTATAGCTTTAAGGAGAAAAATTAAATTGCTAATTCTGGAGAACATCTGTGAATGACAGATAGTCATAGGGCAGAGACACTTCCTCGGACATAAATGCTGCATTGAGGTGGTAGCAGAGCGTGACCCGGATGCCAGGGATCTATGAGGCCAGAGCTGTTTCAGAATGGTGCAGATGCTACTTCCTCCTCGAGGTGTGCTGTGGAAGCTGCCGAAGGCCACATGGTGTGTGATGATGTCCTACTGGCAGCCAGTGAAACTTGTGTTTCTCTGTCTTCAGAATGCCTTCTGTTTTATTTCTGATGTGTATATGTTGATATCACAGCCCACAGGACCAAAAGCTCTGTAAAGCCTCATTTTTTAACAGTGAAAAGAGCTTCCAAGACCTATTGGAGTAGGATTGTTAAAACCTTGGTCTTTTATGATCCATGAGTTATCTTTTTTAAAAAACAAAAACAGCTCATCTCTCTTTTGGGGGCTGAACTTACCACCATCTGTTACAGAAAGAAGGCAAAACACAGGTTTACATGGTGATAGTCATCCAGGGCTGAAGACTAGCTTAGTGCAGACCCAGAAAGCTGCAGCTGGAATTGCCAAGGCCACAGGCCCTGTGTGTAGAACAACAGTGGTGTTACTTTTAAGAGCGTCTTAATGTAACCACTTGAATTGAGGGGAGTGGGGAAGTGGCATTTCTTGGGGGTTCAAAGGCCCATGCAGACTAAAGCCAGCACCTTAAAGTACACCTACCAGCAGACCTCCATGCAGGACAGCTGTGGCTCCAGTCTATTCTGTCCCAGACTGCAGTGCTTTAGTTACTGTGCTCAGTGGAGAAGACCGCAGACCACACCTCTCTGTGCTGTGAAAGCCCAGTCTCAGCTAAGGCAGGGAGCCAGTGCAGAGGGCTGCTCCTCAGGCCACCTGTGCCTCACCCTTTGGGCCCCAGGGTCCACAGCCCCCATGGTGTGAAGGGACTGTCCACTCTGTTTGGAGTCAGAGGTCAAGTAGAGAAATGTCCCATTTGGTTTTGTGCTGAAGAAAAACTAGGCGGTCTTTTTATTTCACCATAGGTTTGTATTTGGAGAACAGTTTGACTTTTAGATGAAGGTAAATAGATTTGATTTTATCATCTTTCTGCAAAGTCTTGGGGTAAGAGATAAGTATTTGGAAGTAGATGCCCTGTGCCCACTCTGGGGATAAAGAGTGTCATGGGCTGGTGTGGTGCCTCTCATATGCTATTCCAGCATTCAGGAGGCTGAAGCAGGAATTGTTGAGAGTTTCAGGTCAGCCTGGGCTGCAGAGGGAGACTTTGTTCCAAAACAAAACACAGAAGAATGGAATGGGCAGCTTGGAAAGGAAAGACGCAGGGGATCAAATATTTTAACAAAAATGAGTATGAAAATTCTTGTACTGACAATAAATTGTTGTGTTTTGCTTTGTTTTAGGTGAGAAACCTTTTGAGTGTAACATTTGTGGGAAACACTTCTCTCAGGTGGGAATACTCTTTTTAATGTTGATAATTGGAAGCCTGAACTCCATTCCTTATTTTATTACCAGTGAGACTCCCTTTTGTCCATGGGAGAGAAACCTGTGGTGGTAGTTGCACAAGACTTAGGGCTGGATCAGAACACACATTTCTAGCACATTAGAAGGTCTGCTGTTGTGAGTGAGAGCCGTCGAAGCACCTTTTCCTTTTCTGCACTGAGGATGGGTCCTACCCTGGTGTCTCTTGAAGTTCCCAGCGGCCGACACTGAGCTTCCCTGGAGCCGCACTGCATGCTGGGTCGGGTCCAAGACCAATAGTCGCTCTCACTGTGGCTGTAGGCAGGATATTGGACAAGAATAGACCAAGGCATTTTCATCCCCTGCTTTGACTGCGGCGGCCTTTGATCTGACCTCCAGGAAGGTCATTTGGACATGGTGGAGTTGTCTCACATTTATTGTGCCTTGCTGTGGCAAGTACTATGTTGGGCTCAGACTCAAACACCTCTACATAAAGTGTCCAGTATCATAGCCTGGCTCTAAGCAGCTGCTGTTCCCTCTGAAATAGAGTGTCCCTCTGTTCATGGTCACATTCAGGGTCCCAGGCATCCAGAGTAGGACTGTGCAGGGGGAACAGCCAGCATTGCTGCCCTACTCAGTGCAGTAGCTCCATGGTGGTGCTGTGTGACATTTTGCTCAGGCAGGGAATTGCTTTGGGCTGGTCCTACCATGGAGCTAGAGACTGTGGTGGCAGGGATTGGGAAAGCAGCCCCACGGTCCATGGGAACAGTGAGTGCCATTTTGTTACGCACGCTCCGTGGTTTACTCAGAGCCCATTGAGCGCGTCAGTTCCATCGTGCCATGCACTGGTGCCAGCTAGTCTGCTCAGTTCACTCTTACTCTCGGTGACTCCCTGCATCTTCCCACGGTTGGCCCTGTCCTCCCAGAATGGTGACTGTGGGACGGCATCATGTCTCAGTGTCATCAGGAGCCCCTAGCTCTGGACAGGTGTTGAGTGTGCATCCTCTATCACCATTCCTGGGGAGACTTTAACTGCCTTTCACCTGGGTACCTAGAGTGCAAAGCTTGACCTCTGAAGCTTAAGGGTCTGGATTTGAACCTGCCTCTGTCAGATTTACCGTCCTGTCATCTTGGATGAGATAGTGTCTTGATCTGTTTTTCATCCTAGCTGCCTAGCACTGGGGCCAGTAAGATTACTTAGAAAATAGGGGTGTTGCTGCCCAGCCTGACAAACTGATTCCAATGCTCGGGGGCCACACAGTGAAAGCAAAGAACCAGCCACTGCAAATTGTCCTCTAGTCCTCACATGTGGCTTTTTCCTGCTCCTCCCCACCCAGCAAGATAAGTAAAAATGAAGAAAAGTAAAGGTAAAACTGTTCATGACCATTGATAATAAGTAGTCACCATACTTCTCTGGGCCTCGCTCTCATTCTTTCAGCACTATCTTTTGGAGCTGTTGGGAGGATTAAGAACCTTTCATGTGTAGTGTCTGAGTTCCTCTTCCTGCTCAGAGCCCTTCTGGGGCTCCACTTGGTAACTAGAATACAGCTGCACATTCAGGATCTCTATCAGCCTCCCTTCCTCCACCCACCCCGCACTACTGCTATGCCATCCCTCAGAAATGCCCAGTTCCTGCTTTGAGTGGGTCTCTTATCTTTTTGAATAGTGATTTTGGTGTGTAGCCAAGCTTAAGAACCGTGCTTTAGACCTTGATTTGTGCCCTCCCTCTGCATTATACCCAGGGTGGCTGTCTGGAATACCCCTTTCTTCTGGATTGGTGTATCCATCTGTTAAGTTTTTATGAATGCAGAGCTGTCTGTAGCTGTGGTTTTCAAATGGATCTTGCTGTTTTATATTCATAGTGAAGTGATGAAGTTATTTTGAAAAAGGACTGTTTTAAAAACCTAATTCAGCAAGAGTTGTATGTTACTAAGCTGCCCTTAGCTTTGCCACATGCTGGGATGGAACAGACAAGAGTAAGGCTCTGAAGAACTTATTCTTCAGAGGGAGAAATAACTGTGAGGATGGTCAAGGACAAGGAGACTTGGGACATGCTATGCTAGACTACATACAGGAACAGTGCAGACAGAGAAGAGAGCAGTCATGGCCACCCAACAGGCATGGCATTTGGAGCAACCTAAGGGCAGCACTTGACTGCCCTTGGACGAGCCTTGGAGACAGCTAGGACTCTGGGGGTGGAGGGCAGGGTGCTGTTGCATGGAGATACCTAGGAGATGACACTCTCCCCCGATTTCTGCTATACATTCATCTGGGAATAACTGGAGTGAACAGTTGTAGCCAGAGGGTTTCTCTGGTCCTGCCCGGCCCTGTGATCAGGACAAATCTCTCCCTCCCATGTCCTGCAGCCACTTGGTCCCAAGTAAACACACAGAGGCTTATATTATTTACAAACTGGATGGCCTATGGCTCAGGCTTCTTGCTAGCTAGCTCTTAGATCTTAACCCATTTCTATTAACCTATGCATTGCCATGTGGCTTCGTGGCTTACTGGTACTTTTACTTCTTGCTTCTCCTGGCAGCAGCCCCCACCTTCTCCCCAGACTCCACCTTTCTCCTTCTTTTCTCTCTCAGATTTCCTGCCTGTCTCTAAGCTGCCTTGCCATAGGCCAAATCAGCTTATTTATTAACCAGTGGGAACAACATATATTCACAGCATATAGAAAGACATCCCCCAGCATTTCTCCTTTTCTATCTAATCAAAAAGGAAGGTGTTAGCTTTAATATAGTAGGATGATTATATATAACAAATAAGTAAGAATTACAGTTACACTATCTAGTCTATTTGTATTTGGCAAAATTAAAGAAAATATTTTATCTATTCTATATTTGTGAGTCTAAGGTTTCATATTTAATATATCTTTTATCATAATCAAGGAAAATTATAACTATTTAGTCTTCAACTACATCAGAGACCTCAGAAAGATATAATATTACCTAAGTAAACAGGAAGAGCATTGAAAGCAACTTCCAAAAATCTAGAATGACAGAGACAGCTGGCAGTCTGACTGGCCCTTCAAGTTTCTCTGCAATGTTGGGACATCTATCCTTGGCCCACAGGCCTAGCATATCTGACAGACTCATCTGTGAAACAGGATCTTCTAAAGAGCTTTCCTACCTTGTCTTGGCAAGGATCAGCAGTCCTTTCTTTTGTGTCCTGCTTGTCCATTTTAGACAGCATACTGTCAGCACTTGAGACAAGGGCATTTTCTTGCCCAATGGCTAACTTTTGCCACAAAGAAAGTAAATTCCATAAGGAGTTTCTTCAATGCCCATCATCTCTGAAGTAGATTGGTGCTGCCAGGAGCAAACATGTCTCATTATCATAAAAAAAAGGAAACGTGTGTTATTAAACTTTTCTGTTTGTTTGTTTGAGACAGGGTTTCTCTGTGTTGTTTTGATGTCTGTCCTGGATCTCACGCTGTAGTCTGAGATTAAACAGTCTGGCTTAAAACTCAGAGATCCACCTGGCTCTGCCTCCCGAGCTGGGATTAAAGGCGTGCGCCACTTCCACCTGGCTTTATTAAAACATTTTAAATGCCATATTCTGTAGGTCTTTGAAGTGTTTGAAGATTACCTACCTAATTGAAATATATCTATCTATGTATACCTAGAAAACTTAATTAACATGACTATAAGTTTGTGATTATAGATGATTATTAATTAATCCATATTTCTTAATTATATATTACATTTTCAAATGAGCTGTACAAATATAATACCTTAAACAAGAGTAGAAATATACATATAGTATAACAAAATTAGCTTTAAATTTGTATCAATAAACTAAAATCTTTCTCTGGTCTGGGGCTAAGCTAGGGAATTGAGATCGGACTAGCTGCTCCCTTTTTTGGGAATGGAACCGTGTAGGTGTTCCCTGGTTATATGGAACTTTGCAGGCGGGTTTAGGTACCCGCCAGCTAGGGAGGAGAGGGCGGGAGCCACCCAGGCCTTTGGAGTTTGCCCCACGTGAGCGCCAGGTGATTATTAATTAATCCATATTTCTTAATTATATATTACATTTTCAAATGAGCTGTACAAATATAATACCTTAAACAAGAGTAGAAATATACATATAGTATAACAAAATTAACTTTAAATTTGTATCAATAAACTAAAATCCATAGCAATGTAAAACATTTTAAACAAGTTGTTGCTCTTTAAAAGTAGATTCAATAATCTGCCCTTTTATCCTATCATATCTATATTATCCCCTCTTTTTTTTTTAAGAAAAAGATTGTATTTATAATCAACCCCCTTTAAATAAAAATAAACATTTATAACAAATTTTGGGAATTTGAGCATAGCTTCTCATACTACTTCCTGGTCAGGGGTACTGGCAGTCTTATGGGGATCCTGAGAAAATTAAGAATTATGGTCAGGTCCTGACTGGAGTAGTCTGTGAGGCTGCATTGTCCCAGCCAGTTGCCTTGAAGCTGTTCTGGATGTTGGATCATCTGGAGACCTCTCAGGGGATCTTCCTTGATCAAACCATATTAACTTGGAAGCAATCCGTAAGTTCTTATCTTCTGTGGAGACAAAAGCAGAACCTCTTTTCCAAAGCAATGTATCCTTAGACATAAATTTTGAAGTCAAGATACCTTTAAAATATACATATTGGCTTAATTCAGCAGCTTTTACAATCAAATGTCTTTCTGCAGTTAAAAATCCCAAAGACAGTAAAATCTAGACTCTGTGATTTCCATCTTTACATGGCTTATTTTTTATATTACTTTTACTGTCTCTTTAAAGACTTCATTTTTTAAAACTATTCCCTTATATAACTGTTTATCCTCCTTTTCCTTTCTCTTCCAAGCCTATGTACATTTTTTACACATGTTGTAAACCGGTTAGAGTTTTATTCCATCTGAATCTGTCTTATTATGAATCTGTAATCCTTCCCTGACCAGGAAAGATTTTAAACTGCTAAGCTTTGTGGCTGAGATTGAAGAGGCAGCCCTGGCTGCTGACTTCACTTTTCAATATGGTGGAGGTGCCCAGGAGAGTTGCACTTACCCCGCCAACTCCGGGGCCCATGCTGCCATCAGGTAGCATGCAGCTGGTCCGTAAACAGAGACTTCTGCCCACAAGCAGTGATGGTCACAGTGGATTGGAATGCCCCTCCTGGTCTGCCAGCATGTGCTGTAGTGCTAAGTTCCTAAGGGCCTTTTCTTCGGAGAATTTGAAAGTTCGAAAACATTTACCAGTAAGAATCTCCAGTCCTGTTTCCTAAGGATTGGCTGTCTAGAAGAGTTAGTCTGTCTGCACTTAGCCACAGCTTTCCTAATGAGGTGGTTGGCACTGTGGTACATCAGCCAGCATCATCTTGGGTTGTGGTGGTGATGCACTCAGCTGTTTATAGCATCATATTCTCTTATAGTATGGCCGTGTCTTGTGTACTGTGCTTCCTTTGTGGTGCACAAGGACACCAGTACATCCAGGACAGTGGGGGAAAGGGAAAGCTGGTGAGTCAGCTGTCTTTGGAGAAGAGCAGAGCTGTCCTTTCTCCCCAGGGAGGCAGGAAGAGAGGCTTTGGTCAGCTGGTACCACATTCTGAGAGGCAGAGGGCAGTCTTGGGGGAGAGACCATGTTTTCTGGTAGGGCTGTCTAGATGGGGGTGGCTTTCCTTGTTGCATGCAGTACACCAAGGAAACCCCCTAGGGAAGTTCAGAGGCAGGGTCCTGGATGCTGAGCTAACAGCAGGCCAACCACACACCTCATCCTTGGTGAAAGTGCAAGAAGCAAGGACACCTTGACCATGTCCCCAAGTGCTAACCTGGGCCTCAGGTGATTGATTGCCAGGCTTCGGTGGATCTAGTCACATCATTTCATAACATTAACAGGGGAAGTGTGTGTTTATCCTTAGTGTCTTAAATTTTACTATTCTCTGAAATCCTAAAGACTTGGAACTCAACTAGATGACTAATGTCTGTGATGCCTTCTGCCTTTGAGATTGGGAGACCTCCCCCCCTTCTTACTCAGCTACCATCTACAGGAAAGGGAGGCCAAGTTTCTTTATGAGTGAATACTGAGGTTTGAGTCCACATCAGAAAGTTTATTATAAGAGTGATTCAACTCGGATGGTACTTTTACAAGTACTTCGTATTTATTTATTTATTTACTGGGGGCACTTGTACCACAGTGTATGTATGAAGGTCAGAAGACAGCTCTCAGGAGTCAGTTCTCTCCTCGCACCATGAATGTGGGTCCTGGGGGTTAAATTCAGTACATCAGGCTTGGAGGCAAGTGCCTTTAGCTGCTGAGCCACCTCATAGGACCAGATGTTACTTCTTTTTTCTGATGTGATTTTTCTCTTAAATACTTTATCTTAACTTAAAAGTTATTGGAAACAAGATTCTTTTTTGCTAATATCTTCAGCAGAGTTTTATTAGCACAGGCTTTGAAGTCAGCAGATAAACCTGAATTAGGCCAAATGTGGTCATGCATGCCTTTGATCTCAGCACTCAGAAGGCAGAGGTAGGTAGACCTCTGTGAGTTCAAGGACAGCCTGGTCTATATAGTGAATCCCAAGCTAGCCAGGGCTACCTAGTGAGACCAGGTCTCAAGAAACGAAGAACAACATCAAAACCCAGGTGAATTAGCTCTCCCAGTCTGTGACCCAAGGCCTCATCAGCTGACTCTCTGAAATGCAGTGCAGCTCTATAAGCCTTGAGTTCAGCACTATGTGCAGCCTCGGAGCAGAGCTCTGATCTCTGTTCATAGCATTATCATCACTGCTTGGCACAGTTTCTGCAAACAAAAGTGCAGATGTTTTTGAGACATGCTCTGTGCACTTCAGATACCATAGTGTGGCTGCAGTCTACTAAAAATAGAAGGTATGGATTGATGCCCAAAACAGCAGGGCCAGGACTCCTGGCTCATCTGTACAGACTGCCTACATGCACCACAGCTTGGTTGTGGGGTTTCTGTGGAAAGCATTCCATCAGTTCTATTTTATTTGTTTGTACGGTTTGTCATCCTGGTATGTGCTACTGTGTGTGGGAAAGATACTGATTTTCATTATGTATTTCCATGTGAAATGGTAAAGACACACTAAAGGTTTTGTTGCTGTTGCTTTCTTTTGTTGTTTGTTTTACTTTGGCTTTTTTGAGACAGTCTCCCTATGTAGTCTTGGCTGCCCTGGTGCTTGGTAGTATCCCTGGTTTACCTCAAACTCATGGTAGTCTTCTGAGTGCTGGAATTACAGGCCTGTATTACCACATTCATCAACTACTGCTTGTCATACTGTACATTGGAAGAGCATTGGGTTACATTTGCTTTGAAATAAGTAATACTGCTACGAGTGGGGGAATGCTATCCTTGCTGTAAATGGCTCCAACGGTGTTTCATCACAATGCATATTTACTGTACCTTGAGTGTACAGAGGGTTCTGACTGGCAGTAGAGCAGGTGGTACCATTCAGATTGTTGTGTGGGTGTGTGGCATTGGTTTTCTGAAATGTGGGTGTTGCTGACTAAAGCAATTAGTATTTGAGATCCAGCTCTCTGAGGACAGGTATCCCAGGTGGCAGCGTGGCTGTCTTGTTGACTGTTCAGGACATGTCAGTTTTTTGTGATTTGCAAAAGCAGAGAAGACTTGTACCCCACATGACCAGTACTAACCAGCCCAACCATGGCCCTGGGCAACTGTTCTGATCACCAAAATCTCAGTGTTTTTGTTAGAAAAAGGAATACCAATTGCCAGTGGATATAAAAACCTAGTTAGAATTTCATCGTGTGGATTTTGCTGTTGACATTCGCTATGGTCTTGTTATTAGTAGTCACTATAAAGCAGGCTGTTTACCAGCATTCTGCCAAGATCCCTCTGGTTATTGAAAGTTGCAGTTTTCCCTCAGCTGTGTTGATCACAGTCTTGAATGTAGTGCCTAACTGAGGCTTCCCCGATTAGATCCCACAGACAGCATCTTTCCGTGTCTGTGAGCTTTGACGCACAGATGGCTACAGCCCAACTGTCTTCGCATTTTGTCAAAGGCAGCTCGCAGAGGTAGAGTAGTTTGTCGGCTGACTGTCGCTTATTCTCCCTTCTGGCTCTGTTGTGTACTGCAGTGTGGCCCATTGGCATCTTTGTTTGTCACTGTGGCCTTTTTTGGCAGGAGGGCACTAACAGCTTGAGCTGTTCGGGTGTCGTGAGGGAAGGCTTTGCCTCTCAGCCCTAATTTAGAACATTTCCAGGGGGCATTCGTAACATGGGAAGCATCTGCAGCTCTGCTTTCACTGATTAGGTAATTCTCTGATTTCATACTGATTGAGGGTATGGAAGTCTAGGTGCAAAGCCCCGTTAGCTTCACAAGGTAGGGATGCAAAGATCCTGCAGTGCTGCCCTGCTTCTCCTGAGATGCACTCGAGCACAGAGGTGGAAATGAAAAGCTGGCCAGGCAGAGCCAACCTTCCTGCCAGAGGACACACTTTCTGGAAACATCTTTTGCTCCTTTGAACAAATTCGTTCATTTTAGAAAGAAGTCATGAGCACTTAAATAAGCCCCACAATTGCTTAATTCTCCATATGACCCTGCATGTGGGTGCTCCAAATGAACTGTATCGAGGTCTGCTTAAAAATAGGCCTGGGGACCCTAATTCCTCCCCAGGGTAGCCCAGCCTTTTACAAGGGAGGCATCACAGAGTGGACACCAGTGTGAGGCCACAGCGGGATCCTTGTGTGGGGGGCGCTGCCCTTCACTTTATACACAGCTTCCTGTCTGCCCGTTACTGGATGTGGTGGGACCAGCTAAATCTGTCAGTTCCCCTTTGAATTCTATGACTCTTTGGCTCTTCATTATTGGTGTGTTTCTTGTCCTCTTGTAGGCAGGCAACCTCCAGACTCACTTACGCCGGCACTCTGGGGAGAAGCCATACATCTGTGAAATCTGTGGAAAGAGGTCAGTGCTGGGCTTGAGTGAGGGACTGTGGGTGGCCCAAGTCTTTGCAGTGTTGCGTCACTGGCCACCAGGGCTCACACAACCATGGCAGAGCACAAGTACATTCACTCTGCGGCACATGAGAGAAGAAGAACAAAAGTTCATGGAGAGCAGGAAAATCTAGGTTGGGTCCCCAGGAAGGAAGTCGGCTTTACAGGAAACAGATTAGTTTACGTCAAAATGTTCATTCTAAAAACATCCCCAAGGAGGAGACTGTCTAGTCAGGGGAAACAGTGCCTGCAGCCTGAGTGACTAGACATCCAGAGATAAGGCGACAGGGCGTACCTAAGCTGTGTTATCAAGCCGGGCTGCTGGCTTCAGGACAGAATCAGTGACACTCAGCACTGGCAGGTGAGCTTTGACCTGAAAACTGAGTGTTGGCATGGCAACAGGGAATCAGCCCATGTTGGTGGGTTGACGCCTGTGCAGTGATTCCTTCACAGGGCATGGGTAAGCGAGGAGCTTGTCCATCCCTCCTGTGTGCACAGGCCACAGCCTCAGCCCTCCATCCCCTTGCTCGGTAACAGTCCTGGAGCATCTTACTGCACCATCCTGCCACTGTGCTAGAACTGCAGCCTCCACCAGCAGCCTCAGAAGCCATAGGCATCCCCATTGCTCCGGGCCTGGATTCCATCGTGTAGTTACTCATTCGTCCAGCAGCCGTTACTCCCACCATCTGCTCAGTGCTGTGAGGGGAACACAAACGTCAGGAGCTCAGATTCTCTACCCTTCACAAGTCCTCCTTGCAGTGGCTGGAAGGTTAAAAATTCTAGGAGCGTAGCAGAGGGGAAATCAAGCCTCAGTGGGTTTGGAGAGCATGCCTGCCTCTGCCTTGGAAAATGGAACGAAGCAAAGAGTGCTGTGCTGACCACAGCTCCCTCTATTGGAACTACCTGGACATAAAGCCAGGTTCTGGGTGGTATTCTCTGGTCATGGCAGGTGCCCAGCAGCCCAGACAGAACTGCCTCACATGCTGCCACTTCCCATGGGCTCCTGAGTGTATTTTTGCAGTGTTGAAAATTAGGATCTTGGCAGTTCCATGTAAGATCTTTTCTGTGGCTCCCTTCCTTGGAACAGCCTACCCACCTTCACAGGGGGCAGCCAGGAAAGAGTGTAGATCTCCACATCATGGGTGAGAGGTCCTTGTTGCCTGCCCAAGCTCGTGAGCATCTCTGCACTCAGTGTGTTTCCCATGAGAAGGTGGGGTGAAAGGGCCTCCTGTCGTGTGGAGACACATATGGAAGGTACCAATTGTCAGACTCCATGAACACTAGTCCCTCCTTTATCCCCATCTCTGTCCCTCTGTCTGAGGATGGGTGTGTATGGGTCTCCAGTGTGGGCTAGAGGCGAGCGAGTGAGCTCATTTTCTAGGATGGGTGAAGGAGGGCCAGACTGTCTGTATTTCACACTAGGGTGAGCAGAGCTGGCTTCATTGCCAAGACCATGCAGAGTCACTCTGTGCGCTCCAACGTGAGCCTTGGGCTGGCACACCACATGGAGCAGGATGTTAGCGCCATAGGGCTTCACGTTCCTCTGAACTGTGAGACTGGCCAGGGAGATGGCTCAGAGAGTAAAGGCGCTTGCAGCCAAGCCTGGTGACCTGAGTTAGTTCCTGGGAACCACATGGTGGAAGAACTAACCCCCACCCAGCTGTCCCTGACCTCCACGCGCATGCTGCAGTGTACATACATAAGGGGAGAGGAAGTGAACTGTGACTGTCTCACCGGTTGGCCTTCTGGTCTTGTGCTGTTGGAAACTGGGAAGAGTGTGATGATGCAAGCGGGAAGTGCCTTTGAATCAAAACACGGGCATCACTAGAAACGGTTTTACACACAAAGCAGGCCACACCAAGCAGGTGGGGTGGTCTCTCTCCTCTGAATGGTCCCAGTTATCAGGGTCTTATCAGTGTCGCCAGTCTCCTGAGAGGACTTTGCATTCCTTGCAGGTTTGCGGCCTCTGGTGATGTCCAGCGCCACATCATCATTCACTCTGGAGAGAAGCCACACTTGTGTGACACATGCGGCCGAGGTATTGCTGAGTGAGCGAGTGACTCCCTATGTTCGCAGGGTCACTGCTCCAGGCTCCTGCCTGTCAGCCTAACCCCTGCTGTGGTCTGTCTAGGGTTCAGCAATTTCAGCAATTTGAAGGAGCACAAGAAGACGCACACAGCTGACAAGGTGTTCACCTGCGATGAGTGTGGGAAGTCCTTCAACATGCAGAGGAAGCTGGTGAAGCACCGTGTGCGGCACACGGGTGAGCGGCCCTACAGCTGCCCTGCCTGTGGTGAGTCTGACAAAGCCACTGTTTTCTCGGAGACTGAGGGGAAGCGGCCCGCCCTTTGCCTCCTCACAGGAGTGATCCCACATACCAGACACTGCGTCTTCGAGGTATCAGGAACTGACTTTAATGCTCCAAATACAAAGCAATTCAAAGTCCCACCACCAAGAGCTGGCAGTCCCACTTTGGGAGCAAAGGGCATGCTTCTTGGAGTCACTGATTAGAAAGCAAAGGGCCTGGCCAGGCCTCAGCGAGGGCATTGATGGAAGTGGAGAGCAGGTAGCTTTCTATCTCAGGTGCCTTGCCACACAGATGAAGACCAAGAGCATGGTATCTGTAGTTTGTGACTACATGGTATATTGTAGTTGTAGACTGCGTAGAATCGAGAGTCATGCACCCCCAAGGCACTTGAGGACTGCGTGTGCGCATGTACCCGTTCTGTGTGTCGGCTTGACAGTGCTGACGGAGCTGTGATGAGCAGGTGACTGGAATTTACAGTGCTCTGTCCCGAGCAGTTGAGGAGGTGCTTAGAGCACACCTGGATTAGGTTCTGCTGAGGCCTGGCACTGCAGCTGGCACCTGGCAGCACAGAATTTTGGGAATGCAGCCAGGATTTCTTTCCCTTCTCTATTTTGACAGATCTAGTGAACGCCACTGTCCTGCTAACTGAAGTCAGGTTTCACTCCTCTTCATAGTAACTCCATATGACTAGTTTATACATACTAGGGACGCTACAGGTGGTGGTGCCAGCCTCCCAGTAATCCCAGGTGAGAGTTACCTTAATGGTGCAATAAAGGCAAAGCGTCTACATTATGGCCAGAGATGGTCGGGAGCAGAAGCTGCTAAGACACAACAGTAGTAAAGGAGGAGCCAGGAAACTGTCAAGCCATCGACTACCACAAACACACTACCAGGACAACACATAAAACTGTGACGATGCCTGATATAACATTAATGTGAAAATTCTGAACCTGGGTAAGACTTGGGGGTGGGTCACAGGCAGTGAGCTATTAGTGGGTGCTGGTTCGGGTTTACATGGAAGTCAGAGTTTTCTTGCTTGGAGAGTCCGATCTAGTTTGATTGTTCAAAGGCATTCTTCCTTGCACCCTACACCACATGCACTTGTTGCTTAACCAGCCTAGGTAGCTGAAATCAAAGACATAAGTACAGTGGGAAGTTCGCAGTATGTCCAGTGTGCATGAGGATGTTTCCCTTGAGGGAGTTCTCGACACATTAGATAGAGCCTTTGCACTTACCTGCTGAATTCCCGCTTCTCCCAGGAGACAGGCTGAAGAAAAAGTGTGTGCACATCTTTGGTACGCGCTGGCTGCACAGACATCAGGAGAGGGATGTTCCTAGGCTGGCCACGTTGCACTGCTGTAGTAATGGTCACTCCCACGGGCTGCCACCACCACTGTTCCTGACAGAAACCAGGGAGGAAAGATAGTGTGGGCTGAAGGTTTCCTTCAAAGGTCCAGTCCAAATGACTCACTTTCCCCCGCTGGGCCCCATCTCCAAAAGCTCCACATCCTCCCAGACATCATCATCAGTTGGTGGCATTAAGGGACACTGCAGGTTCAAATGGCAGCCACATAGCACAGAAGTAGCACTGCTGAGGAGGGCTGGGTTTCCGCAGAGGAGGGAGCAGCCGCTGGCTAGCACTGAGACAGACCCTAGACGACTTGTGCTGAGTCTCCAGCTGCAAGGGACCTCATCCAAAGTGAGGGCGCCATGGACCACCCTGAGATCATCCTTCCATTTCTAAAGTCCCCCGTTCTCTCCTCAGGGAAGTGCTTTGGGGGCTCAGGAGACCTGCGCAGGCACGTCCGAACTCACACTGGGGAAAAGCCCTACAGCTGTGAGATCTGCAGCAAGTGCTTTACGCGCTCCGCGGTGCTGCGTCGGCACAAGAAGATGCACGGCCGAGCCGATGCCAGGAGCCCAGCTGCGCTGGATGAGCTGAGCCAGGCCATCGAGACCTCTGACCTGGAGAGGTCTCAGAGCTCCGACTCCTTCTCCCAGGACGTGTCCGTCACACTGATGCCCGTGTCTGTCAAACTCCCTGGGCACCCAGTGGAAAGTTCTGTGGCAGCATTCGATGGTCACTGCACTGGTTCCTACTGTAAGTTACGCTCCATGCTCCACCCTCCTAGCATGAGTGACCAAGAAAAACTGGGCCTGGATCCTGCCAAGCTGGCCAAGCCCCAGGAGCTGCAGAACCAGCCCCATGCCTATGCTTATTCGGATGTGGACGCCTCAGCAGGTGCTGAGCAGTCACAGGCTGATGGCATGGCTGTGACCCGCTCTTCCTTGGCCACGCTGGACAACCACTGCACTGAGCCACTGGGCAGCCGGGCATCTTCAGTGACTTACAGGAACTCTGAGGGACAGTTTTTCTCTAGTATGACCCTCTGGGGGCTGGCAATGAAGACCCTGCAGAATGAACATGAGCTAGAGCAGTGATGTGCCATCTCATAACACTGGAGAGAGGCACCCTGCCCAGGACAGCCCCCTGCAGCTCTGGAGACCAGTTAGATGGTTTCCCTCCCAGTGGCTGCTGGGAACTCCATGGATGGGCCCAGGAGTTGCTAGCCCCCTGCTGGTCCCAGGGGCAAATGGTGTGGGGAAGTCTCCACAGCAGCCTGGGTCCTAGGGTATGGGACTAGCTGATGTACATCGGTGTGGCAGTGCACCTTACGTCAGCTGCTGTACATTTTCGTCCTGTTAAATGTCATATGTATACATAAAAATACAGATTTTATTTTTACATTTTTATAAGAGAAATTTTTAGCATCTTATATTTTTAAATATTTATACAGATTCTATTTGTATAATGAACTTGTAATATAATTTGAATAAATGAGCTTTCTTTTCTATATACTGTTTTATATTTTGTAATTTTTCCCAGGACTTTACTCTGTTTTTTTAATGCAGGGTTTCACCATGTATTCCTGACTAACCTCAAACTCTCTAAGTAAACCAGAGAGAACTCACAGAGATCCACTTGTGTCTGCCTCTCAAGTGCTGGAATTAAAGGCATGTGTTACCATGCCCAGTGCTCAGCATTTTTATTAATCTGAAGACCTTAGTACTATAAAAATACATATCAATGCAGAAGACCTTGGGTTTGAGTCTCAGCACCGCCCAGAAATGGCATGAATATCACTGACTTGGCTGTCTTAAGCCAATTCATTGGCTTAAATGTAAGACTTAAATATTAAGCCCTGAGTCCCGTCATGTCACCAGCCTGGGGTGGGGGCCTCAGAGTCCTCTGAACATCCCAGCTCCTGGCAGCCACTTCTGGGTAGGTCACAGGATCTTCTCTTGGCCACCCAGGATCTTCTCTTGGCTGGCTTGTTGCAGAGTGAGATGAGCCCTTTACAGGCCTGAAGTCTATCCCCTGCTTGCAAAGCCCCGTCAGCTTCCAGCATTAATGGAGCTCCTTAGGCATGAGCTTACTCTGTCCCTCAGGCCTGAGGGACTGATGACATGTCTGTCCACGGAACTGTCTCTGGGATGTCCTAGCAAACATGGGAACAGCTGCCTTGTAGCACGCAGTGGATTGCCTATTGGAGTCTTTGAGAGCACCCTCTTGCAACTCTAACTCAGAGAAGCAGTGTACCTGCAGAGAGAACCTGGCAAGGACAGGAGGATGCCACAGCGAATAGCCAGGCCCAGAGAACTGTCAGCCAGGAGTGACATCAGGTTCCCCTCCCGGTTTCCTAGCCACTCACTACACCATGGTTCCCCAAGGGTGGCTCAGCAGACAGAACCAGAGCTTTATGAGGGTTGAGCAGCCTGTCCACGGGCATGCCTAAGTGTGGGTGCTTTGAATAAAACGTGTGCCTGGGTTGAACTTGGATGGAGTGTGATGGTTGCTGGTGAATGTCGGCCCCTTACATCCTTCCCCTTCCCCCCATCTCCCACTGCCTTGATAGCTTCTCATTCCAGTAGCTCTTGGCCTCCGTGGGTCATGTTGTCCTTTAATCCCTCATCTCATCCTTACAGATCCCTCTTACAGGCTACATGCCACAGTCCTCATGTCACAACTCCCTCAGCAGGTCACCCATCACACAGATGGGACAATTCATCTCTGCCCTCTGTGTACCCAGCCATGAGAAGTGGCCCTTTGGTTTCTAGACAACACTTCCACTGAGCCCTTGTCCATCTCATAGCCATCTCGTGCTGTCCTTCCTGGCACTCTCCTCCAGCTCCTTGGGCTCTTGGGCCTGTCCCTTCATCACACCTCTGTCCTTGCTCGCTATAGTTCTGAGAACACAGAAGCAAACAGGAACTTCCAGCAAACAGCTTCCAGTATGTGTCCACACCTGTTGACCATACTCTGTTCAGCTGCAGCTCCCCGCCCACATCTCCCCGCATCATCACTCAGGATGTGCTGAGCCACTGGTGCGGGCCTTTGGTGTCCTTGCCGGGATGTAAGCCTAGGGAATGTTCTGAGTAGTGCCTGGCACTTCGGACACTCAGTACTTACTTAGAAAGCTGCTTTTTTTTTTTAAATTGGAATATGGCCACCTAGATTGATCCTCTGGTTTTCCCTTGAGCCCTGGCCACTTAGATCTTTGTCCCATTACTCCATGAAATGTTTTTTTCCTCAGGTCACCAGTGATCTCTCCATTGCAACTCACAAATGGATTCTCAATCCCCAACTCAGGTAGACCTGAGCAGCATGTCCACCTTTCTTCCTAGGGCTACTCCTTTCTCTGGCGAGTGGCCCAGTCTCAGAACCCATCCTTGCTGACTCCAACCCACATCCCAACATCAAGTGTCCCAGAGCCCAGGCCCTGGATTCTCCCCTCCTCTTCCTTGTCCACTCTCTAGATAACACAACTACGGACTACAGGTCATTTTGCCCAAGATCTCTTATCCGGACCTCTCAGAACTCTAGAGTTATATGAGTGCTTGCTGCTCTTGCAGAGGACCCCAGTTCAGTTCAGTTCTGCATTGGGATGCTCAAAATCACCTGTATGTAACTCTAGCCCCCGGGGTATCCAATGCCCCTCTGCCCTCCACAGGCATTGCATTCACTTGCACACATACAGATAACACAAAGGTCCGATGAAAGAACAGTAGCTAGGATTTACTTGGTGAGACCCTCTGCAATTCCCTGTATCGACTTATGAGCTGCTCCAACACCCCAGCACCGTTCTCATGCATGGGATCACCTTCCAGACACTTGCCTCCGATACAAATGCACTTAGACATTTTCCCCAAGTGATCACACAGTGACCTTAGCCTGTCATAATTTGTCACTGACGTCGACCCCTGTCATCGACATCTGTGGAAGCACAGCCAGGGGCAACACACTTGGGGTCCCCGATACAACTCTCTTTGCCACCCTTGCAAAATAAAAATTTTATTTTAGAAATCGCTCATTGTAATACTTGCCATGTGTAAATTTTATGATGTGTAAGTGAAGCTGGAAAAAAAACTATGAAAAACAACCCAAAAAAGTCTGTTGGCACCAGCGTTCTGAATGTCTGTGTAATGAATTCCTTGGTCCAGCGTCCTGTCAGCTTGATGGTGTTTGTCTGTGACAGCTGGTACTCATCTACTACCTCTGCCCTAGCTGCTTTGTGCAGGTTTCCATTCAGCCAGCAGATGGCAGCAGCATCCCCTCAGAAGCATGGCCGGGCCTCAATCAAGTGCTAAGGCCTAAGGCTACTGGGCCTGGGATCTTGCAGTTCTTTCCACATAGCCCAGCACATTTGCTCACCCTAGCTTCCTCAAGCCCTCCTGCAAGCCTGTGGGGAGACAGCAGTCCTGCCCCCACCCCAAGAGGGAAGTCATATGCTTGGTTATTTTTCAAGCTTATTGGGTGTTGTCCATAACTCTGGGTCTAGTATCCACGCTGGAGGATTCCCTTGGGGATGACTCAGACTGGGGAATGTTCCTAGCAGTGTTTGGGACTTCAGATGTTCAGTACCTTACTTGGCCAGGGGATGCTCCCAGGAGGGTACTCCACACCTCCAGTCTGACCTTGCACAAGGTTTTTGGGGTCCTGGTTCTCTGTGACTCTGGCAAAAAAAAAAAAAGGGGGGGGGGAAACCATAGGTGTGAGGGCTGGAGATGTAGCTCACTGAGCCTAGCATGCCCAGAGTTCTGGGTTTAATCCCCAGCATTGGTTCTGTGAACCTGGAGCTGTGGGAACAATGCCAGACAGAAAAGGCCGTATGCTGCATGCACTAGATTGTTATCTGATTCTCTGTAAACCATCCAGACCAGACGCGTCCAGAAGGAAAGAAAGTAGACAGCTTGTTGCCAGGTATGGGGAGAATGGAAAAATGAATGCTCAGTGGGCCCAGGGTTCTGTTTAGGGAGGTTAAAACATTCTGAAATTAGCTCGTGTTTATTTAGGATGAGTTGGGCGGATGTCCTAATTTCTGCCCCTCCCCCCAAACTGTCTGGAGACAAGTCCTTTGTGGAGGAATGTAGGTTTGAACAGGTCATAGGGGTGAGACCAATGCGATTGATGTCCTAGTAAGGGATCGTGGTGGTATTACCACCACCACCCCCCCATCTACTGCTGGGCAGTGTGGGAATTATAGAGAAGTGACATTGTTGAGGTCAGATGCTGTTGTCCAGCTGGGTGCAATGGTTCAGAGTCACCAGCCACCACCTTGGCTCTCCCTCGCTCTCCTCCTGTACAAGATGCAACTAGAGCGACTTCGCCCACTTCACAGGGTTAGAGTTGATGACCCGGGAGGCCAGACTAGAGCCTGCAGGGCAAGTGGAGGACCAGGGTGCTCCTTGCCATTGCTCTTTCATGGGGGTGACGGGAGAGTGGCACTCACCCCTCTTCTGCTCACTGATGTCCTCCCTATCCCTGCAGTGGTACCCAGCACATAAGAGACATGGAAGAGTCATGGAAACAGAAAGTGGAGCTGGTGTTTGTGGTAAACAACATTCTCTCTGTGACAGTTGTTCAAATGGCCAGTGACATTCTGACATGAAATCCAAGCAAAATCTAGTTACTACCATGGGCCGGACACACACTACCACCACCACTACCCACCACCACCACCACCACCACCACCACCACCATCACCACCACCACCACCATTACCACCACCACCACCACCACCACCACCACCACCACCACCATCACCATCACCACCACCACCACCACCACCATCATCACCATCTCCACCACCACCACCACCACCATCACCACCTCCACCACCACCACCACCACCACCACCATCATCACCATCTCCACCACCACCACCATCACCACCTCCACCACCACCACCACCACCATCATCACCATCTCCACCACCACCACCACCACCACCACCACCACCACCACCACCACCACCACCACCTCCACCACCACCACCACCACCACCACCACCACCACCACCACCACCACCATCACCATCTCCACCACCACCATCACCACCTCCACCACCACCTCCACACCTGCACTGAAGTCCTAACCCCCAGCACTTCAGGATGTGACCTTGTTTAGAAACTAGGTCACTGCAGCTGTCATTAGGAAAAATGAGGCTGTGTTGGAGGAAGGCCCCTGCTCCAGCGACTGGTTTCTTAGAAGGACATTTTGGACATCGGGACATGCACACAGCAAGAACTTTATCTGAGGATGGGAACAGGGATGGGCATGATGCCTCCATAACCCTGAGAGCCCACATGGCCATCACAGCCCTCAGAAGGAAGCAGCCGGCCCTGGCCTTGGCCAGATCCCCAGCCTTCAGGCCCGGCTGGTGATCAAGTGGACTTCTCTGTTGTTTGAACCACCAAGTCTGTGCCTCTTTGTGGCAGCAAACTAATTAAGTTCCTGATGTTCGAGAGACTCAAACACCAAGTGTCGAGGCCTCAGACTAATTCACACCACACACGGGTGTGCAGATAATTATCATTTCTTAATTCTTTCTGAATCAGGGAAGTGAGGAAAAAATAAACGCAGCGTCTGGCCCAATTTTAGGCTCGAGAGACTGTAGAGTCTTTAGGAATCACTTGCTCCCCCTGGACTCCCTGCCCCTGGCTGGTCCCGTTAATATGAACTTGGAGATCTGAGGACCCATGGCTCATCCATGATGAGGGGAGGAATCAGGTACCGGGAATGTGTCCTAACGTCAGGAAGCTACTGTCCCATGACCTCCACTCTGCTCTGCAATTGGAGATCCCCGCTCAGGGGTTCTCAGCCACTTAGTGCCTGAGGACAGTGCAGTGCTGCCCCTCACCCCCCCCCCCATCACCTGCAGCCCCTGGAGCTACCAGATTGGCCAGCCCCTGCCTGTGGTGACCCTGAACCAATATGCCCTATGTACAACCTACTGTCATCTGGGTACCTACAAAGCCTTAACCTAAGAAAGGCAGGGAGGACAGCAGTGTCCTCTATGGGCCTGCCCTTGCTGTGTCCTGAGTGATTCCTGGCCTGTCCCTATGGGGAGAGGCCACTGGCGCCTCCCTGTCCAGTCCCACGAAAGTCCGGGAGTGTGACAGTTGATCTTGATTGTCAACTAAATTGACTTAAGGATTTAGAATCACCATGGAAACAAACCTCCTGGCATAGGGGATTATCTAGCTCGGGCTAACTGAAGTGGAAAAGACCCACCTTCAATACAAACCACCCGTGGCTGGAGTTCCAGAGCGAATGAGAAGAACGCCGACTGAGCACCAGCCTTCACCTCTGCTTCCTGACCGGATGCAATGTGACCAGCCGTCTCCTGCTGCTGCTGCCACGCCTCCTTGCCGTGATGGACAGCAAGCCCCGAGACCACTGGCAAAGCAAACCCTTCCTTCTCCAAGTAGCCTCTGCTGGACATTTTGTCACAGCAACAAGACAGGAGGTGACAGAGGACAGGAGTGGCATTTGAGCCCCAGCCACTGCGAGGCTCAGACGGCAGTGCAGCCCCGTCCTTTGCTGACCCAAGTCCTGCTCTCTTTCCTCACACGCTGGATCTGCACCCCCTATCAGAGCCTGATCTCTGAGGTACGAAAGCACAAAATAAAGGGAATTTTGAAAATTCCTTTCTCTGAACCCGACTCTGGCTTTTGACCATCCTGACTTCCGAAAGACGTACCTCACAGGTCAAAGCAGGCCTGGGACCTTGCTCCTTATCTGTACACTCTTGATAGTCTGACCTCGCCTGTGTCTGTCCAAGGATGCTTTGGGTGGTCTGTGGAAGACTTTGTCCTCAACAGCCACAGAGAACAAAGCTGATAGCTTACAAAGGAACACCCTTAACATTTGTCGGTACTGATGGTAGACATGAGCCTGAGCCGGCCAGGGGCTCAGAAACCTCCTCCATGCTGAAACCTTGACATGGACTTTGTGCCTTGAGCCGGGCTTGGCTCCACATCTGTACTGAGGGCCACATCCCCCACCTGGCTGGCTTAGGAAATAAATGAAACCTTCTGTTGCCCTTTGCTTTGCTTTTCCATATTTAATTTATTTAATTATCTCAATGTTATTTTCTCTCATGTACACAGCAGGAAAGGGACAGGAAACATTTCAAGATGTGCACTGTGCATCTTCTTATGAGTATGCGGCTTTATATCACTTTCACTTCATTGTCTAAAAACATGAATAAAGTTGCATCTAGACACAAACTGACAATGAGCCGTATGCACGGAAAATTCAGAGGCCAGGAACTGCCCAGCCTGGGCCTGGCTTGTGACAGCCAAGTATGAATATTAGCAAGCACTACACCCACAACCTTAGCCTTACAGGCTGTTCCACTGCCTGTTTGGTTTCCACTGCTACGATAAACACCATGATCAAAAGCATCCCGGAGAGTTAAGGGTCTGTTTGGGTTACATGTCCTAACCGCAGTCTCACAGATGGAAGTCAAGATGGGAACTCTGGAGGTGGTCATCTGTTAGGAGCTGATGCAGAAGCCATAGAGGAGCGCTGCTTACTGCCTTTGCTCCACGAGGCTTTTTCAGCCTGCCTTCTTATACCACTCAGGACCACCCCGCCCAGGGGTGACACTACCTCCATTCCCTCCAGTGGGCTGGGCCTTCTTGCATCAATTATTAATCAAGAAAAGGCCCCTAAAGCCTCGCCTGCAGGCCAATCTGATGGAGGCAGTTCCACAGTTGGTGTTTGCTCTTCCCAGATGACGCTAGCTTGTATCGAGTTGAAAACACAAAACAGCACAGAGGCTGAGATGGGCCAGCCTGGGCTACACAGTGAGACCTTGTGAAGAAAGAAAGAAAGAAAGAAAGAAAGAAAGAAAGAAAGAAAGAAAGAAAGAAAGAAAGAAAGAGGGAGGGAGGGAGGGAGGGAGGAAAGAAAGAAGGAAGGAAGGAAGGAAGGAAGGAAGGAAGGAAGGAAGGAAGGAAGGAAGGAAGGAAGGAAGGAAAGAGAAGGAGGAAGGAAGGAAAGAAGGTAGGAAGGAAGGAGGGGGAGGGGAGGAGGGAGGGAGGAGGAGGGAGAGAGGTGGAGGGAGAAGAATCTACAGATGAATAGAGTTGATTTAAAGGAGGCTTAGATGCATGGTGGAGATCAGCCAATAGGAGACCAGGAGTTTCCCAGGAGAGGGAACTCCTCCTGTCTGTGACCACAGACTGGAAACCAGGAGAAGGGAGTTGGTGGCAGATGGCTCTCCCCTCAGCTCACTCAGGGTGCTGTCCTTGCACACACCCCTCTCCTCCACATGGGTCTTCTGGGGAGACACCCCTTGCCACTACATATAGTATGCACTCTTCTCAGGCTGACACCTGTCCGTGTCATGCTATAGTGGCCGCAGTGGCCATAGTAACCTACAATACACCAAACCTGTTGCCACAGACCCTGCCGATGGAGCTGTCCAGCAGAGGTCTCAGCAAGGCTGTCAAGGTGGTCAAGAGCTGGGCCTGCCTACACCTCTCTGCTTCCTTGGGCATTCCAGTCACAGGCTCTGAATTCTCCTCCTGTGCTCCCGGGTACATGAGCAGGGCGAAAACCTTCACCACACATTCCTTTTGGTACATATATGAAAAACATGGTTTCATCTGTCAGGAAAAGAATTCTTAGCTGACTTCTGGAAGTGAAGTTTTGTCCATATTTTGACATTTTCCCCCTCTTGCTTTCTATTTAATTTATGCCTGACTTCGGCGGCTTCTCCAACCCAGAGTGTCTACTTGGCTGACTCAACAAGGCCCTCAGGCTGGGTGCATGAGCAGCAGGTGTTTATTATCACACAGCACTGAAGGCTTATGGCCCGGATGAAGGAGAGACAAGATTGGTCCCTCCTGGGCCTTCGCTCCTTGGTGCAGGCATCTTCTTCCCGAGTCCCACCAGCTCTTCTTCTGTGTGTCTGTATCCTCATCTCTTCCCAGAAGGATGCTGATCAGATTGACCAGGACCCTCCTGTGTGACCTTGTTTTACTTTAATTATCTCTTCACGGGCTCGGTATCCACATTGTGCTGGCTAGTCAGTCTCATGTCAACTTGACACACGAACTAGAGTTATCTGAATGGAGGGAACCTCAATTGAGAAAATGCCTCCATAAGATCTGGTTGTAAGGCATTTTCTTAATTAGTGATCAATGGAGGAAGGCCTAGCCCATGGTGGGTGGTGCCATCCCTGAGCTGGTGGCCATGCATTCTATAAGAAAACAGGCTGAACAAGCCAGGGGAAGCAAGCTAGTAAGCAGCTCCCCTCCATGGCCTCTGCATCAGCTCCTGCCTCTGGGTTCCTGCCCTGTTTGAGTTCTTGTCCTGACTTCCTTTGATGATGAACAGCAATATGGAAGTGTAAGCCAAATAATTTCCTACCCCCAATTTGCTTTTTGGTCATGGTGTTTCATCACAGCAATAGGAACCCTAACTAAGACAAATTGGTACCAGGATTGTGGGGCACTGCTATGACAGACCTGACCATGCTTTTGGGAGGATTGTGGAAGGGCTTTGGAACTTCAGTCTAGAAAAGCCACTGAGTGTTGAGAGCTCAGCGGGATGTTCTGTGGGAGCTTGGAAGATAAGAATGTTGATTAAGAATGAGCAGGAGGCCGGGTGGTGGTGGTGCATGCCTTTAATCCCAGAGGCAGGCAGATCTCTGTGAGTTCGAGGCCAGCCTGGGCTAAAGTGAGTTCCAGGAAAGGCACAAAGCTACATAGAGAAACCCTGTCTTGAAAAACAAAACAAAACAAAACAAAACAAACAAACAAACAAAAAAATGAGCAGGAGAAGAAGACCCACAACCCCCCCCCAAGGGCTCTATTATGGTGAGCAAATACATAATGGGGTACAGAAGAGTGATAGAGACAGAAGGGTTCATGTTCCATGAAGAGAGGCAGATCTGAAGAGATGAAGGCAGTGTGAATCAGGCTGAGGAGGGCGGCCTACTTCCCACTTAGGGTTATGGTGTTGTCTGGGCCTGAGCTGCTGCCAAGGGTCGTGTCTCGGCCCATGGCCCTGCTGCAGCCATGGTCTAGCCAAGAGGATAGGGCTGCATAGAGCTGACCCTGCCCTTCACTGGCTGCAACCCTAGGGAGAACCGGCCCTGCCCCTCACCAGCTGCAGCACTCGAGAGAGCAGGTTCTGCACCTCGCCTGGGCAGCACGACAGGGCTGAACCCGTTGATGGAGGCATGGGTGGGCTGGCTGGAGAATGTGAACATCAGAGAGCTGGCCCTGCCCCTCATCCTCCATACAGTGGTGTGGACGAGGGAGAGACACCCTCCCCCCAACCCCTTGCAGTCTGTGGCAGGTGGGAGAGCTGTCTCTGACCCTCATCAGCTGCAGCATTGGGAAGAGTGGCCCCTGTACCTCACCTGGGTAAGACTTGGTAAGAACTGGCCCTGGTGATGTAGGTGTGGGTGAGCAGGCCCCGAGTCCTCAGAGCAGAACTGGCCTAACCCCTTGCTGTTTACTACACAGGGTGAGCTAGCTGGGGTGGGACTGGAGAACTTTCCCTGGTGGTGAGGATGGGGGAGAGCTGGCTAGCTGACCAATCCTGCAACCACCTAGGCTCAGAACCAGGGCTATGTGTTGGCCCATCCCAACATCCACCCCATCTGTGATCTTCTGGAGCATTAAAGGGACCACCAGTTCTGTGGATCCAAAGCTGCTGGGTCTCCATGACACAGGGCAATTCAAGAGGCATCCCAGGGTGGGGCCCAGTATTGATAGTGTAGCAGAAACCAGAGGCCTCCAACCGGACCAATGACTCCGCAGTGAATATTTGCAGTAAAGATGTGTGGACTAAAGGGTAAACTGTGGGATTCTGTCTTTCACATTACAGTTTCCACGAGATTTTTCTTTTTTCTTTCTTTTTTTTACTTTTCTTTCCCTTTAAATTTTATTGTGTTTTATCTTGGAGTGGGATTGCAAGGGCAGAGGGCAGATGTGAAAAGACAGGGAGATGAATGGGATTGAGATGCATGATGTGAAATCCACAAAGAATCAATAAAAATTTTAAATGGGGGGGGGGTGTTGAGAGCAGTGCAGAGGATGGAGGCCTGGTTTGTGAAGTTTCAGAGGGAAGTTTAAAGACTATCAGGGTTGTTTGGTATTTTAAGATTCTGCGGTTCTGGTGAGCTGAAGAATCAGCTGTGATTAGTAAGATATCTGAACTACTAAAGCCAAACCTTTGCTTTGCTGGGATAGCGGTGATTGAGAAGAGGCCAGCACCACTGAAATCGATTCTTCTGGAAAGAGTTTCCTAAGAGTCAGCACACAAGCTGTGTTCCAGAGGCCACCAGGGGTTGCACCTTACACTGGCAGGCTAACTTGGTAGTGTAAGAATCACCCAGGTAGTACTGGTTTTGAGGCATGAAGAGGTCATGGAGAACAGCTAAGGCTTAGTACTATGAGAGGTCAGGAGAGGCCATTGGTGAAGGTGCAGTCTCAGAGGCAACTGAAGGCCCAGGACTGAAGGGGTCATGAAGAGAAGTTGAGGCTTGGTACCATGAAGCCTGTGAGAGGTTATTGGCGAAAGTGCCCAGATTAAAGGTGTGTCATCCCCCCTCAAGATCCAGATGAAAGGCACGTATCTTTCTGCTTCCAGACCTAGATCACACATACAGCTGCAGTCTGAGGTTCTTGGGATGAAGACATCAACATACAATAAATTTGTGAGGGATACAAGTTGGTCCCCAAGATGGATCCAGAAGCAGGAGAGGTCAGAGTCTATGGTATGGAGAGACCTGGTGTATCCTAGCCAGACAGAGAGGTCTCAGATCTTGTGAGGTGACTTGAACACAGTGCTTAGCATGTATAAGTAGTGTGCACCAGGGACCACGTGCACGGATCTACCAATAATTTCAAACTCCCATATTAAAAAGCTAACGGCAAGCAAGGTCAATAGCAGAGGAAAGGGGTCATCTTACCTTGTCCCTGGGACTCTCAGTGCAGCAGGCAGCCTTACCAAGACCCCCTGCTGTGGACGTGACCAGCACTGGAGAGAGGTGGGGACTGATGAGCTGCCTTGATTTCTTTCTTGCAGGGATCCCACAGGCTCAATTGTGCTGCCTTGCATGGAAATCTGATCGACCACTGAGCCAGACATGACATGCCCTTGTTGACAGGAACCAGCAGTCCTGAGCCCAGGGTGCATGGTCCCTTCTTGCTCTACCTGGCTCCAGCCTTGCATACTCAGGGCCTCCATGAGAACACTCCCCCACAAGATCCTTAACGGCTCCAGTGAGTTGTGGAAGAAGTGAATGCTAGAAATGTCTGATGAATCATGTCTGTCACTTGGGCTCTAGTGTTGAACCCACAGCAGTGTGTGTGTGTGTGTGTGTGTGTGTGTGTGTGTGTGTGTGTATACACATGTTTTCATATGTAATTGATTGTACAAGTCCATGAGGTGGAGCAGGGCAGAAGTCAGCCTCAGGTGCCTTCAATTGCTCTTCAACTCATTCTTTGAGACAGGGTCTCTCTCTGAACCTAGAGCTCATCAACTCAGCCAGATGAGCTGGCCAGAAAGCTTCCATGATCCGTCTGTGTCAACCTCTTTAGCACAAGGATTACATGTGCACATGGCTGACTTTTGTCTTAAGAGCTGGGGATTTGAACTCAGGTCCTCATCCTTGTGCAGTCAGAATTTGACCAACTGAGGCATCTCCTCGGCCCCTGTTTGGTTATTTATGAAGATTGCCTCACTCTAAGAAGACTGGGCTTTCAAACGTATCGACATATTTGTCCAATATCTACGGGGCTGAGACAGAGAAAACAGAGGTACTCAGTGGGGTGAGGTAGGAGGTGCAGTTTCCACATGGAAATAAGTATATAATGGAGAGAGAGAGAGAGAGAGAGAGAGAGAGAGAGAGAGAGAGAGAGAGAGAGAGAGAGAGAGAGAGAGAGAACAGATCTTTCCTTAAGCCCCTGGAGGGAACCCCCCAGCCCTGCTGACACCTTGATCTAACCCTCCAGCACTATGGGACAACCAATTATTGTTCTGTCTCCTTGGTTTGTGGAATGTTGCTATGGCATCCCCAGCAAAGTAATACACAGATGGTCCTGCCACTCACTCACGGGAGCTCTGTCTTCAGCAGGAAGATTCCTGGCGGCCAAAGCAACAAGGGCATCTGTTACTAGGCTCAGCATTCCAGGCAGGCTAAGGCAGCCAGGTCCACAGAACTGACAGATCCATATGTTTAGCACAGTGCTAGGGACCCAGGCGGCATTTAAAAAATGATGTCACCTGGAATTTTTCTTAGTTTTAAACTTTCTCCACTCACTTGCCCCTATAAAATCATCACTTTGAAAACCAGTAGGCTAGAGAGGATCTGCCCCTCTAGCCCTGTGGTTTTTGGCTCTCACAACCCTCTCCCGGAAGCTGGTGTCTGATTTCATGGTAGAGAAATCACTGCTAGGCGAATGCATGGGCTGTGGGCTCCAGTCAAGCCACAGGCTAGGCAGCCCTGTTTCTTAGGCATGTGCTATGGGGACTGTCCTTGGTGCTGGCTGCAGACCAGGAAGAAGCCACTCTGCTATGGCTTGACCTTCCCACTTGGATAAGAGGAAGGTGCCGTCCCCTCCCTCTGCCCTCCCCCAAGTGTTTTTTCTTCTATCTTGTAATGAAAACACGACCTCTCAGCCCTGATGGCTTCCTCTGGGAAGGCCCATTGGGCTCATGTGACTGATACTCCAGGCAGATCTGTGGCTTCAGTGGCAGTATCACCTCACTGAGCTGTGGAGGAGCTCAGGGCCCTTCTGAACCCCACACAGTCTATTTGGTAGCTTTTTCCAGCCTAATTGACTGCACCAGCAAAGAAGTGTCTGGACATCCCCACACTAAATCACCTCAACAGCCACCTTGAGGGAATGCTCTAGAATACCACTTTATATGGTGGACCTCCCAACTTTGGTTCTCACTCCAATTTGTAGTTTTGTTCAGGCAACAAGCAGACATTTCTTTTCTTTCCTTTTTTTTTTTCTCATTCAGTACAGTTTTGATAATTTTTATTTTTTATTGTTATTTTTTTATTCATTTTACATACCAACCACAGTTCCCCCTCCTCCCACTCCCCCCTCCCCATCCACTCTTCATCCCCTCTTCTAATAGGTTAAGTTCTCCCGTGGGGAGGGGGACAGCTAAGCCTGGTACATTCAGGTGAGGCAGGACCAAGCCCCTACTCACTGCCTCAAGGGTGAGCAAGGTGTTCCACCATAGGTAATGGGATCCAGAAAGCCAGCTCCTGCACCAGGGGATAGATCCTGATCCCACTGCCAGGGGCCCCTCAAACAGACCCAGCTACACAACTGTCTCCCATATGCAGAGAGTCTAGTCTGGTCCCATGCAGATTCCACAGCTGTCAGTCTAAAGTTCATGAGTTTCTTTGAGCTTGGCTCAGTTGGCAGACCTATTTCTTAACACATGGTGTGTGCATACATGCGTTCATATGTGTGTGCATGTGTGTCTGTTTGCAGGTGCTGATGTACATGTATATGTGTGCATGTGGAGGTCAGAGGACAACCTCAGTTATCACTCTTCAGATGCTGGCCACCATCTTTTGGCAGTGTGGTGGTTTAAATGAGAATGGCCTTCCGATGGGCTCATATGTTTGAATGCTTGGTCCCCAGTTGATGGAACTCTTTGGGAAGGATTAGGTGTGGCCTTGTTAGAGGAGGTGTGTCACTGGAGGTGAGCTTTGAGGCATCAAAAGCCAATGCCATTTATAATGAGCTCTCTGCTTCCCATTTATGAACTCTCAGCTGCTGCTCCAGCACCATGCGGGCCTGCCTGTGGCCATGTTCCTCACCATGATGGTCATGGACTCTAACCCTCTAGAACCATAAACCCCAAATAAACTCTTTCTTCTGGGCTGGAGAAATGGCTCAGAGGTTAAGAGCACTGACTGTTCCTCCAGAAGTCCTGAGTTTAAGTCCCAGCAACCACATGGTGGCTTACAACCATCTGTAATGAGATCTGGTGCCCTCTTCTGTATACATAATAAATAAATAAATCTTTGGAAAAAAAAAACCCTCTTTCTTCTGTAAGTTGCCTTGGTCATGGTGTTTTGTCACAACAATAGAAAACTAAGATAGACAGGGGTTCTCACTGACCTGGAACTTGCTAAGCAGGCCAGGCTGGCTGGTCAAGGAGCCTTGGGACCCATCTCTCTCTGTCTCCCCAGTGCTGGATGACACATTGATACCACCATGCTCGGCTCCTCCTCCTTCTCCTCCTCCTTCTTCTTAGTGTGAGTTCTTGGGATTAAGCTCAGGTCCTTATGCTTGCAAGGCAAACGCTTTCCCAAATGATCTACCTCCACCTGGCAGACCTTTGGCCTTTGACCTTTGCCTCCCTGGGATATGGTGCCAGTGTGAATATTCCTTGTTTCCTTACTCGTCTGACATGACAGTCCCTAACCCTAGTACATTCAGAACAGCAGTCCTGAGAAGATACACACTAGTTGTGCATCTGGCCAGTAGCTTCCTCTGGTTCTCTTTGCCACCTTTCTCAGAGGGTGGTTGGGGACGGGTAGTCTGTCCTCTCCCACAGGTGGATGCAGTCACACTCTAACCCCAGAGAGTGGTACAGGGAGGACGAAGGTGCCCTGGTCACTCACAAGTTTACCCAGGGTCTGTCCAAAAACACCAGCTGCACCCTCAGGCCTTTTAATCCTCCTCAGGCATATCCCTTCATTGGGGACCTGAGCTCACTGGCCTCCTCTCCTATCTCACTGCTGGACCGTAAGTCATCTGACAGCAGGCACAGCCTGTAGTCTGCTGGATACCCACTTCCTGTAGCTCTATGCCTGTCCTGGGGCTGATGGCATGTCCTCCATCTGGGGCTGATGGCATGTCCTCTATCTGGGGCTGGTGTCATGTCCTCCATCTGGGGCTGGTGGCATGTCCTCCATCTGGGGCTGATGGCATGTCCTCCATCTGGAGCTGAAGGCATGTCCTCTATCTGGGGCTGGTGTCTTGTCCTCCATCTGGAGCTGATGGCATATCCTCCATCTGGGGCTGATGGCATGTCCTCCATCTGGGGTTGATGACATGTCTCCCATCTGGGGCTGATGGCATGTCCTCCATCTGGGGCTGGTGGCATGTCCTCCATCTGGGGCTGATGGCATGTCCTCCATCTGGGGCTGGTGGCATGTACTCCATCTGGGGCTGATGGCATGTCCTCCATGGCATATAGACAGATGTGAATATGTAGAACTACCAGACCTGGATGTTTCAGACAAAGAAGGTGTGTGTGCATGTGCCCATATGCAGAGGCTGGAGGAGGACACCAGGCACCTTCCCTTATCACTCACCATTTCATTTTTGAGGCAACACTGAACTAGAAGCTTCCGGTTTTGACTAGACAGGCTGGCCTGCCAGCTAACTTGCAGGATCTGCCTGTCCCTACCCTTCAATGCTGGGGTTCCAGGTGCATGTGACCATGTCTGGTTACTGGAAATTTGAACTCAGTAGTCTTACTTTCATAGCAGGCAACGTTATCCACTGAGCCTCCTCCCTCACCCCACCTCTGCTCCTTTCAATGGAGCCTATGTAAGACCCTGGCAGGCCCTGTAGGCTTGTGCTGAGATCACATCTGGTCACTGGCATCCAGGTGTGAAAGTCTGGTCCAACTGCCTGTTCAGGCTTTGTCTTTACACCTGAGTTCACCTCCCAGCCTGCAGGGGGTATCTAGCTGGGCTCTCTCTACCACTTCCATTTCTTCATCCTGCCCCGTCATGTACAGGTGGGGTGGGGAGGCTTTGCTGTGAAGGAGAAGGAATGGTCCTCCATAGATGCCGGAGCTCACGTTTGCTCCTGGCTCTGAAATGTCCCTGGCCACAGCCTACATCCATTCTCCATCCTTCTATGAGCTCTTGGCAGACTACCCTTTCCATACTGTGCAAGTCCTGGGAGGTCTCCCTTCACATCTCCTCCAGCAGGCTTCCCTGGCATTCAGCAGCCTTTGGGAGCTCCCGGGGGCATCTGGCTCAGGGCTTTCCAGGTCCCAACCTTACAGGGCAGCAAGGACTTTGAAGGTGCCATGATGTTGATGAAAGTGTCCTTATAAATAAATGGCAGAAGGGGAAGGTTTGATGCAGAGAGGAGAAAAAGACCGTTTCCCCTCAAACTTTAAAGTTTGGAGTCTTCCATAACAAAATAAGATTAACCAGAGAAAAGCAAGCAGATTTGTTAACCATGCAGTACACATCACATAATCAAATAGGATACAGGAAGAAGAGCAACTAACTGTAGCAGGCTTTTTTGGACCACCAGCCCCCAAATCATGACACAGAGATTTATTATTATTATTTATGAAAGCCTGACCTTAGCTTAGGCTTGTTTCTAACTAGCTCTTATAACTTAAATTAACCAATTTCTGTTAACCTACATGCTGCCATGAGGCTCACGACTTTTAACTCTCCTCCTGGATATCCTGTTTCCTATTTGTCTCCCCTGGTGTCTCTCCTGTGCCTAAATTCATCTCCTCTTTTTCTCTCTCTGCCTGGAAGTTCTACCTAACTTCTTCCTGCCTAGCCATTGGCCATTCAGCTCTTTATTAAACCAATTAGAAGGTGCCTTGGCAAAAACGTATCTTCACAGTGTACAAAAAGATTAATCCACAACAGCTAACTAGGGATGTGGCCTGGGTGTCTCTGGCTTCTCAGCAGAGAACAAGAAATACACTTTCAAGAATGAGTGGGGCAAAGAGAAGCTGCAGCTTCTAGAGGCAGAGCCTTCCAGAAGGACACAGCCAGAAAACAGCTAGTCTTCTGACCAGTCTCTTCGTAGGCTGCAGGGAGGAGAGTTGACATCTGGGTCAGTCTGGAGGGGTGGAAGGTGGAGAGGGAGGCCTGAAGACCTCTCTCCTCCTGCTTATCTTCCATCGCCTTTACATCAAAATGATCCTGACAAGTAGATGCTTCTGGGGAGACACATCCTGTTTCCATCAAAGATGACGCAGATATGGAAGCAGAAGTCTCCTGTTTCCATCAGAGGTGATGCAGATATGGAAGCAGAAGTCTCCTGTTTCAATCAGAGGTGATGCAGATATGGAAGCAGAAGTCTCCTGTTTCCATCAGAGGTGATGCAGATATGGAAGCAGAAGTCTCCTGTTTCCATCAGAGGTGATACAGATATGGAAGCAGAAGTCTCCTGTTTCCATCAGAGGTGATACAGATATGGAAGCAGAAGTCTCCTGTTTCCATCAGAGGTGATGCAGATAGGGAAGCAGAAGTCTCCTGTTTCCATCAAAGATGATGCAGATATGGAAGCAGAAGTCTCCTGTTTCCATCAAAGATGATGCAGATATGGAAGCAGAAGTCTCCTGTTTCCATCAAAGGTGATGCAGATATGGAAGCAGAAGTCTCCTGTTTCCATCAAAGGTGATACAGATATGGAAGCAGAAGTCTCCTGTTTCCATCAGAGGTGATGCAGATATGGAAGCAGAAGTCTCCTGTTTCCATCAAAGATGATGCAGATATGGAAGCAGAAGTCTCGGGAAGGGAAGCAGAAATTTCAGTTTCAGGCACTGCCAACCAGCACATCAGTCTCGGGGAGTTCTCATTGGAGCAGAAGCAGACAGGCTGGCAGCCTGAGAACAGGGTGACTTCAGATTGTACCTGTCACAACAGCAGCCTTTATCTGACAGGGTCTGGCCTGGGCTCAGGACCTTACAGGAGAGGACAAAGAACCTGGAGCTATTCCGAGGTGCTGCACCTGCTCGTACATGTCCAGGAGGAGTCATGGTCAGACGGCAAAGACAAGCTTCGGCTCTGCACCGATGGCTGGGACATTCTTGAGGCAATCCCAAGCTGCCTCCTGCCTTCTTCAGGGTTTCTTTGTCATTTGATCACCAAGGGATTCATTTATTCAACAAACTCTTGGGGACTCCTTCATTTTTACTGGGTGGGCACTTCATCATTTATCACCTCATCTGAATTTCTCTCAGCCCAGGCTGCCATGCCCACCCAGTCGACAAGAGTATAAGGGAAATGCTGCTCCACACAAGCTAAGCAGCCGCTCTCTGCTCTCCAGGTGTCCCCCAGGTGTCCTCAATGAGAGAATCCATCAGCAGTTTCCCAGGCTCTGTACCTGGTAGAGGATGGGGACCGAAAGCACTTCTCTTCTCAGCCCATTTTCTGGGTGAGTCTTGGGAGAAAACTTGGGGGACACCTCATGAAAATCAGATTCCTACCCTCTGTGTGTGCACTTTTGTCTGGGGCTTACAAGTGTGGACCAGGACCCCATTTCTAGCACACTGCAGTTCAGGAGCCAGGCTTCGAGGAGCAAGCCCTTTGCAGACTCTCCCCTCTTACCATGGAGTAGCTCTGGTGTGTTTAAACCATGACCTTTTGCTGGGGAAGCACTCGGGGTGTTATCTGTAACACCCCATTTAATCGCTCACTAGCCCTATTTGGTAAATAAGGACATTGCAGCTTAGAAGTATTAGTGTCTTGCCAAGTCCCAGAGACATGTGGAGCCAGCCTTGGAACTGGGGACACCTGATTCAAGGCCCATCTTCAGAAAAGCAAGGAAGGAAAGAAGGAAGATCAGTGGGCTGGTCGCTTTTAATTGTCACCTAGAATCACCTGAAAAGAGAGTCTCAGTGAGGGAGGGGCTGTCTAGATCAGGCTGGCCTGCCGGTGTGTCTTGGGGAGTTGTCTTGATTATATTAATTGATGTGAGAAGACTCGGCTCACTATGGGCAGCACCATTCCCTAGGCAGAGTTCCTAGACTGTGTAAGTGTGGAGAGCAAAGAGAGCTGAGCTGAGCACTAACAAGCATGCAGACATTCACCCTCCTTCTGCTCTTCACGGCTGTGACTAGTTGCTCCATGGCCCTGCCTTGACTTCCCCATAATGATGAACTGTAATCTGGAATTTTAAACAAATAAGCCCATTCTTCCTTGGAGTTGCTTTGATCTGGGCATTTTATCCCAGCAACAGGAAAAGTAACTAAAAACAATCATTATTGGCTGAGCAACGTGAGTCAGGCTGAAGTCCTTATGGGGCATTTGGTACTATCACTAACTTATAGAAGGGAAACTGAGGCACTGAGAGGTGACATAACTGACCCAGCTTGTTGGAGTGGCAGAGCTGGGATTAAGCTTGTGCTCCCTGACACCCCAAATTGCACAGGACTCGAGTCTCCCAGGGCCTATTACACCACTAGCCAGCTCTCCCTGCCATAGTTTGGATTAGTTGCCTGTGGCTTTCAGACCAAATCACCACTAAGAGGTGGCTTAAAACAACAATGTTTTTTCCCTTTAGTTCCATAAGGACAGAAGTCTGAAACCAGGGTGTCAATGTGGCCGTGTTCCTGCTAAAGGCTCTAGGGAGGTCCCTTCCCCATCTGCGGCCTTGTGAGGACCCTGGCATTCATTGGGTTACTAACTGTGGTCATGTCCATGCTGGACAAGCTCTCACAGGTCATCTAAGCAGTCAAGAGATTGAGGCAGGAGGATCACAAGGTTCCAGGAAAACCTGAGCCACACCGTTGAACCCTATCTCAAGAGCCAAACTATAAATAAATAGGTAGCCATTCTTTCCCATTGCTGTGGTCTCTTTGGGGGAAGTAATTTGATCACCTTCCCCAAGTGCACAGCCCAACTCTCCATGCATACCATACCCTCTTAGCACTAAAGAAGCAGACAGGGAGGCCTGGAGGTCCTGTGGTGCCTGGCACTCTGTCCCACGCAGCACCAGCTGCACAGTGGGACCCTGACAGTGTGACTCTTGGTGAGCTCATTGTCCTTCCCATAAGCACTTTAACCTGTTGGTGTTAGTGGCTCGCACTCGGAACAGCACTTTTAGGAGGTGGAGGGCAGGGTGTGCACATGGTCCTGGGGCCGATATGCTACTGGTTAAATAGACTGCAACTATTTTAACACCTGGCCATCCCGCCAATATCAGCAAACGCAGCTGACACCTCTCAGGGCTGGGGAGATGGCTCAGTTGGGAAAACACTTTCTTGTCATTGTAAGGGCCTGAGGTCCAGTGGCAGAATCTGCATACAAAGCAACAGCAGTGTGTGCTTCGTAGTTCCAGTGAACTCTGGGGAGACAGAGACAGGGGGACATCTGAAGAATGACACTTGAGGTTGACCTTTCACCTCCACACAGGCATGCATCATGACTCATGAACATGCACACACATACACAATCTAAAAATTATTTCTTGCCCTTCAAATTAGTGGGAGTTACTATTGAGATTTATTATTATTATTTCTAGCTAGGTGTGTGTGGAGTGGCATGTGCACAGGCGTGCAGGTGTCTTTGGGGGTCAGACAGTGAGATCTCCTGCAATTGGAGTTACAGGCGCTTGTGAGCCATCTGATATGGGTGCTGGGAATCGAACTAGGGTCCTCTACAAGAGAGGCATGCATTCTTAACCACTGAGCCATCTCTCTAGCTCTGGGGATTCCTGTTTTTCAGTAAAGTGGTCATGTCCATGCTGGATATGCTCTGACAGGTCACTCCCATGAGCCATCTAAGCAGTCAAGAGACTGAGGCGGGAGGATCACAAGTTCCAGGAAAACCTGAGCCGCACAGTTGAACCCTGTCTCAAAAGCTAGACTGTAAATAAATAGATAGCCATCCTTTCCCATTGCTGTGGTCTATTTGGGGGAAGTAATTTGATCACATTTCCCAAGTGCATCCAAAAGGCTCCCTCTATTCGATTCCATGATTCACTTCTAAAAATTTCTCCAAAGGAAATAATCAGAGACATGGCCAAGGATTCTGCATAATGATGTTATGGCAACATTTAAAAAATAGTGGTTAAAAACAAATTAGAGATGGCTTAGATGACTAACCATAAGTGATTACTTAAATAAGCAATGGCGTATTGGCAGGGCAGAAATATGTTCAAAGAGTTTGTAATAACTTAGAAGAATGCTTATGCTGTGAAAAATGATACAGAATCGAATGCCCAGCAGGACCACAAATGTGCACAAATCCACGCAGAGAAGAAAGAACTTGAGCTGCTCATTAGAATGAACCTCATCAAAGGATGTGTCATTTCCCAGGATGACAGAGGGATTCTCTGGGACAGATGTCGGCTCTGTTCAAATGGGAGTTGTGCTTTGTCTCTGGCACTGGTGCCTCCTGGAGCTTTTAGCCCTGGAATTTCCTGAGTAACCCGAGTCATCAGTTCCTCACACAGAGCCCAAAGTCAACCTGAGTCTGGGCTAATGAGCTGGCTCAAGGCAGAGCTTCCCGCACTCAGGATGGAGTGGGTATCCAGGAAGGCTGAGCGATTAGAAGCTGAGCCCACCACCGCCCCCTGAGAAGGTTCTGTCCTGGTTTGCTTTCTGCGGCCGTAATAAAATACTCTGGCAGAAAGCAGTTTAGGGAAGGGAATGGTTTATTTCACCTTAAACACTTCCAGGTCACAGTTCATCATGGAGGGAACTCAGGGCAGGAACTTGAAGCAGAAACTTTGGAGAAATGCTGCTTACTGTCTCACGCGATTGTGGTCAGCTGGCTTGCCATCAAACCTGACAACCTGAGTTTCCAGTAACCACATGGTAGGAGGAGAGAACGGACCCTTCAAGTTGTACTCAGACTGTTACACACATGCACACACACACACACACACACACACACACACACACACACACACACACACAAAATGGCATTTGTATGCACATGCCCACAAAATAAAAAAATTTTAATGTAAAAAAAAAATGTGTTTCTGGTTCCAGAGGCCCCTGAGGTGGAACCGACCTAAAGGCTTCCTCCCTGCGGATTAGATTTTTGTGGTACCAGAAGGTGATGTGCAAGCTTCCAGAGGAGGGAATCAACCGATCAACCGAATCTCAGCCAGGTATGAAGCCTATGAACCACAACAAGGACCACCATGGCACAATAACCCTAAAGCTGCAGTAGTGGTAAATACATCTTGGAGGTAAACAACAGCTCTCTTGAAATTAAGGCTGGTTCAACAAAAGGAAAATCATTCCTGGTACTGGAAACTTAACCAAAAATCCAGGGCTGGGGAAGCCATGGATCTTGGAGGAGAACCTACAACCACTACTTTACTAAGCCAGCATCATCCCTACCTGCATTATAGTATTTGTCCTTACACCCACAGATAAGTGTAGTCCTCATTTCTCATCAAAGAAACTTCTCTTTGCAACAGTTGGAGACCATTACAAACAACCACAACCGATCAAGGTGTGAAGTTGTAGAGCCCAGTCCAGATGGATACGTCTGTAGTACAACTCTCACACCCAAGGTTCAGGGATCCTTGCCAAAGAGGGGGCAGAAAGATCATAAGAGCCAGAGGAACAGGGAGTTTGCTGTGAGACCGTGTCTCCTAGTAATGTCAGAAGCTACACCATAGAATCTCCTCAACATGACTATCTAAACATGAGCTGAACAAGGACACTACAATAGACATGCCAACATGAATGAGAGAAATACCATGAAGCCTCAACCCTCATGAACCTACAAAGAACTACAGGCAGCTAAGGGCTGCTGGGAGTAGGAGAAAGTCTTTCCCAGGGGAGAGCACATCAATTGGTTATCTAATACCAACTGGTCGGCCATGAAACCATGCATACAAGTAACATACAAACTGTGGAGGTTGCATTTATGTATTAGGGATGTGTATATGTGTATCAACAATTAATGAGAAAAGATGTCATGAATTTGATAGAGAATGGGGAATATTGGAAGATTTGGAGTGAGGAAAGGGAAGAGTAGATTAATCATATAATAACCTAAAAATAAAAATTAAGTTAAACTTTTGTTTAAGCTACATATTTACAAGACTCACAGATAAGACAGGTGCAGGGACACATTGTGATTCTTAGGGGAGAAAAAAGCAGGGATAAGGGATTGACTGATGCAAGGCTGGAACTCAGCCTGGGGCAGCACTAGATCTCAGCACGTTAGCCTATCAGCTTAATACACTGTAGCAACATAGCAACAAGAGCCCCAGCTACTCTAGCCTAGCAGCCTAACACAGTGTAGCAACGTGAGCCCCAGACACTCACCCTCAGCCTGTTTGCTGGCCATGGGTCACATGGTTGGCCTCTGGAGTCACATGTTGGTATAGGCAGCTGTCCTGGGTGGCTGTGACAGGATGCTGGTCTCACACATTTCTGGACTCCTCCTTGTAACTCTGCTCTCATAGTCCCACTCAACGTGAACCTGCCAAGGACCCCCGAGACTCCACCCCTCAAGCATCATTTTTTCCTGGCCTTCTGGACTTGCCTTTGGTGTTGTTTGCCTTTGGTGTTGTGTGAAAGCTGCCATGGTCCTGCAGCTCTGGCCTCCTGAACACCTTCAGAGGCAGGCTTTGTGTACGTCATGGAGGTCTGCTATCACAGGGGCTGTGCTTGGCCTGTTCCAACCGTGGCCACAGTGGCTGTGAAGCATACTGCCAAATCTAGAATCATGAGGTGGTACCAAACAGGCTTTTAGAAGACATCCATCTTTGACCATGAAAAAAAGAAGTGCACCTCTCATCTCCTGAAGGGATAAGCAGCCTCCAAGAGTCCCTGTGTCCTCAGGCACATTTCTGCTTGTCCTAATATTAGCTCATCTGCTCACTTCTTTAGCAGGTCCCACAACCTCCTGACCCAACCGTGCTTTTGATGTCCTCTTTCTCTCACCAGAATTCTGCAAATCTTTATCCTCTTATATCTATATTATACACTCTCTATAGCTGTAAATCTTTATTCTCCTTATATCTATATAATATACTCTCTATAGCTATAAATCTTTATGCTCCCAAGTCTAACTATAAGTCTGACCCAAAGCAGCCATTGATAGTTGAACGATGGCTGGAATGCTCCACATTGTGATTTTCCCAGATGAGTTAGCCACGGACAAAATGCAGACAAGCTCTTTGCTGTGATATAGTGAAGACGGACTCTAAGCCAGGTCCAAGAGTCCTCCTTTCTTTTCCTTTTCCTTTTTTTTTTTTTTTTTTTTGAGACAGGGTTTCTCTGTATAGCCCTGGCTGTCCTGGGACTCACTCTGTAGACCAGGCTGCCCTTAAACTCAGAGACCCACCTGCTTCTGCCTCCCGAGTGCTGGGATTAAAGGTGTGAACCACCACCATCCAACAAGCGTCCTCATTTCTTAAGACCTCCTCAGTGTGCCCTTTACTGTCCAGACGCCTATCAGCATCTGGTGACTTAGCGACCCTGTGCCTTCCTGTTCTCCTTGTCTGCGCCTTCACTAGGATCGCTCCTGATGCTCCATTTACAACACTATAGGCTTCTGTCAGCTTCCAAAGTGTGCCCTCCTCTGCCCCTAAATCAATTCAGGCTGCCTCCTTATTTTCAAGCATAGTAACAAGTCCACTTCTTCATACCAATGTTCTGCACTTGTCTATTTTGAATGACTGTAATGAAATACCTGAGACAGGCTAACTATAAAGAGAAGAGGTTTACTCAGCTCAGAGCTCTGCAGGCTCAAGGTCATGGTGCTGGCATTAGCTCAGCTTGGTTTAGGACTCTATGGCTGCACACAAGATGGAGACATTCGAGGAAGCTTCCACATTAGAAAACAAGGAGCCAGAGAGCACAGCATGAACCAGACTAGCTCTGTCATCATCCAGGGACATCACCAGTTAGTCAACACCAGCCCCATATTCAGCTTTGGTGACCAATGTTTTTTTTTTTTTTTTTTTTCTTGAAGATTCCTACACAGACCTGTCTCATACTCCTGCAATAGTCACCCTGCTTGGATCCTCAGATGCATGGTCTGTCTAGCACACAGACCCCAGATCAAAACCCCTGTTCATTTCCCAATAAACTCAGCTTTCTTCGGAGAATTTGATTTCCTTTGTTGTTCGGGTATCCTTTGTAACATTCTTTGAGATAAACCAGTAGACACAGGAAAGTGAACCACCCTGACAGATCATCCTGTAGATTCTATCTGTGCATCTGCTATTGTTCTTTTTCTGCCTCAGATCCACATCTTTTGCACTCTATAAATAGCAAACTCCTAAGCATCCTTCAAAACCCAGCTGGGTCATTGTCTTCTCGGTGAACTTTTGACTGTCTACAATGGTTCTTTGCTCGGTTTCTAACCTTTTCTACCATCCCAGTTCTCAGCTGCCTACATGTAAATGACTCATTTTCTCCAGGTAATGGACTCATGGAGTGTATGTAGGGCATCATTTCTTCATTGTGAATTTCCAGAACCCAGGTGGGAGGCAGCCTGTAACAGACCTATTCAGACACCTGCTGGATAGCAATCACATGTCTTGGCCCATGTTCATCCCTCATCTTATCACAGCGACTATCACAGGTGAGAATCAGGATCCCCACGCAGCCCCAGAGGAAGAGAGTTTTAGGTTGAGGGGTCCAGTCACATCAGCAAGAGTTAGTGGCGGCCTTGCCTGCCTCCCAACACGGGGCCCAACACGGGGGCTCTTCCTGCGATTGTCTACGGCAACTATGTAACATCACTGTAAACTTTGTAGCCAAAGCAATAGCAATCAGCTCTCTCACCTGCTTGGAGGCCAGAAAGTCAGAAAGCAAGGTGTGCGTGAGGACCCTCCAGCTTCTGCTGCCAGCGTTCCTGGGGTTGTGTCTCCAACGTCCCAGTTTCCACCCCCACCGCACGAGGCCGTCTCTGTTTGTGGGTCACATGCACACACAGTTCTTGCAAGGACACTGTCAAGGGTCTGGGATCCAGGATGTTCTGACCTCAGAGCCTTAGCTTGGATTGCTCAGATGACTCTGGGTGGAGGTGCTTGCTGCCAAGCCTGACGAGAGAAACCAGCTCACTCAAGTTGTTCTCTGACCTCCACACGTGCACACTGGCCTGGGCACATTCACAGCATGCCAACATGTATGCACGTGAGTGCTCACGCATGTGGGAGGCTGGGCAGAGGGTTCAGTTACTAAAGTGCTTGGCTGAGCTAGGAGAAGGACCTGAGTTTGATCTCCAGAACCCACATTTTTAAAAGCCAAGCATGGTAACCTGGGCTTATAATTGTAACACTGAGGAGGCAGAGGCAGGAGGGTCCCTGGGGTTTGCTGGCCAGATAGACTAGCTACAGAAAAAAAAAATGAGAGCCTCTGCTTCAAAAAACCACAGTGGAGAACAGCTGAGGAAGATACCTGAGGTTGGACTCTGGCCGACAGACACACATACACACATACACAAACACAGTCACACGCACACGGGGGGGTGGGGTGGGTGGTCCAAATAGGATCACCTTCATGGTCTCAGTGATCACCACATGGGCATCTCATTTTAGAGTCACCTTTCAGTTCATTCCAGACACCTGGGCTCTGTTTTATTCTTCTCAATTCATTTCATTTTCCAGTGTGGTTTCTTTTAATCCAATTCACTCGATCAATATTGACTTTACACTTGCTACGTTCCAGACCTGACAAAGTCCTAGAGGTGATAGGCATGGTTCCTGCTGTAAAGATCTCTTTTTAGTGAGGTGGTAAATTGGGGTGGGGGTTGCCTCTTCCTATGGGCCTTTCCACCTTCTAGAAAAGGTTCTCACTGTTAAGGGGTGGACGAGGAAGAGCTGCTGCTAGGAGCAGGCTGGCCTCTCATGATCATAGCACTCTGGCTGGCCTGCCCTGGGGAATGCTAGACGTGCCAGGAAAGGCAGGGGCAGGGGGAATTGCTGGGGGCTCACCTCTGTGGAGTGGCTGCTAAGTGACAGTTTCCCCAGGACTGTGACACTGGGCCAAGGCTGGGCTCTGTCTAGGCTGTAAGAAAGTGTCCACCCAGCCTGAGCCCCACAGCGAGGTGGTTAAGGGTGGGCTTGGATGTGGCTGCCAATGGCTTTCTTGAAAGCTCTTTCCAAGGTTATAGCCATTCTGCCCACTGTGCACTTCCCTCCCAGAGCCCTTGAGCACCAGAAAAAGCTCAGACACACAGATGGGGCAGGGCATTAGAACCTCTTTTGGCCTTTCCAGGAGGTCTCGGCCTTAGGGAGACATTCCCAGAGTCCAGATCACTCATGCCAGGCCATACACACCATGCCACATCTTGTTGAGCTGGAGCCTGGTGCTTCCAGACCACACAGGGCACTTCTGGAGTGGAGCTGAGCCTCTTACACATTCCAGAACCTTTGGCTGTGCCTTGCTCCCTCCCGGACTCCCTGGGTGCATCTGTAAACTGAACAGGCCAATCAATTTTGTCGCACAGGGTTTGCTTATTTATTTATTTAATTTTGTTTGACCTGTGTGTGTGCAGATGTGTTCATATGTGTGTGAGCACAGACCTATATGTGCCACAGCGTGTGTGTGGAGGTCACAAGACAACCTCAGATGTTGGCTCTCCCTTTCCACCTTGTTTGAAGCAAGGTCTCCCGTGTGGGTCATGGGGATCCCAACTCAGCTCCTCACACTTGTATAACAAGCATTTATTTCACTCACTGAGTCATCTCCACAGGAGCACAGGGTTTTAAACACCAGGGAAAGTTAGTATCTATAGATACCCATATTCATATATGTATATAATATATATAATTTACATGTCACTTATAAAATTTGCCACTTAGCCATGCTCAGCTTACTGACAGTTTGGCCTGATGCTGTGTAACCATCACGTCTAACCACTTCCAAAGCCTCTCCATCCCCAAGCAGAACCCGTGGCATCTGCTCAGCTCCATGACCTCTACTCTACTTTCCTAACTGTGGGTCTGTCTGAGCACCAGGCCCTCACCTGGGTGTAATCCAGCACTGTGACACTCAGCATTACATCCTCCCTCAAGGTTCATCTGTGTCTCAGGGCTGTGTCAGATCACTCAAGTTGTGCTCTGACCTCCACACGTGCTCTTAGGGCTGCATAGAGAAAGAAGACTTTATCCATTCACTGTTGGCGGGCACGAGACAACTGTCACCTTTCAGTACAACACACATGCTCTGGGTTGAATCTGAGAGGTCCCCAGAGGCTTGGTGCCAGCTGGTGGCTTTGGAGAAGTGACTGGGACTGAGGGCTCTGACCTCATCAAGGACCCACTGATGGATCCATGACATCATGACATTACTGAGGAAGTGGCGATGGTAGGAGGTGAGGTCTAGTAGGAGGAAGTGAGCCCTTCCTGGATTCTCCTCCCTCTGCTTCCAGAGCTGAGGCCAGCCACATTGAGTCTTTCCTTCTCTAAGTTGTTTGTGTTGTGCATTTTGCCACCACGGTGTTGAGTCTACCTCACACAGTGGTGTGCCCACGTCCACTTGAGTCCCTGCTCTCAGTTATTTTGGGCACATGCCTATGAGGGTAGTTGCTGAGCTTAATGGTGCTGAACCATTCAAAGACTTCTAAGATGCTAACACAATAGCTCCACTGTGCCATTTTGTTTGCAGGGTTTGCACGTTGTTTGGGAGAGTTGAGTTGGTGCTATCAAGCAAGAGTTCTTGATATTGTGTGAAGAAAAGGGCTTCCTGAGCCGAGACAGACACTGCCTGGAAAAGGGACCTCCCCTGGGGGCATGTTCTCAACTCCCAGGTGCAGATCTGGACAGTACCTGGGGAAATGACTCCAGGCTTAAAGTTAAGGACAGTGTCGTCATGAAAATATGGGGAAGGCAGGCTTTCCCTAGACTGCAGGGAGAAGATGAAGCTGGAAATGTTGCAGACAGAAGGGTGGGTGGCCAACGAGAAGGACTGGACTCCTGGATTAGAGGTACGTAAGCAGTATGCGCTGGCATCAGCCCGCACCTATGATGCAGCTGTGTGCCGTTCCCTGGGTGGCCAATGAGAAGGACTGGACTCCGGGATTAGAGGTAAGCAGTATGCGCTGGCATCAGCCCCCACCTATGATGCAGCTGTTGGCCGTTCCCTGGTCATTCACAGAGGCCTTCTGTAGCGGCTAATTTTGATTGCCAACTTGACAGCAGTCTCTAGAATCAGCTAGGAGAGAAACCTCTGGACATGTCTGTGAGGGAGTTTCTAGACTGCATGTGAAGACCCACCCTGACTGTGGATGGCACTGTTCTATGGGCTTCAGCCTCTATCTAAATAAGAAAGTGAGCTGAGCATCAGTGTCCACCTCTGCTTCCTGACTGTGGATGCACTGTGACCAGCTAGCTGCCCTCACACACCTGATACCACGTCTTCCCACATGATGGACCGTACCCTGGCTGTGAACCATAACACACCTCTCTTCCCCACTTCCCCAGCCTCTGGTGCTGACAGGGCTGACACAACCACGTGGAGCCAGCAGCCAGGGCCATCTTGCTGGTAGGCAACATGGTGCTTTGACCCTCCTGTCAGTTCTGTAATTTGCCTGGTTGCTGAGCAGTCTCCCTTTTCAGCACTTGCAAGGTGCCCTTAGAGGCATGTAGGGCACTGATCATTTTCAGCCCAGAGCTCCCTGTCCTGAGGCAGCCCAGAAATAGACAGGCCTGCTGCAGATTAGGCTGGCTGCAGCTGCTGACACTCAGGGGTTCCTGAGACACAGCAGGGAGCTTGCATGCTTGTCTAGCCTCCCAAGGGAGTCCCCCGCTGTGTCTACATCAGGGTCACTTCTGAATTCAGGGGAGTGACTGGGGGTCCTCTGGCATGGGACCACTGCTCTTCTTTCCGGTTGTACTGCTCCTGCATCCCTGAATCCTGGGGCCTCAGCATCTCTACACTCTCAGGAGCACCATAATGGCCATCAATCTGTCCCTTGAGTCCTATGGGGGGCAGAATCTGTTCTAATTTGCCTAAGTAGCCCCACCTGCCTGCCATATCCTCTCAGGTGTGATCTTATACTTCCCACCCCCACTCTGATCCCCCTGGAATTTAGGGCTTGTCCTCGGTCACCATTCCCCCCTGTCCCTCTACTCACTGGAAACAGTGTCTGGAAACACTAGGCACTCATTAAGAGCAAGTGTAGGCCCAAGCCAGGGCCATGAGGCTACACATTGTATTTTTGCTTGTTTGTTTTTTATATCTGTGTTATTTTAGGTGTATGAGTGGTTGCATGCATGTCTGTGAACTGTGTGTGCCTGGTGCCCAGAGGAGGTCAGAAGAGGGCATTAGATCCCTTGAAACTGGAGTTCTAGGTGATTGTGAGCTACTGTGTGGGTGCTGGGACTCAAACCTGGCTCCTCTACAAGAGCAGCAAGCACTCTTAACTGCTTAGCAATCTCTCCAGCCCCAAGGGGCTGTCTATTTAAATCCTTTCACTTACCTTAGGGACACAGGCCCATGGCTTATCTTTGTCATCCTGCAACCAACCCTTATCACAGAGATAGTGTTGAAGCTTGTGCCCTGAGCCAGGCTGAATAAGCAATGGCCTTTCTCCATATAGTGACCGTGGGTGTCTTGTGGGGCCACCAAACGCTGCCTCCTGAGGGCAGCCGCAACTGCTTGGCATCAGGAAGAGAGGAACTCAGAGCAGCTTAGATCCCCTGGCTATGCTGTGCTTCAGGAGGGTGGAGGTGACTGTGCCTTCTCCTTGGGTGCCAAAGGGCCAGCAGCTCCTCCTGTATGAGACAGGACAAAGCCATGAGGCCAGAAGCAGCCCTGCCGGGGGTTATCCAGTAAATGTCCTGGCAGGTCACTGTTCTGACAACCCTGTGTCCCACAACTTCCATCATTGACGCCTTTGCCACACTGGCATGGAAGGATGCACCTGTCCCTCCATCTGCCTGCAGGGGAAGCAAAGTGGCCATTTCTGCCCAAAGTTGCTTTTTTTTCACAGCTCACGGAGGCAGCCTGAGCCCCTTGCACGTGACTCGAGTCCAAATGTCAATTTTACAGCTTGAAGATCTTAACTCATTGTGTGTGATGCAGGCATGCTGCAGGATGCTGCAGGATGCTGCAGGATGCTGCAGACGTAGGGAGGACTTGCTGGGGCAGCATCGGACTCACTGCAGGAAAAGGAACAGGCCTCGGCCTACAGGGCCTGGGGCCCACTTCTGGAACTAGGCCTGATCTACAGCCCTGAGCTTTGCCTGGTGTGCGGCAGCCTGAACCTTGACCCTCTGGAGAGTTGGAACCTTTTCCACAGTCGTCCATATCCCTGCCCCCTTCCATACTCCAGCCCCTTTGACAAGACAAAGGCACATAATTCAAATTCACTGTCATCATTTACTTCTGTGTGGCCCTGGCCGAGTTACCGAGCCTCCCTGAATCAGTTTCTTCTCCCTTAAAATGGAATCAATATTGCTTTCCTCAAAGGAACAGTCATCTATGTATTGGCAGTGCTAATAACAGCCCTACCTTGTACTGTGAGACAAGAATACAAACCAGCACCATGGACAGCACCAAGTCCACGCCACTGCTGGTCACAGGCTGCTTGAGTTATCCTCCTCATTGCGGGAACAAAACGTCCCACAGGACTATTAGTGGCCTGGGAGGGTTGGCCAAGGAGCAGCTGGGCCTCTTTTTCCTGCATAAGGAGTATTGCTCAGGAGCTGAGCAAGGCTCTGACTTAAAAGCCTGAGACATTCCCCTACTGAGAGAGATTGGCTGCTCCCCAAGGGGAGGGTCAGAGGACTCGACTCGTGAGTCGGCAGGCTGAGGGGGCGGGGTCAGGGCTGTGTCTGCTCCCTTGAGGTCCTCACACTATGTGCCCTGCCTGGCTCCTGGAATGGGCCCTCCACACAGCTGCAAAGGCAAGTGAGTGAGGGGATGGGCGAGAGAGGGCTGCACCAAGTGGCTAGTCAGGGGTGGCAGCTGACAACACTTTAGGGTGTGCGCTTATGGGGGCAAGATAGAAAGACAGGAACCAGGACAAAACGGAGAGGAAAGGAGCCCCTCACCCTGGCGCCGTACTGAAGCCTCTGTTCAGCTGAGAGGCAAGAATCCCAGCATGTGGAGTCACTACTCCTTTCATATGCAGATACTTAATAATATACAGATACAGATTTAATAAACACGTTAGAAAGGGCAAGATGCTGAGCACAAGTTGAAGATGTATGAATAACTTCTTGAGAGATTCTGCATATGCACACCTACAAGACTGTCTGATTCACAATCAACTTCTTTTCTCCTTTTAAGTGTGATGTATTGAATGTATTTATTTTTAGATGTGTGTGTGTGTGTGTGTGTATGTGTGTGTGTGAAGGGTGTATGCTAGATCACACATACAGAAATCAGAGGACAATCTTTGGTATTGGTCCTTGCCTTTCACCTTGTTTGAGACATGATCCCTTTGCTGTTTGCTGCTGTGTACCCTAGAGCAGCTAGCATTTAAGATTCCAGTAATCCTCTCTCCTTCCACCTAAAGTAACAGAAGGATTAAGGCTTGAATGTATATGGATGGCCTCATCTCTTTTCCTAGATCTCCAACAAAATCATAAGCTATATTTCAGAGGACGTAGCCTACCCCCTTGGATAATAATCTTAAAATTAAAAACACATAACGTGTATTGAGTATTTCCCTGCATGTATGTAGATCCACATACATGCCTGGTGCTTGGAGAGGTCAGGGAGACTACTGGATCCCTTGGAACTGGAGCTAGAGATGGTTGTGAGCCACTTTGTGGGTGCTAGCTGCTAAGCCATCTTTCCAGCCCCCAAAGATTTATTTACTTATTTACTATATTTTTAATTATGTGTATGCTGGAGCATACATGAGTTCAGTGCCTGAGGAAGCCAGAAGAGTGCTCCTGAACCAGGAGTTCCGGGCAGTTGTGAGCCGCCACATGTGTGCTGACAACTGAACCCAGGTCCTCTGTGGTCAATATGTGCTCTTAACTGATGAGCCATCTTGTCCTTTTAAACACTCACCTTGTCAATTGCAATATTGTCAGGTGACCCTTGGAAGCTACCTGTGGAGGGATCTCATTTAGTTGTCTTAGCAACCCTTTGAAGACAGTAGCACACCCCACCAAAGTCTTGTATATGGCTATTGTTAAAACAAAACAAAAAAACCCAACAAGATGAGCTGGTTCCTTTGAGAAGCCCATACTCCTGTTCTCAGGTATGTTGTATCCTTCTACTGATTGTCTCTTTCTCTGATACCCTGCCTTAAGCCTGTATAAAAGTGTCTTTATTAAACCGCACCTCTGCTTCACAAACTGCTTAGTCCTGAAATTCTTTTCTGCACTAAAGTCATGAATGACTTTGGCCTTTGACCTGAGTTGATGTCCCTAAAAGTCTAGGGGAACTCCTTTCTGGGGAGTTGGGCCTCCTGCCTCTGAACTCCCAAATGCTAACACTTATAAATCTTAGCTCTGAGCCTATTGAGTGCCAGGTCCTAACCCACACTGAGCCAGCCTGCCGAATGTCACCACTGAGGTTATCATACCCAGTTCACAGATGAGAGAACCTGCATCCAGAGAGGTTAGCAGCCTGCTCACCACCAGAGAGAGAGAGGGGGAGAGAGAGAGAGAGAGAGAGAGAGAGAGAGAGAGAGAGAGAGAGAGAGAGAGAGAGAGAGAGAGAGAGAGAGGAGAGAGAGAGAGGAGAGAGAGAGAGAGAGAGGTATCCCTTTGGGGGTAGAACATAGGCCTGCCACACCCACAATATACCCCAGAGGCATAGATAAGAGCAGTCACCAAACAGCAGACCTGAGGTCTAGTCTGTAGCATAGCAATTGTCAACCCACAGGACGAAGGGTCTGTGTTACTTTTACCCAAAGTGCAATGACTGGTACTTTTGAAGGCCAGTGCATGGTTTGACCTGATGGCCATGACCAAGAGCCACAGGTAGGTACTCAAGGCTGCAGATCAAGTCTTGGGTCAAGGTGAAGCCAATGGCATTTTCTCCCTGTGCCCTCCTCCCATGGCAGGGGAGGTGTGGTGGCCCTTCCTTTTAGAATGGCACAGGTTGGGAATGGCTTTGGGATTCTGTTGTCCTTATCACCTCCTCACAGGCTATATCTCCAAATGGAACTAGGGTTTCTGAACATGAATTTTGGAGGGACGCTCCTATTTGGGGACAACCAAAGCAAAGACAATATAGGCTAGATGATATTCAGTCAGCTGGGCACGTGCCCTGAGTCCCACAATGGCCCTTGCCATAGGAAAAGGGGTTTTGTGGGTATGAGGGAGCGAAAGGTCCTAGATGTGGGGAATTCTGATTATCCACACAGCCCCATGTCATCACAAGTGGATTCAAGGACAGAGGAGGGACACTAGGAGAGGTAAACAGGCTTCAGAGACACTTTATGTTGGTGTAGAAAGTGATTTCCAGGAATGCAGGTCATGACCCTTGGAAAGGAAAAGGGGAGACAGGAGAGGGATTCCCCCAGGGTCCCAGCCCAGGATGTTAGTTTCCAGCTCTGACTTTTAACCTGAAACAGAACCAATCTGAGTTGTGTGAGGCCACTCAGTGAGCTCCTTAGAGGGACTATAGGAAGTAAATATGGCTTCGATTAGGTTTGACTCTGGTGACAGAAAATCCAGAACAGCAGTGGCATCACCAAGAGTGATTGCAGAGTGCAGAGGCACGTGGTCCAGAGTTTTGGATGGGGACCCTCCGTACCCTGTGCCCACAGGCCCCCTGCCTCTCTCTGTGTAGGACATGGATAAAACACAGGCCACGAGTGTGAGACTCGGTAGTAGATGCAACCACTCACGTCTGTTCTCCTTCTCGCCAGCACTTAATTTCTGCTGGAGAAGTGAGACGATTAAAAAAGGTGTTATGTTCATGGTGTGTGTGTGTGTGTGTGTGTGTGTGTGTGTGTGTGTGTGTGTGTATGCATGTAGACATGAGTGCCACCGCATTCATGTGGAGGTCAGAGGACAACTTGGAGTTGGTTCTTTCCCACCACACGTGTCCTTGGGATTGAACTTAGGTTATCAGCCTGACCAGCAGTGCTCCCACATGCTGAGCCTCCTCCTGGCCCATAACCACAGAGTTTTTATTCTAGGCAGATGCGAGCTTGAAAAACACTTTAGTTTCATGGGAGAATGAATGTTGGGAGATACAGCATATCTTTGCCACCTGTAACCCGTCTGAACCAGGGCTAGTTTAGAATGTGCTTATTCTTGGGGGAGGGGTGCCTTGTCCCAATGCGGTACAAGCAAACAAGGCTTAGCATTCCTCATTTAAACCAAAATGTATTTTATAGACTGCACTCGCTTGAACGTGAGCACGCTTTGACAGGTAGTCTCCATCCTTGGGTTTGTAGCCTCATGGACTGAAGAACTCTGCTGTGTCTCTGAATATGATTTTTATATTTGTCTAGTTGGCTTTCTCCTGCTGTGATAAAACATCCTGACCAAACATATCTTGAGGTGGAAAGGGCTTATTTTGCTTATATGTCCCAAACACAACCAAGGAAAACCAGGGCAGGAACTCAAGGCAGGAACCTGGAGGCAGGAGCTGAAGCAGAAACCAAGGAGTGCTTCTTGCTCCCCATGGTTTGCTCAGCCTGCTTTCTTATACAACCCGGGTCCACCTACCTATAGGTGGCTTATCCACAGTGGGCTGGGCCCTCCCACATCAATTGTTTATCAAAAAATGCCTCACAGATTTATCTACAGGCCAATCTAATGGAGGCAATTTCTCAATTGAATTCCTTCTTCCAAGATGACTCCAGCTTGTGTCAAATCAACAGACTATTAACCAGCACAGTATTTAAGAAAGGATGAAGAGGAGAACAGAAGTTTCCCCATAGATGCCCCATGTGACTTTCACGTACAGCACTCACTGACCAGGACAGGGTCTCATGTCCCCCTCTGCAGCTGTCTACTTTCTAGTGTCTCTATTCAATACTAGCTCAAACCATTTGACGTTCTGAACACCCTCCACTTCTAGGAATCCTTGTGTGGCTGTTGTCACACAGACACACATGCCTGATGCTCACCATGATGTGGCTTACTCTTGTGAAGGGCATACATACTTGTATGTTCAACAGTGTGGACCGGGGCCCAAGTACGGGCTGTTGCTTTGTGTCTGGTCCCAGCAGCTCAGCCACTTGACCCAGCTAGAGTATAGAGGGTTATATGACTGGTCCTACAGAAGTGAGCACCACAGATGATGGGAGCCCACCTGGCTGTTAGGAGATGCTGTGGTTGGTAATGTAACTGGCTCCAGCCCTTCTCTACCTGCCCTGTCTCCCACCAGCCAGGCAAACTACCCAGGGCTGATGTGCTCAGTGCACTTTCTAAACAGCTTGATCACTAGAGGGGTTCAACTCTGCCTCCAAAAGTCTGAACTCTAGCCTGGGGCTTGCCTAACCAACAAGGTGGCCAGCACTGGCTTGGAGGCAATTGTCCTGGGCCCAGCTCTGGGGTGAGGTGGCCTTAAACTGTATTATTCTGCATTTGTAAAACAGGGGCAATAACCCCAACCTTACAGGGTGTTGTAGGGAGTTCACAAAGCACTCCCAGGGCAGTCCTGGGGTTTGTGGAATGCCAGGTAAATGCTGGCTCACCCCCTGCTGACATCAGCTAGGGCAGAGCATTGCTACCACCCCAGGAACTCACTGTCAGCAGGGAGGTGCTGCGTGGCTTCTTCAGGGCAGGTGCAGCTGGAAGCTTCTGGCCTATGGCAAGCAGAGTGCTTGGGTAAAAGGTGACCTAATTATTAACGGGTGCTGCAGAGATGAAAGTCAAGACACAATCCACCCTTGAGCGGACTCTGAAGGAGCAGATACCGAGGCAGTAAAATTAATCTCATAGAAAAACACAATTAGCACTATCATTTCTACATCTCATCTCCTTCCACACAGGGAGAAGCTGGAAAGGCAATGAGTCCACAGTCTTTAGTATTGCCTCTGGGTTTCACGGGAATGGATGAGTCCTTCACTGGGAAAACGTTTTCTGTTCACAATCAAGTATCATTGCTGGAGGTTGAAAAATCATCCTTGGAAGCCAGAGGATGCAGGGAACCAAGCGAACAGCACTGTTCCATTCCCTTTATTTCTTACATATCTCAAGTTGCTTTGGTCTGATGGATACCGGGGTGTGGAGAACACACCCCACACACAGGAGACCCCAGCATGTGCAGTGAACATGTCCACCCTTGCAGAGCTCTTAGAGAGACTGGGTGGGGAAGACCAGAGGCAGACAGACCCCCTCAGAGGTGGACATTACCTCCTGAGCCTGTTTCTACAGACAGGAGCATGGCTTCCTTGCCTCCCAGGATTAGTTAAAGCAGACTCTGTAGGGAGAGCTGGCCAGGCAGGCCCGGTGGCCAGAAGTTCAACACTGTTCCTGTTTCCCTTGACGACCAGAGCTCCACTCACTCTCCCCTGAGCCATTGTATGAGTCACTTGGTCTGACAAGAAGCAAATTAAGGGTCTAGCGAGACAGATCAGCAGGTAAGGGTGCTTGCCACAAGCCTGAGAACCTGAGTTCATCCCTGGGACTCACAAGGTGGAAGGAGAAAACTGACTCCCACGAGTCTCCGTCCGACCACCACATGTCCTCAAGTAGGCAAATCACTAACAAAAAATTAAAATATAACATGTAAAACTATTGAAGGGCGACAGCTCTTTGGGCTACATTACCTCTGCATTAGTTTCTTAGGAATGTCCCAAGTGTCGCGGGCACACAGTCTCAGAGCTCCTAGGCTCCATGTTCCATATTCCTTCTTCTCACAAGAACCCCAAAACCCAGAGTGACCACATCTTAAGAGTCTCACCATTTTCTACCTGCCAAGACCCTAATTGCAAAGGTAGTCACATTCTAGGGTTGCAGGCAACATTGATTTTGGGAAGACAGTATCCTACCCACTCAGCCCCTTAGCTCCTAGTAAATTCTCCTTTAAGTTTGGGGGTTTGTATTATACCTAGCAGTGTAGAAGCAGAACACTGGCAAAGTACGGTGGTGTGGGTAGTGAAGGTTATCCTGCTGGACCCTGTGGGGTGGAGGACATAGGTAACAACAGAAGCCAACTCAAAGACTCTGCAGAGGGCACAGCCCAAGGGCATTGGGGGCTGGGTAAGGAGCCCAGTGCATGCCACTAATCCAGCTTCAGCATCATGGCTGCATATGCCTGAAGCCAACTTCCTTCTTCTAGAAACATTACATTCTCTTCAAGGTCCTGTCTCAGAACCGGATGACGTGTCTTGCATGTTAGAAGAGCTCTGGTCCAGAAGGAAGCAGGCTGACTTAAATGGATCAAAATTCAATTGCCAGGGAATCTGCACACAAAGATTTCCACCTGACCTCTGCAGTGGGTCAGAGAAACAAGCCAGACTGTGTGATGGAGAGGACATTGTAAGTTATGGCTGATAAAAAGGAAAAAGAAGGCAAGTTGTGGCCAGATGTTCAAGGGCAGCTCAGGGCTTGCAGGCCAGGGCTGACCAGGGGGTGCAAGTATTAATTTCCCCACAGGCACTGAACAGAGAGGCCCAGAAGGTTGCCTGCAGTGCAGCCCAGTTCCTGGCTCCCATCTCCAGCACACACTGATCCGCTCCAGGGAGCTCGTGCACTTTGTGAATGCTCCCAGAGACCCTGGCTCCCCAGAGCAAGCAATGAATTGTGTTTATCCATTTGTGGGCCCTTAAAAAATTCAATAATTAATTGAAGTAGACAATGCTGTTGTTACTCGAATCTGGCCTTTCTGCGGCTTTTACTCTGGCACGGCGCTTTAATAGTCATTTGCGGACTAAATAATTTAATACGAGCTGTTTGCACGAGCTAGAAGCCCAGTCCTTCGCTGGTGCTGGCTGATCCTGGAATGCTATGAGGAAAAGCAGAAAAGAGCCAAATGAGATTATACGATCTGGTCATTTATCTCCAGGTTCATGCACTGGCTTGCTTGACCTCAGCCGCCCTTTGTTTGGTTCTGATTTATGCTGGGCCATTCTTGACATGCTGACAGCCAGCAACATGGGAGCATATTAAGCTGGGGGTAGTGAAGTTCATTCTTGCCCCTCCTTACTTTATGGAAGGGGAAATGGAGGTCTGGAAGACCATGCTTTGCCTAGGTCTTCATGGCTCAGGTCTCTCCGACCACGGTGAAAAAAAAAAGGAGAGACAGACACAGCCAAGGCAGGGGTGATATCGGGCCCAGGGACTGACCCTTCCCATGGAGACTAAATGGAACTGGAAGTCCAGAGGTGGGATGGCTAGCCTGAGCAGAAGGGTGGGAAGAGGCTGGGGGCGGGGAGGGGCTGTGGCTCAGGCAGGCAGACTGAGTTCTTCAGGTGAAAGGGGGCTTCATTTCAGCTCACAGTTTGGGGCTCAGAAGTCACAGTGGCAGGGACTGGGGTAGCTGGTCACATGGCATCCGGAGCCGGGAACCTGAGATGAATGATCCTGACCAGCTCAGTTTCTCATTTTTGTTCACTCCAGGACCCCAGCCCATGGAATGGTGTCATCCGCATTCAGGTTGGATCTCACCTTAATGGACCCACTCTAGAAAGTCCTTCACAGGCACACACACAGGTATGTCTCCTGAGTGATCCTACACCCTGTCAAGTTGACAATCAGTGTCAATCATCACGCTGGGCATCACCTGCGTTGGTGGCCGCCTCCTGTTGTGTGGCTGGAGGAACACCTGGAGAACACACTGGTGGCTTTGGTACTCACTGCAGTGTGGCAGTTATCAGCACAGTCATTTCAAATAATTGTTGCTTCTCCTCCATCTGCAAAACGGGTACAAGCATATCTACCCCCTCCACTGCTCAATATTTGTGAAGTTGAAAATATAAAAGAAAGAAAGGAAAAAGAAAAGAAAGAATGGAAGAGAAAGGATTTCTTTCCATCGTTGTCCTGGTCATCATCCTTGCTATTGAACTCTTGCCCTGGAGGAGACAACAGGGCTTCCCCCTTGAGGCTCTAGGAAGTTTCCAGGTGGGGGTGGCATTTGTACCAGCCAGGAAGGGCCTGCATTCTAAGTGAAGCTCAGAAGTTGAGGAGAGCTTGCTGCTACACAGGGGTGTCCTACAAAGTCCTGGCAGGGTATGGGGTCCGAGGGGCCTCTGGAGGGACCTCTGCTGAGGCACAAGTATTGAACCAGCAGGAGATGGGACAGGGGTGGGCACCTGGAAGGATGGGGATGGCTTTGGTGGAGTGTGGCCAGCCTCAAGTCCGCTGAAGAGGGCCATGGTCCTACTGAGGAACTCCTGTTTCTGAGAGAGGGTCTGGGCACCTGTTGTCTGCACAGTACTGCAAGGCCAACCACAGTGTGGTGCCTGAAGTTTGTTTGTGTGTGACAGGTGGCCCTAGGGTCAGCCTGGTGCTTAAGCAGCACCCCAAAAAGGCTGGTGAAGCCCTGTTTCTGGGTGGTCTGAGGAGGCTGGCATGTGGATTGGTAGACTGTGTGGGTAAGATCTGCCCTTGATCTAGTGGGCACCATCAGCCAGCTCTGTCAGATCAATCTAAACAGGAAGAAGGACTCTATCTCTGCTGGAGTCAGACACTCCCCCATTGCCTTTGGCCGTCAGAGCTTAGGGCTGCTATGCTGTGGCCCCTCACTCAAACTGATGCCCTTTACAGGTTCTCAGGTTCTGAGACTTACACCATCAGCTTTCTGGGCCTGGGGCCTGTAGACTTGGCTTGAGCTCTGCTGCCAACATGCTGGGGGGGGGGGGGGCTCAGCCTGCAGCTGGCTGGTCAGGCTGCTCTGCATCCATACCCACCCAGTCAATTCCCCTGAGAAGCACGCCCATCTCTATCTATTCCAGCTCTGCTGTGGCTGTCTATGCTGCTAACTCAAGTTAGAGTTGGTACAAAACTAAAGAGCTTGGATTTGAAATCCCAAACTGGGGCACCAAGTGGGAGCACTTGACGAGTCTTCTCACACTGTGCATCAGATACTGAGCTTTGTGGCCATTCATAGAAGAGGAAGCTGAGGTCCAGAGAGGACCCTTACCACAGCCTTTCCCAGAAGGCCAAGGGGCTCACAGCTCAGAGTGAAATGGGTCTTCAAAGTAATTTGGGAAAATTAGCAATCGTTGAGATGTTAATAAGTCTTTAAAATGATCTCATCCCAGCCCAACACCAAACACATGTATATAGGCCAGTCTGTATGCCTCTGGGCCCCATAATAATGTTTACTCTGTTCCTATGAACATTAAGCTAAGAAACAGAGACAGCCCCTTTGTTTCCTGACCATTTCTGGCTGGTTTGTGTGGCTAAGCACTAGGGAGCGTGGGGGCAAATAAAATGTTAGGGACCACTGCAAATTGTGCTCATATTTTTGTGTACACATTATGCGCTTTGGTGATGCTTGGAGTTTTCCATGAATGAGTGTTTTGAAGTAAGGACAAACCTAGGAGACGGAATGTCACAATGGTGTCACGGGCAACCCTGCCTCTAGCATGAACTGGACTTGAATTTCCTCACTGTGACTTGGAATGTGGTTTTCACACTTTCTGAGTGTATAGGGACAGAGTGTACGGTAAGTGGATGCCCATTGGATGGACCACTCAGAGCATATTTCAGGTGTTGGGACTTGGTCCCCAGTGTGATATTATGAGGTGCTGGGACCTTTAAGAGGTGGAGCCTGCTTGGTGTGGGGGTGGGGTTGCTGGAGCACAATACCCATTTTAGATACAAGGCACACTGAAAAAAAAAATGATAGAAGAATGTAGAGAGTGAGGCCAGTTATAAAGAGGAGGCTATGTTGGGTGAGGGCTTTGAAGGGGAAGGTCTAACCATTAGAAAAAGGAGGTGAGGAGACATTCTGGCTGGAGGAGGCAGCATCTGGGAAAGAGATGTGGGCTGGGGATGTAGCTGGAGCACACGATTCCTCACACTCACCAAAACCCGTCTCCCTAAACCGAATCTGTGTGCTGACTGACAGTTGACAAGTGGGATGGAATACATCAGTACTGAGGGTGTGTGCAGTGACAGTGTGTACCAAGAAACCATAGCAAGTAGAGTAGGATGTAGGATGTACCAGGAGCTGAGAAAGGGGAGCACCAGGTAACCGTTAATATCATCCTTTAAAAAAATGGATGAAGGATCTCCGGTTTGATGTGGCCATGCAGTGGAAGGCAGGGCAAGGCTTTGCTAGCCACCAAAGTTTCTATGAAGCCTGTCCTGGGATCAGATGAGAGGGTACAGACTTCTAGAAGTTGTCAAGACCCTGAAGCCCATCCCAGTCTTGTGAGGAGCTGTGCAGCCAGGAACTGGGTACTGAGTTGCAAAGATGCACACAGTACTCCCAAGGATGAATTCCCTTAGCCAGCCAAGGGGCTAACAATACAACCATAAAAAGTATCCCTCATCTTGCTTGTCCAGCGGGGGCAACTAAAACTAGCAATGGCAAGGGGTCAGAATTAGAAGCCCAAGCACCAACAGAAATGACAGGAACTAGGTAGTGATAGTTCTGAGTCTCAGAATACCACTATGGAGGTTTATCACAATTTCTATCTTATAGATGGGGAAACTGAGGCACAGAGAGATTAGTCCACTTGCCCAACATCCTAAGAGACAGTCATGATTCAAACCAGGCCATAGTTCTTTGTCCCCAATGGCCACACCCCGAATGTGCGAGCACCATCCCACGGCTGGGGTCCCAGACTGAACAAAAAGGAGAAGGCAGCAGAGCAGCAGTATGCCCCTCTCTGCTTTCTGACTGCAGATGCAATGTGACCAGCTGCACCGCACTCCAGCCACCACACCTTTCCTTCCCCACCGTGATGGGCTGTGCACTCACAGTGTGAGCCAAGAGAAATCCTTCCTCCTTAAATTGCTTTTGTTAGGTGCATCTGGTCACATGGCTCGAACATTCAGGGTAGACCTTTCCATCTCAATGAACACAACCTAGAGACTCCCTCACAGACATGCCCAGAGGCTTGTCTTCTAAGTGATTCTAGGTCCTGTCAAGTTGGCAATCACCTGGACCACCTCAACAGGGCTAACTAAGCCTATGTGGACTTATGCCTTTGAACCTCAGAACTGTGAGCTAAATGCACTTTTTGTTTTGTTTTATTTATTTTTTGGTTTTCAAGACAGGGTTTCTCTGTGTAGCTTTGGAGCCTGTCCTGGAACTCGCTCTGTAGACCAGGCTGGCCTCAAATGCACATAGATCCATCTGCCTCTGCCTCCTGAGTGCTGGGATTAAAGGCATGCATCACTACCACCTGGCAAACTTTTCTTTATAGAGTACTCAGCCTCCAGGGTTCATCATAGTAACAGAAAACCAACTCATAAATAAGGTGTCACTGTGACAGTCTGGAATTCAACCAATAAAACAGGGGAAGGCACAGAAAACCTTGGATTGGGATGGCAGGTTGAGGAACAGCATCTGAATGCTAGGGTTGGAGGTGGCTTTGTCTCGGTAGTGACAGGTGGAGTCAGGGATGCTGAGGTATACTTTCAAGATTCACCTGGATAAATCACACATTCTCTCAACAATCCTTTGTGGCCCTGGGGATTAGATTGTGGGTGCTAGAATGGAGTTGAGGTCACTTAATTGGCTGGTGCCACAATGTGGCATTTCTGACCCTGGCCTCTTCAACATAACCCCTCCCTGGCTAAGCCCCTGACTTCCCCAGAGCCATCTTTGTCTCCTTTTCCAAGTCCTTGGGCCCCCAAAGCACTGTGTCCTTGATGTCTGTGAGTTGAATGGTGGCCCTCTAAAGATCTGCCCATGTCCTGACGCTGGGGATCCGTGAGCCTGACTTTATATGGCTCAATGGCTACCACACACACTGACTTACAACAAATGGCTATGATTCAGTGAAGACACTGGGTGAGCAGGTCCCAACTCAGTGATGAGCTGAGACACACAAGCTAGGAGGAGGGCTATGCTGGGATTAATGTGAAGTCAGGGGAGAGTGATGTGGCCACAAGTCAAGGACTACCTGGGCCACCAAAGCCAGAAGAGGAAGAGGTTCTCCTCTGGAGCCTCCAGAGGGAGCGGGGCCCTGCCCACACCTTAACTGTGGACTTTCGGCCCCCAGAGCTGTGAACACCTTTCTGATTTTTTAGAGTTGCTAGTTTGTGGGTCATGTGTTCCAGGAGCCACAGGAAGCGAATATGCTGCCTCTGCACTCTTTCCTCCCTGGACTTAGTTCCTCCGCTGAGCATGCGCCCTGTTCTGATTCTGTCACTGCCCTGGTGGGAGCTGATGCTTTGTCCGGGGGGGGGGGGGGGCGTGGGGGGGGGGACAACGACGACGACGACGACGACAGTGTGTCTTATGTACTTTGCATTTCCTGTGCCCTTCATGGGGTCCAGATAGAAGCAAAGGAAACCACACGAAAGGAAAGAGCAATGCCCAGGCCAGCAAGCCACAGCATGACTGTAGCTGTCTCTGGGACAGCCAGGTCCTCAGCAGTCTTGGAGGGAGAGGGTGGGCCAACCTTATTGCTCCTTGGATGTATTCTGACTCCAGATCGAGTAGGCTAGTGCTGGGAACTGAAAACAGCTGAGATGGAGATAAAGCTACTCTTTTGCACAAACCAGGCAGCCTGACTGGCAGGTCCCCTGATGCCTGCAGGCTGGTGCCTGGGTGGTTTCTAACTCCATTCTCTGCTGCCAAGAGGGCAAACTGATGTCATACAGGTACCTTGAAGGCCCTTCCCTCTGCCCTGGTAAGGCGCCTTAGAAGGAACTCTGGGCTCTGGCCAGACTGATCTGCTTTGACTCAAAGGCAGCCTGGACCTTACCGGAAGCCTGGGCAGGGAAGCCCTGGCAGCCCCCCCACTCCCAACCCCGCTTTAACGAAGGGGCCCTCCCGGGGTTTGGAGCCTAGCTGTTCCTGACCTATAGGTTTCTGTTATTCCTCAGGGTCCTCTGGGGGATGTTTAGACCCCAGGTAACAACCATGGGGACAGTTAAGTTTTCAGGGCAACAGAACGGTGGTCGCGGGTAGTGGGGTACTGCTCCTCTGGTACCCGCAGCCCTACTCCTTTTTGGAGATTCGCTCCCATATCCAAGTAGAGTTTCTTTCCCTGCGTCCTGCAAGCAAGGCTAGCTAGAGATCTGTGAAATGCAGTGGCCTTCATCTGGGTAGCTGCGACAGCTGCCTGGGGCACCAGTCAGGCTAGAACCCGGGTCTTCCTTCTGGGTCTCTGTATTATCCAGGCGAGCTGCGGCTGCGGTGGGGAGATCCTTGCCTTCCTTTCCGCCCTGACCACAGACAGCTTTGGCTAGCCCGCCTCTCCTGGCGGCACCTTAAGCTCTGAACACCTGTCCTTCTGTCCTCACATCCCAGGCAGGCATCCCTAGCCAAAGGACAGCACTACCTCACACCCCGAAACCCTCCCTCTTTTTATAGAGACACGCCCTCATTTTTTATCCCTCTCCCACCCAGCCTAACACTAAGAGCCACCTAGGTCTGTCATCCACTGTCTTCCGAAAACCTTCGTCATCCTTCAGGACCCTCAAATCTGCTCAGTGGTGGGCCGGAACCTCTTTCCCTCCCTTTGGGGCTCGCGGGCTTCCCAGCATCTTCCCCCTCCCTTCCCTTCCTCCCTCCCGACCGCCCCACGCTCGACCACCGCCCCAGGGTTGCGCAGCCCGCCGGGGTATTCCCCCAGCCCGGCATCGGGAGCCTCAGGTTCTCCTTCCCCCGGTCTGGTCGCGCGCGGGGTCCCCGGGGGACCCCCCTCCCCGCCACCGCAGCCGCGTGCTCCTTTGTGCGGCCGATCCGCGCGCGGGCGGCGCTGCGTCAAGGCGGAGGCGCATCAGCGCGGCCCCACGCGCACTCCCGCGCGCGGCCCCCGGGAGCGGCAGGAAGGAGGCGGCGCGCGGAGGCGGGAGGCGCAGAACCCAATCGCTGATCCCCCGGCCGCGGCGCCGCCTCCGCCATTGCTGCACGCGAGAGCGGGCGACGCGGAGCCTCGGAGCGCGCTCGGAGCCCAGACTTGCCGGAGCCGGGCGTGGGGTGAGTGCGGGTGGGGAGCGGGGCGGGTGGCCGAGCATCTCTCATGTTGAGGGCCTCGGGAGACGCGCAGGAAGCCAGCGCCGCGGGACTGGGGACGCGTCCGGAAAGGCTGGGCACGGGTGGCGTCCCCTAGCCTGGCTGTGCTGAGCCCTGCCCTCTGTGGGATGGGAGTCTAGAAATACCCATCAGTACACAGCCTGGAGACCCTGATGGGCTGCGACCGCCGCGTCCCTGCCGCCTCTCTCGGGAGACCAGGCGGGGACAGCGGACGCAGGGACAGCGGATGCAGGGACAGCGGGTGGGTGTGCGGAGTCCTCCTGTCTGTGCCCCGCCCCGCCCCTGCTGCCGCTAGCCCTGACCCCCACCCGGCCCTCCCTCCTCAGGCCGCAGCCTCCTGTCTTTCGCAACCATGGTGAAGTTGGGCAACAATTTCGCAGAGAAGGGCACCAAGCAGCCACTGCTGGAGGATGGCTTCGACACCATTCCCCTGATGACGCCCCTCGATGTCAACCAGCTGCAGTTCCCACCCCCGGATAAGGTATGAGCCCCCGACATTCCCGCGCTGCTGGGTGTGCACCCCTAAATCTTCGACTGCAACCGAAACAAAAGAAACGCCTTGCGCGTTGAGGATGAGAGATGGGGGCGGGCTCAGCCTAGAGGAGGAAGACAGGGCAAGCACAATGTACCCTCGTGATTCTGGGTTGGGTGATGCTGGAGACCCCCTGCCTTAGATGACACCTTCGTCTTGGCAAGATTCCTTAGTGTAAGGTCCCCTCTTGATTTCGGGGGAGTCTTATGAGGAGCGATGCTTGTTGGTACAGGAGTCTGGGGTGAACCCAGGGAGCTGGTCCTTGTGTCTTTTGAGGTGGTACGGGTTCAGCTCCACTTGCCTTACTGTGTGTGTGCTCAGGAATAGAGCCTCGTTCTTTGTTCCTTTTGTGAAATCCCCAGATCTGAGCTCTGGCTCACCAGTGCTAGTGGAACCAGGACCATCTTGACCGTGATGCTTTTTTTTGACTTAAAGACTCCCCTCTTGAGTACTACATCCAGTGGGGTATCATTGGTCCATAAATATATTTTCAAGCCATAACATTTAAAAGCAAATTCTATCCTTAAAGTAGAAGATAGCGTTGCAACACTCTAATGTAAAACCACACGCCCTGCATCTACAGTCCCTACACACAAAGGAGCTTGCTCACTATTCCCACATGCTTTTACATTTATTGTCTCAGTTCGTTCTGAGAAAGAGGCTCTGACTCCCAGCTCTGCATTCACTGGGCAGTAGTAGAATGGGGTGTCGGAAGGATCTGCAGTGGGTCTTCTTTCACCCCCAAACTTAGCTTCCCAAAGTGGTTTTGTCCCCTTAATTCTATTGTCTGGGTTTTTTTTTTTTTTGGTGTGTGTGTGTGTGTGTGTGTGTGTGTGTGTGTGTGTGTGTGTGTGTCATGGGAGCAGGGAAGAGACTGGTTGCAGGTGTTTTCATTTAAGAAGGGGAGATCAGCTGGTCATAGCTGTGCACCCCACACCACAGCTGTTGGCCCAGGCTGGCCTTCATAGGATGAGCAGGGCTGTTGAGTCTTTGGCCCATGGTGGGTGACGGGCCCCTCCTGCCTTGATACACCCAGCCAAGGAGCACCAGAGGCCTGTGCCAGGAACTATGTGTCCTGGAGCGGCACCTCTATCAGGTGATTCCCTCTACTTGGTCCAAGCCTCTTCTTTTGCCCTCAATATGTTCCATTCCAGTACTGCCTGGCATGGTCGGCCCCAAGGAGGAGGGCTTCAGGCAGGTCCCACATTCTGCCAACCAGTCCTGTTGCCCAGGGTTAGGCTAGGTGGCTCTGTAAGGTACCGAGTCTCTCTTCTCTTGGTGAGGATGCTCCAGAAAAGGGTATTCCTGTGGGAACAGGTCCTTGAGCTAGAAGGCTTCCAAAGTCACAGCGAAGAAGACAGATTCTCAGAGTTCACCAAATGCACCCAAGGTCACCGTGCTGAAGGTCACTGGCCTCTGGGGTATGGACGTTTCTAGCCTTGTTACTTATTCCACTCTGCTTATAGTTGGCTACCTCTCACACTTGACAAGATTCAGGGAGGTGGGGGATGTGACTTCTGAGTGCCAGAAAATGCACTAGTGCTGAGGGCTGCCGGTCACATCAGGAGCAGCCTTGCCTGACATTCGTCGGAACACTTGCCGTACCTGGCACTGTTCCGTACACTTCATAGGCTGAACTTCAACATGCCCACGTTGCTGCAAGGTAACCCCCGCCATTGCCCTCATCTGACAAGACCTAGCAAAGAAGGCCTAGAGAGTTTTAAAGGGCCTGTCCAAGGTCACCTGTCAGTTAGTGGTAGACGCAGACTGAATTCAGGTGGCCGAGATGTCCTCACCCTCACAGTTCTGGATGATACCGGCCTCCTGCCCTCCAGGTTATGGGGGAGACACGAAGAAGCCTTCCGTATTCATGGTCAGGGGAAGTGGCCCCAAATGTATGCTCAAGGTCACGAGGCTACATGGGTGCAGCTGGGATGTGAGGATGGCAGGGCGGTGCTCAGTGCTGCCTTGGGAAGGTGATGCCTTCAGGGGTGCATACCCCTCTATCTACTGCAGGAGAGTGGCATGCCAGGAGTGAAGCCTGACAGCACACACTGAAGCTCAGGGCTCTCTGGTTCAATGCCAGGCATTGGCCCCTTTCTCCCCTATGACCTCTGGGGACTGGCTCCACAGGTCAGGGCTGGAATGGAGAATTCTCTAGTCACTTGCCTGGGGCCTGACCTGAGTCACGCAGTCCCACTGTCAGGGCAAGTGGGTGTCTCCCAAACCATGGAAACAACAAAGGACATCCTCCCTCCAGGAGAAGTGTATGGGGGGGGGGTGGTTCTCTCCTGTCCCATAGCCACTACTGGACACCTGCTCTGGGGAGAGTTTGGGGATCAGAGGTGAGTAACTCCTTGACCTCACTCTCCCTATCCAAGGGAATCAGAGAGGCAATGGCCCCCCTGACAGAGGCAGAGCTGGGGAGGCCAAGAGAGGAATGTCCCTATAGGGTGCAGCATGGAGTCCCCGGTAGGTGTGAAGTTGGCAGGGCTTCAGGGAAGTTTGTACAGGGCAGATGTTTCCAGGTTCACATGGTGGGGGTGGGGGAGACCCTTCAGTGCTGTGCAGTCTAAGAGGCTCCCCAGAGCAGTTTATTCCCAGGCCCTAGCTCTTGGGTGCTACACAGTTGTGTTCAGGTCTTCTCCAGTGACACATATGTCCAGCAGGTGGGCGGCACAGAAAAGCCAGTAGGAAAGAAGAGGTGTCCTCCCCACTCTCTGGACCAGGGCTCTGCTGTAATGGGTACCCGAGTGGTCTGCCAGCCATTAGTCCAGTGGCCTTGGCCGGTGAACATCACTTCTCTATTCCCTGGTTCTGCATTTGTCCTGGGACTGCTCTAGGACCATGGATAGGCAATGTATCTGGAAGGGCCTGCATGGAGAGTTCTCAGTGGAAGCTGCTCTCACTGCCTGGAGGAATGGTGGGTATCTTTGAACTTGTGTTTTGTTTTGTTTTTCGAGACACGGTTTCTCTGTGTAGCTTTGCGCCTTTCCTGGAACTCACTCTGTAGACCAGGCTGGCCTCGAACTCACAGAGATCCACCTGACTCTGCCTCCCGAGTGCTGGGATTAAAGGCGTATGCCACCACTGCCTGGCTTTGAACTTGACAGTCCCAGGTTCACCTGCCTAGGGCAGATGTGTCTGAGCACATCAGGCTCATCACTGACCATGTACCTCTCTGTTTCCTGGCTAAGGTTGTTGTGAAAACCAAAACTGAGTATGAACCTGACCGCAAGAAAGGGAAAGCACGTCCTCCCAAGATAGCGGAGTTCACCGTCAGCATCACCGAGGGTGTCACCGAGAGGTTTAAGGTGAGTGGTCGCAGGCTGAGCTACCGTCTTTAGGTCGGGAGGCATCTGCCAGGCTGCGGAGAGGTCTTTTTAGAGGGACAGGAACAGATGCGATTCCACTTATCCAGGCCGTGAAAGCCCAACAGCTTCTAGCTCCCAACCTGGAGGCTCTCTGGGTAGGTTTTTTTTTCTTCCTTTTTTTTTTTTCTTTTTTTTTTTTTTTAAAGGATTTTCCTTTTTCTTTGCTTCATCCTCCAAAATAATCACATATCATTTATTTTTATAACAGGGAAAACCCATCCATGAACTTCCCTTTAGGCAAAGACAATAAAGGTGAACAAACATTTGCCAAACATCAAAAGATTTGCCTCACAGTTTCAGGAAGGAAGCAGAAGGCCTGAGGTACTTATACCCATCCAGGCAGGGCTTCGTGTCCTGCCCTTGACCCTCAGTGCCTCTAAGGCAAGCTCCTCTAAGGGCCGATGCCTGAACAGGGTACTCCTCTTCTGCATCCCATCTCATGAGGGTAGAGAGGGGACTGCAGACTCATTGGTCCCAGCTCTCTTGGTGAAGCTGTGACCAGAGTTTGCTTGGATGCAAAGCCCATGTGTTCAACTTCCAATCCTTCTTTACTTCCTGCTACCTCTGGTGATGGCTGCTGAAAAGGGTGAAATTCCAGTGAGCCCTGGTGGGAGGAGCCTTCCTCACAGCAAGGGTGTGTGTCCTCTAAAGTGGTATCTGCTCAGGAACAAGCTGGGATGTTGGTATTCTGGAAACCCCACTCTTTAGGAAAGATGTAGGAGAAAATAAAATGGTGACCATCGCCCAGATTCAAAGGGGTTAGTTGGAAGACATCCTCAGACCTTGAACTGTGGCCCTGTATGTATGTATGGTCATTTTCACAGGGATATATGAGCAATCTATTCATGGGTGTGGAGGCACATACTCACCCACTCTTGGCACATTGCAGAGCATCTGTATTATCTCCTGTTTAATTCTTGGGTGATAGTGGGAACTATAAAAGATGGACTTGGGAACCAACCCCAGTTCATAGCTGCAAGGGAATCCAGAAGAGCAGAGCGTCTTCATGGAGTATCGAGTACAAATCTCTTCTGCTTCCTGTTGCTTCTCACTGCGGTCCGAGTCTGCCTGGTACAGTGGGTTCCATGGGTGTCACTATCCTCTGTGCCCCTGGTGTATGCTTGTAGTAGCTCATCTGAACCTCCCCGCCTCCTTCCTCCTTGCTAGTAACAGGTACTGATTTCCAAATAGGGGTCTGCAGTGAAAAGGTACAGAGGTCTGTATCTGCATCTCTGTGGGTATGGAAGGGTGTCAGGTATGCTGAGCTGCACTTCCTGGCTCAGGGGTTGACTGTTAACATGTTTGAGGTTCGTGGCCAGTATTAAGATGGATTAACGAGAGGTCAGCATCTCTGTTCCACTCTGGGATCAGCATGGTTGTCCTCTGTTGCCATTTTTGGCCCATCAGCATCATGGGCACTTGAGATCAGGTGCATGATCAGACGTGAATGTCAGAGCAACACTGTCTGAATGTCATCTTGCCTGAGCGTGCCCTGGTTTCTCATGTCTGATTGGACGTTTGTCCCTATCACCAGTTTAGGTCAGTGAGTAGTGTGGTACCCAAATATCTTCTCCATCTGTTGAATGTCTCTGTGTGTCAGGCTCTGGCCCCTCTGGTGTTATTGGTTTGTGTTTTTCTCACATACTCACCTGAGGCAGGTCCCTAGGTCCCTTGCCTAAGGCACAGGTGACGCACATTTGGCCCCAGGGCCCTAGGCAGTCATGGCTGGGCCTCTTGTGCGGTTACCTGGTTTCTGTTGCCCAGAACCGTGGGGCTCAGAAGACCCAGGAAGACCTCAGACAATCTCTACGATCCCAGCGGGCAGGCTGTGGGTGCCGGGAGGCTTGCTTCACCTCTCTTGCTGTCTCTGGGTGTCTGGGAAGATATTGGATACAGTGGGGACCACTAGGGGCTTCCTCTCCACTGCAGTATTGCCCGGTCTCACACACAGCTGTCAGTGTTTCCCTATGCCTAGTTTCTGTGCCTCCTTTAAGGACTCACCTCCAGGATGGCTGCGACTCCCCCATCTCTCATTCTAAAACCAGCACCTGAACGTCCATGAGCTGAGCTCCAGCCCCAGGCAGGAATCCATCCCTCTCTCTCCTTCCCCACTGAGGCTCCCAGGGATGAGCTTACCCCAAGTTCCTGTTGCCCTCCACCAGGAGGTGGTACTTCCAGAAGCAAGCTTTGTGTCTTGAGTCCACATGCGCTTCAGGAAGTAGGATGCTACCATAGTTCTCTCCATGTTAGTTGGGGAGACTGAAGCAGAGCTTGGGCTCAGGAAGCCTGCTCTTCGTTTGTGACGTTAGAGGCCACAGTTTTACAACAGATGTCTCCCCCCACCCCTTTCCTCTGTTGACTCAAACCCTGTCCCAGAACTACCGCGGCTGCCTTGTACCCCACAGGACCTAGGTCCCTTTCCTACTCCAGCAGCCGAGCCAGATGATACCCCTGACAGTGTCCTTTCTCCCCTTCAGTCTTGCTTTTGTGTCCTTCTAGTCCCACCCCCTAGCTGTCCCCTTTTAAGAAGCTGGGCTAGCCTACACCTCTCTCTGAGCCTGGGCCCTGTGATCGCTGATATCCCAAGCAGGTACTGAAGAGTGGTCTCATGAAGCAAAGGCCCCTTGACCTGGCTCGTGACTTTGAAAAGGAAACCAGGCCACAGGAGCCCCCTGAGACATGCATATTGGCTAAAAATGAAGGTGTAGGGCTTGTGCGCAGACGGCACTTAGGAGCAGCCCATGCCAGCACTGCCGGAGTCCTCGATACCATCTCTCTGGCGCTTACTGCACTCAGGAAGAACGGGCTAAGTCAATGAGTGACTCATCCATCATTCTGGTGGACTCCTGTGGAGGGGGCTTGGCACAGTTTCCACAGGGTGTCCCCGTGGGCTCCTTAACAGCAGGCAGCTCTCCTGAACTAGCCTTCTTACTGGGTCAGGGCTGGGTAGGTGCTCACTTGACAGTTGTCACAGGGTCAGCAGATGACCAGCTGGAGGCCTCAGTCAGGAAATGGCAGGAGTAGGGTAGGATCCCTGGGAGAGCAGCCTCCTGGGGCACCGAGGCGGACTCAGAGGGATGACCCATGTTCTAAGGGTGTCCCTTGCGTTTGTCAGCTCTGAGCTGCTTCAGAACCAGATAATGTGAGTTCCACAGGGTTCCACCCAGGTGACGTGCATTTTAGCCAGCTCTGCAGTTGGATCGATGTCTCCTGAGGTTCTACGCTTTTCTTCTTGGTGCATGGTCCGGTACAACAGCAGAGACATTTGAAGGGCTCAAGCCCTTTGGAAATGCTGAGAGTGTCCACCCTTCTGGAAAGTGCTCTTGGCCTCTAAGACTTAATGATAGTTTCTGCATCCGTGAGTGCACACAATACAATGTGGCTGCTGTGCAGAGCACCAGCTGGTTAAAGGTTTGGGGTCTTTTCTGAACATGGGGGTTTAGGGGAAAGAATAGGATGTCTGGAATCAGGGACCCACCCCCTGACCCTCCCACCAGGGATTAGTCACAGTGGTGGCAGGAACAGTACACCGTTCTGATGGTGATTTGGTTCTTTTCCTCTACATGTGTGTAAATCCGGGGAAGGAGATCCTACCACAACAGATGAGTTCCGTGCACCCATGAGCCTCTTTGTTCTTTATCTGTATTGTTAAGGTGTGCCCATCTCTCTTAACTCCGGAGGGCACCCTTGAAAGCGTCTTTTTGGATATTACATTGTGGTTATCACTGGAGGATTAATCTCTTGGCTGCAAGGTTGCTAGGCTGGTTGCTAGGTAACAGCTGGTGGTGGGGAGAAGGAGGGGCTTTGTAAGGTTGCTACACAGGGATAGCAGGATGAATCACCGCTGTGGCAGCCAAAAGCCTAGGCTTCCAGTGAGGCTTGAGTCAACGCGGAGAGCAGCCATTTAATTAATCGGAGGTGTTTTTACACTGAGAGTAAGTGCAGGATAAGATGTTGCTCAAGTGAACTAAACCTAAACATTAAAACAAAACAAAACAAAACAAAACCCTGCGCTTTCCACATGTGCGGGCAGTGTGTAATGGGCTGCTGGGTCTGCTTCTTAATGTCCTGGATGATGGATGCTCCACAGTGAGGCAGGCTCAGGGAAGGTTCTGCCAGCATTCTCTCTGGCTCTTTATGCTTTGTGGCTTCAGGATGAAGAGGGCTGACGGAGGTCACACACGCCCTCCAGTTAAGGGTTTTGTGATGGAGCCACACCCCTCTCTGGTACCACCACCCCTCCAGCCTTGGGCAGTTCTAAGGCCAGCCTTGCACATGACCACCTTTCAAGGTCAGGGAAGAGCTGGGAGGATATCTTAGGAGAGGCCACTTAAGGATGGCCCTCCAAGCTGGCAGTTGATGCTGCAGTGGAGGGGTCTCTTGGCATGCTGTGGCGAACGATGCAATGGGTGGTTTGTTTCTTTCTCTCGAATCCTTAATGACCTTGAGCTTCCTGTGCGCCTGCTTTCCACACTCTCTAATAATCCCCATGGCAGGTTCTAAGTCACACTTATTAACTGTTTATAAACGGCGATGCAATTTTCCTACATCTAGTAGAGAGTGTGTGTGTGGGTCTTCGTTCATGGTGGTGACAGAGACCTTCGAAACTTGTTTAAATACCCTGATGACCTGCAGCTGGGACCACCCACGTCTGCAGCTGTGGAACCTGCAGATTCTGGGTCCAGCTCTGGAGTGAGGGCTTCATCCTGGCGCAGGTAAAACATAGGCTGAATCACCTTGGGGTATATGTCTGTGTTCTCGTCCGCGTAGTACCTAAAATATTTAGCTCTGTAAACACTTGGAGGTTTCAGGATTCAGTCTCTGATTTTTTCCCCTTCCCTGTACTGCATTAGTCAGCAAAAGGCTCCTTTCCTTTCCCCTCCCTGAGGGATGGAGGACAGAGACCGTAAGTGACCTAGTGCCATCGACCTGCTCAGCCTGGGCCCTTCGTGAGCCTTGTTTTTCTTGCCCTTGGTGGCAGCACCAGACCACTAACTTTGCTATTCTCATTAAGGAACAGCCCCAAGGTCAGTCTGTTAACGGATGAAGACAGGACTCAGACCCACATCCTGGGACACTGACCCTGCTGGTGTGATTAGGCGTGGCGCTCCTGCTGTACTTGGCTGGGATCCTGCTGGTTCCTGCCTAGTGGGAAGTATGTGGAGAACAGGGTGGTAGTCAGTGCCTTGGCAGTTGGATGACAGTAACCCATGCATTAACTGTGACACTAAACTGTGAAAGGCTAAGTGGGCACTGAACAGTAATCGACAACCAAGCTCCATCTAAGCACCAGGGATGCCCCTTTTCCTGCTTCACTGGGGTCAGATAAGTTTATTAAGGTACACAATATTTTGGGGAACACAATACCATGACATTTCCTCTCTTTTTGTCTAAAATTAAAGAAAGCTTATAACTAATACAATAAAAATTATCCAATAAGTATATACAATATATACAGCCAAAAATTACATTAATGATGTCTAGTCCATTAACATTTGACAGATTCAGATAAAAACTCCATTATATATATTAACAATGTCCAGCCCAGTAACATCTGATAAACTCAGACCAAAAAAATTTTCATTACTTATCTTATTTAAAACAAGTAGTTCCTTTTTAAAAGTAGATTCCATAATCTCCCTTTTTTATCTTATTATATCCATATTCTCTCTTTTTTCTTTTCATAATACATTCAGTAGTCTACCTTTTGTCATTTTTATATCTTCCCCTTTTTCTCCTCTTCATCTTCACTGGGGTTACACCCTGAGCCCCCTCCCCTCACTGGGTCACACCCTATGAGTCTGCCTATGCCAGAGCAGCCCTGGGCAGGAAGTCCTAGGATCTGAGGAGAGTTTTTTTTGGAAAGGCACAGACTGTGTCCCTGGGTGAGACTGGGGAGGAGAGGGGGCTCAGGGTGACTCCAGTGAAACAGGAAAAGGGGCATCCTTGGTGCTTAGACCAAGCTCAGACTCTTGCCTCCCTCCTCTGTTCCATTAAAAATAGTGGTAAAATACATACACAAAACTCACCATTTCAAAGTACAGTTTAGTGACATTAAACAGTCACCAAGTTGCCAACTGTCATACTGTCTAGAACATTTTATTATCTCAGAGGCTGACCCAGACACATCACACACTGAGTGTCCCGTCCTGTCCCCCTGCCCCCACCCCCACCCCGTGGCCCCCAGCAGCCTCTGATCTATTTTCTGCCCCTTAGATGTCTGTCTTCTGGACATATCACAGAACAGATACACAGATACATGGTGCAGCCTTTCATATCTGACTTTTGCTCAGCATCACATTGTCAACATTCATCTGTTGTAGCATGTATCAGCACTTCATTCCTTTTGAAGGCCAAGTAATATTCTGTTGTATGGACATACCACATTTTCTTTCTCCCCTCAGCCCTTTTTGGACTCCATCTTTTGGCAGTTGGGCAGTGTTTCTTTGTATAAACCTTTGTTTGAAGACCTGTTTTTCTTTCCTGTAGGTAAATACACAAGAATAGGATTGCTGGTTGCCATGGTAATTTTTATATTTTATGTGTTGTGGAACTGCCATTGTTTCCTACATCAGGGCCACCATTTTTCAAGCAGCAATGACCAGGGTCCAGTGTTGCCTCTGTGCATCGCCAGCCCTTGGTACAGCCATTACAGTGGGCATGACATGGCTTCTCCTTGTGATATGTGTTGCATTTCCCTGATGCTTAGCAACACTGACCTGTTTCCTGGGATCTTGCCACACCAAGGACTGGTCTATACTCCAACTCCAGTCAGGTGGTTCATGTTTCCCACTCCTTCCAGGTCATGATGCTGCAGTCATGATACCGCAGGCCTCTCTGCTCTTCACCTCCCAATGAACTCTATCCCTTGGGACCGATGCTCCTCCAGGAGGTCTCCAGAGTAATCAGAGCTGCCTCTGTGTCCTGCCTCTCTTGTGGCACTTCTTACTTGCCTGCTCTAAGTGACACCAGGGTGATGCAGTGGAACTGTATGGCTACCCAGCCAGCTCTTGGGATGGACACTTTGGGTAGCTAATGTCAGATCCCCCGAGAAGGTTCCTCACAACCTGGGAATCCTAAGATGGGAGAAAGTAGGACTTTCTGAGTTTGAGGCACTTTGGTCTCAACGGGCCCCTTCATAAAAAGATGAGAAAAGAAAATGGTGACAAGCTTGGTCTAAAGACAAGCCTAGTCAGTCTGTTATATTCTCCTTGTTACGTTTTTCCCTCCGATTTGACACACATTTGTCTGATTTGAAAACCACAGCAGTAGGTGGGCGTCACGGCAAGGTCTGCAATTCCAGTCAAGTGTGAGGCTGAGGCAGGAGGATTGCCATTTCATGGCCAGCCTGGGCAACTTAATGAGGCCTTGTCTCAAAATAAAAAATGGGCTCAAGCACTGTGCCCCCTGTGTCTGGTAGAGAAATTGACCCAGAAGGCAGCTCTTTGTGAGTCAACTCATTTCTGACCGGGGGACTCTCTAGGTTTTGTCCCTGGTTCCAGAGAAGGGTGGGAGTCACCCTGTCTGGAAGCCTGTGGCTCTCTAGGCCTCCCCAGGTCACGAAGGGAAAAGAAACCCTGGGCACAGCTCCATCCTGTGTGAGAACATTTATTTAATAAAACCAAAATGCCCGGACCCTCGCAAGCCATGTTCATGCTTTGTCAGCTAAGTGGATAGTTCTTGGGTTTGCTCTAGGTGCCAGAGGCCTGCTAAGTACTCATTTGGAGTCAGGCTGTGTGCTAGTCTGCCCTGTGGTGGGGCTCCAGGGCATCTGTGTGCCAGCCTGCCCTGAGGTGGGGCTCCAGGGCATCTGTGTGCCAGCCTGCCCCGAGGTGGGGCTCCAGGGCATCTGTGTGCCAGCCTACCCTGAGGTGGGGCTCCAGGGCATCTGTGTGCCAGCCTGCCCTGAGGTGGGGCTCCAGGGCATCTGTATGCCAGCCTGCCCTGAGGTGGGGCTCCAGGGCATCTGTTCCTTGCCTACTTCTGCACCTTCACTTACTTCCTGGCTCGAGGTGCCTCTCCCCACATCCCAGTCTCTGTTTTCTGTCCCCGAGTCACCCTGACTCTCTTAAGAGGACATCCCTGAGTGTCATTCTTGAGTCACATCCACCTTTTTCTTGAGACCAGGTTTCTTTCTGACCTGGAAATCACTGGTTATACTTTGTTGGGTGGCTGTATCCTCCTGTCTCTATCTCCACAGTGCTGGTTGTCCTCTGGCCTCCACACACACAATAAAGAAACAACAACCAGATCTCCAGTGTTTTCAGTAACACAAGTTGGACTGAGAACCTTGGAACTTACCAAGGCTCTTGAGATAGCAAAAGGAGAAGACACAGTCTGAAGGCTGGGGTACCTGCAGAGGAAGTGGGGGGGGGACTCTCTTCAAGGGAGGTGAGCCAGGCCTGTGCTCCTTAACACAAGTCCTGGGGCTGCCCCAACAAGGCACCACAAAGTAGGGGAACCCCAGAGGCATGTTCTCAGGTTTCTGGAGGCAAGGGAAGTCCGAGGTTGAAGTGTCTGTGGGCCGTGCTGCCTCTGAAGTCCTGTTGTGTTGTGGTTACGCCATCTCTGGGGCCGCGTGGCTAGGGATGCATTCATTATTCCAGCCCTTGGTCTGCACGTGGTGTTCCTGCGAGTGTGTGTCTCTGCCTCATTTCCCTTTCTTGTAAGGACACTGGTCAGACTTGACAAGCGCCCAGGCTAATGACCTCACCTTAAGACAACCCACGTGCAAAGGCTTGAACTTCTGATCCTCCTGAAGTGCCTGAGTTACAGGGGTGCAGCACCTCCAGAGCACAGCCCTGTGTGCAGGGACTGTGTGAGAAGAGGCATGTGGCTGGATCCCTGCCAGGCAGTGTTTCTGGGTGAGGTGGCCTGGGTTGAGATCCTGCTCTGCCATCTGTGGGACCCCAAGAAAGCCAAGGAATGGACAGTGGTTATAAGAGCAGTAATGAGTCTCACTCTCTTGCTGTTCAGTGTTTAGAAGGTTGTCACTCCTGGACCCTCCCACCGGCTCTGGCAGTGCCCTCTCTGGACCCAGCACTGCCAGGGAAGGTGGCTGTCACTGGACATCCTGGATGATACCCCTTCTTTTTCCTACACGTTAGCTCCCTTCTTCATCAAGAGCCACACTCAGTTCCCAGGGCCAGACGTTTATGTGCTTGCTATCTGCCGTAGCTACCAACAGACCCTTGCCAATGTCACCCCCCCCATGGGTGCCTTGAGCCCTGAGACTGAGACCGCATGGTTCACCATGTCTGCCCCTGTAGCAGGCATGAGCTCTATGCACAACACAGGTTCTTCAGATGGATTGGTGGCAGCGTTAATGATGGGTCACCTAAGCAGAATAAAGTAGAGCAGAAAGAGATCCTGAGACAGGACAGTTCCTCACTCCTGGGGTGGGCGGTAGGAAGCCAGTGACTCCCATACTGGTGCCCATGCTGGCTCCTAGGGTCTGTCCAGGGATCCTGAACCATTCCCAGGCTTCTCCACTTCACTCCTCTCATGACATGCTTTTGCCCCTTCCATATTTCCCCACAGCCAGGCAGACATCTCAAGGCCCAAATCTAGTAGCATCTTGTGTGTTTGACCTCTGTTACTTGTACATCTGTGAGCCACGTCTCACCTACACTGTTGTAGCTTTGCGCCTACCTAGTGCTGGGCATTCTAATGAGCGGCTTCTGCCCCAAGGAAACCCAAACGTAAGTCTCTGTCCTCAGAACACCATAGAGGGCAGAGGTTGAGGACAGAGATCCTGTTTCTCTTATGTGGTTCCAGCATGAGGGTAGCCTGGGGTCTGAGTGACAGTGTCCTCGCACTGAGACCGGTGCCCAGAGAGATCTGTGGAGCAGCTGTTCCCTAGGTGACAGGTGCTCAGCTCTGTAGGTCAGGGCCCTGAGTGCAGCCCAGCCCCACTTCTCCGTCAAGGGTCCAAGTTGCCTGGGAGCCATGTGGCCATTAGCGAGGCCTTCTCGTGTCTGTGCCCAGAGCTTTCCGCCTGCCTGTCACCGTTCCGCAGCCCCATGGTGTCCTCTGCCTCTTCCCACAGGTCTCTGTGCTGGTTCTCTTTGCCCTGGCCTTCCTCACCTGTGTCGTCTTCTTGGTCGTCTACAAGGTGTACAAGTATGACCGCTCCTGCCCTGATGGGTTTGTCTTGAAGGTAAGGCCTTAGCCCCCTGGGGGTGCCTTGGCCCCCCTTCCCTCCACAATCCTGGGGCCCGATAGCAGCAGGGCCTCGGCTGTGCACTGCAGTGGGAGGTTCCTCACTGAAGGCCCTGCCTGGGCAGCCAGGCAAGGAGGCTGAAGGCACCAGAGGGTCACTGCGAAGAGAACCCCTGGCTTATCCCTGGGGAAGAGTCCCCTTGGTGCAGAATACTTCCCTCCAGGACCTGGTGGGGGTGGGAGGCAGTGACCAAGAGAAAGGCTGTGCCCCAAGCCACACAAAGGGGCCCTCCTGCCTAGAGGCTGCTCTTGGGCTCTCCTGCGGCTTCCACCGCAGGGGCCATGTTGGCATCTGGACTTGGTGTGCACATGGAAATGTTCTCTCCGCTTCTGTGCCTCCTTCCCACGAGCCTGCTGTTGGCACAGATGCATTTGTACCACAGGATGGAGGACTGAAGGACCAGAGGACCGAGGAAGTGAAACCGAGGGGAGGGAAGATGGGGTGGAGGCAGGAGATGGAGCAGAGCAGAGGTGTGGCCCACTCGCTCCGGGCTTCCATGGCCCCTCGTGTCTGGGTCTGTGCTTTCCAGCTGATGGAAACCGGTCCTGGGCAGGATCTGGCACTGCTGAAGGGGAGATAGAGCAGGCACTGAATGTGTGTGCAAGCCCAAATGGCTTGTGGATCTTTGCTGGCTGGCTGAGTCTGGGTTTTGCTGAGGTGAAACTTCAGTTCCCCAGCAGAGCAAGTTAGAAGAGCCGGGAGTTCACATACCCCAGCCAGGACCTCCTCCTCCGTTTACACCACGGGTCCTTCAGAGCTTCTGACTTTCAGCCCTTCCCTCCTCCTGGAGCGATTGTGGGATACCTGCTACAGTAGACAACTCTGGTTGCTCAGGGTGCTGATGCAAGGACTGCTTCCTGAAGCCCTTCTGGTTCAAGAAACATGAGGCAGGCAGGCATGCATATACTGAGTGAGGAGGACTTGGCGTGGAGTATGTGGGTCTGCCCTTTCTAGAAGGTGGTCCACACTGGGGCAGCTTCTGGAGGAAGCATGGGGCCGAGTAGGAGACGGAGTGCTGAGAGTAGCAGGTGGACTGGGGTGTGCCTGGTGGGAGGGTGGCCCAGGTATCGTACACTGCTCAGCACCCTGAGTGCCTAGCAAAGGCCCCAGGGAAAGGAGTGTGATGAGGATGATTCCTTGGGTCACCTGGAGGTTGGGAGAGGCAGGCAGGAGCTGATGGAGGAGGCTGCTACAGTGGGGCCGGAAAGACGGTCTGGATGGCAGACACAATGTGAGGCAGACCAGGATGGCAGTGGATGGACAGGAAGACTGAATTAAGCAGGCCAGGAGGGACGAGAGGGGAGGGCCTGGCCCAAAGCTGGGTGACTCAGAGGCTGATATAGGAAGCAGTGGTGCCTCTGGGAGAAACAGGATAGGCAAGGGACAGCTCCCTACTGCAGCCATTGTTCACAGATGACAGGCCAGCACGCCACTAAACACAGAGCTCTCCTGGGTTTCCTGTTTTGCCCATTGTCTCTGGTCTGGGGCAGGTCCCCGCCCAGCTGGTGCCATTTGGCAAACCCAAGTGCTGTGGGAGAAGCTGGTGCAGAGGGGTGATGATGAAGATGAAGGCCGGGATCCAGGCTGAGTTCAGATCAGATTCCTGGCAGTGTGGAGGGGACTCAGGATCTGCATGGATAAAAGGCCCTGCAGGGCTTGCAGTCCTCAGCCCCTTGGGAATTCAGAAGCCCATAGGCAGCTCTGCAAGTGAGCTGCTGTGGGCTTGTACAGTTTCCACAGTGTCTTAATGGTGGTGGGAGTTGACGGTGGTCTGGATGATACAGCTAGGAGGTGTAAGGTGCTGGGTGGGGGAGGCTTTCCTCCTTCCATGCTCAGGCATATGCACATTCCACATCTACTTGAGGTTGGAGGGATGGTTGTGAGGGCTGTGACCCATATTCACCCTGGATGCCAAGGGCCTAAGGGGGTGTGCCTCCTCTTTACTAGTGGGAAACAGGGTTCAGAAGCTCCTGATCATGCCCAAGGTCATGCATGCCCTTCAGTTCCTTCAACTCTTCGGCATATACCTTCTAGGAGCCTCTTTAAGTGTACCACCAGCTGAGCCCAGGGAATCTGGCTGGATAGGATGCCTGGGGAGGGGGGAGGGAAAGGGAACCCCAGAAGCCTGAGTCCTACCAAGAAGCCCTCTTGCCACAGCCAAATAGCCCAAGCTGAGGAGTGTGCAGAGGCAGGTAAAAGCAGAGTCAGGGTGGTGATGTGTGCCTTCAATCCTTGCACTCAGATGGAAGCAGCCTGGGCCATAGCGAGACCCTGTCCACACTCTGCAGTGACCTAGCCCAGGCCATATGACAGTCATGCTTCTTCCAAGACACCCCTATAGGTGACCTCGGCTTCATATTTTATTTCTTTTACCAAAAAGGGTGTGTGAGAGCCTTTCTCCACATGGGTATAGACTGAACACCTGTGCCTCAGTTCCTTCTGCGGTTCGTGACACCATCAGGCCCTCGGAGGGCCTCACAGCATCTTTTGGTGGCCGTGTTATATGGGAGGTGTCAGACACCACCTGCTGTCCTCTCTCAGCCAGGCGTCTGGAGGGCAGGGCCATGTCCTCGCTGCCCTTAGATGCCCGCGCCTGCTCCAAGCAGTCGCTGCTCCTCAGGTCTCGGTTGCATGCAGAGCTCTAGCAGGGTCTTGTGCTGGGTGCCAGGCTGGACGGGAGTAAAGATGGTAACTGCAGCCTTCCCCCCACTTCCCCAAGGAGCGGAGAGGGATACGTGGAGGACACAGTGAGGGTGGCGGTGCAGGCTAGAGGAGTGTGGTCAGCTGTAGAGTCCCAGCTGGCCCGCACGGCCATTTCCTCCTGCAGTGTAGGGGGTTCCTTGCACCAAGCTGGCTGTGCTCTGGAGGGTTCTTGGAACGTTTCATCTTTTCTGTTGATCATCTTTGGCCACACCCTGGCTTCTTGCTGAGCTGTCCCACACTGACTTTTATCCTTACAACAAAAGCAGCCAGGCTGTGTGGCACATTGGCCCCATTTTAAAGATGAGGGGACTAAGGCTCTGAGAAGAGCTCATGGGATCTCAGCTGGGGCTGGGGCCTGGCCCTAAAGCCAGGCTTTGTCTGCAGCCAGGGATATCCCCTGAGGGGCTGCACCAAGGGCAGGGTAGCATAAGCACCCTCCATTGCTTTGGGGCCTCTTCTGAACTAGCTGTCAGCACTCCCGGGAGCCTGCTGGTGTTTCTAAGCTTTACACTTCAGGATCTAGTGAGCTGCTAAGGAGACCCCAGTCTCCACAGGCAAGGGCTGATCCTTTACATCGTTAGCTACCTCACCAGTGATGGAGGCGCTTCTGAGGAGAGGAACAGGGGTGGCAGCCCAGAAAAGAAGATGAGGATCGAGCCACTGTTCGTATTTGCACAGGCTCCCGAGTGCTCACTGGGCCCTGCACTGCGCCGTTCTCGTCTTAGCATTCATCACCTTCCTAGACCCCACAGTGAGGACCGCAAGCCCTGCATGGGGGCTGCTCCACCAGGATGCTTTATTTACCGCCATCCTCCCCTCCTGGAGAGGCCAGCTGACCCTGCTGAGTGACCAGTAGGGCTAAGTTAACCAGCACCCATGGCTTAGGCTGTGCTAGGTTCTTAACCACCTGCTGACCACTCCCCACAGTCCGGGCCCTGTACCTGTAGCAGGCTCTGTGTGGGAGGGGTCCTTAGGAGAGAGGGCTCACTCTGAAAGAGCAGGACCCTGCCCCCTAGTAGCTTCCAGATCTGCCCACCTGGCTACTCTCCATGCTCCAGCCTCCTTTCTCTATCAGCGTACTTGATGCTCAGCCCTGTTACACCAAGCAGCAGCAGTAGCAGCAGCAGCAGCAGCAGCAGCAGCAGCAGCAGCAGAGCAATGTCAAGCGAGGCAGGGTTCAGAGGGTGAGAGTACATCCCTGCTGCAGTGGCCTTTGGCTGAGTAAGAACGAACACCTGGGAGGCCAGGTCAACATCCTGTCTTCCTCAATTACTTCTCCCCTTCCTCTTTTGGGAAAGCGTCTCCCCCTGAACCTGGCACCAGGGATTACAGGAGTGCCATCCTCTCATGCTCCCACTGTGCAGGTCCGAGCCTCCCTGAGTGCTGTACCTCCACCTCAGGGTTGTGAGGGGTGGCAGGATGGTAGCTGCAAAACCAGGAAGCACAGGTGGTTAAGCCGAGTTGTCCTGCATTCCTGAGGCCATGTGTGCCAAGGCAGGGACTTCATAGTACTATCTGGACCATACATGCCAGTGGCTGATACTGGAAAACACCAAGTTGGACCCATTGTCCTCGGGGTAGAGACAGTGAAAAGGTCTGTTTCATAGTCTGTATGTCCTTGAGCTGGGTGGGGAATGAGGGATCAACCCCCTGGAAGGGTAGCCCAGTGTGTGGTGGTGGACAACGCTGACTGGAGGTCCCAGCTGGAACTGTGTTCTCATGCTTGTGTGGTTCTCAAATCTGCTTCAGCAAGCTTCTTCACCTCTCTGGACTCCACTTTCCCACCTATAAAATGGACTGAGTGGCACGAACCTCACAGTGACAGAATTGGCCTGAAAAGTACAGACCTGGCGTAGGCAAGAGGGAAGCCTGCATGTGGGTGCACACTGCTGTCCCCTTCTTTCAGGGCAAGAGGGAGGGAAGAAGGCTTGAGAGCCACAGGACATTCTCTAGGGTAGGGAACCCAATTGGATTGCCCTGAACCTGCCCTTGGCGTTCAGACTTAGTCTAGAGGAAGTTCCCAGGAGCTCCTCCTCCCTGATTTCTTGGGCTGCCTGCCCATACACTGGAGAGCTACCCTGGGGTTGAGGATGGAGACACTAGGTCATCCAAGAGAACAACTGAGCATTGTGTCATATGGTGAAAACCGGAAGGGCTCTCTTCTAACAGGAGTGGGTCTTGGACTGTGGCCTTGGCTGGGATGCTGGACTCACACTCCTCAGGGAGACACTTGAAATACAGATATGGACTCAGCACAGATCTGCTAAGCCACTCTGGGCTGCACCCAGAGATGAGTATATGGGTTTAAAACTACCAGATAATGAATGGGTGGTCACTGAGGGCTCCACCTCTGACTCAACTGTGGGGTCTCACGTTCCTATCTCAGCAGGCTTGGTGATACCATGCCCCTGGTGGCTAGACATGAGTAACAGTCGCTTCAACAGGGTGGGAAGCTTACTGCTGGTCTCAGAGTCTAGACTGGAAGGCAGTGCAGGGACTCACTCACCTGGAGCTCTGGCTCCATCTTTCCCTGCCCCGGGGCTCTTGAGGTTTTGTTCTCTGGGCCGTCCGAGCCGGTTGAGAACGGGAGATGTGGACACTGGAGGGACACAGCTGCTCTCTGGGAGCCAGCCCCAAAGCTGCTTGATACAACCGTTCAGATTCTCTTGGTTTGAGGTTAGTCACGGCCTTCGAGGGCTCTAGGCAGGTTAGTCACCGGCTGCCATGCCAGCTGCACAGCTCAGCTCAGAGGATAACTTGCAATAGCTGGTTCTCTCCTACCATGCAGGTCCTGGGGACTGAACTAGTGTTGGCAACATCTTTACCCACTGAGCCAATTCACTGGCCCCCAAAGAAAGCCCTCCTTGGTGCTCTTCCTCTTATTTCAGGTGGATTGTCTGTAGACATGTCAAAAGTGTCCTTGCTTCTAATAGATGAATAGCCAAGGTCAATCAGCCAATTAGAGACTTGGGGAAGGGAGGCACGCTGCCTATTCCACCTAACCTGGGAGCCCAGTGCCCGTTACAGCACAGCCCATCTTTTAGACGGCTGTGCCCTCGCAGGGCAGGCCCCATTCATCTGTCCATTGTTAGTGTTTATTTAGCATTTATTCCTGCAAGCTCAGGGATGCTTAGGGGCCATTGCAGGGGGGGGGGGCGGAATCCACTGCAGACACACGCTGGTACCCCCTGTATCTCCATGGCCTCCTGTCTTACAGAACACCCAGTGCATTCCAGAAGGCTTGGAGAGCTACTACACGGAGCAGGACTCCAGTGCCCGGGAGAAATTTTACACTGTCATAAACCACTACAACCTGGCCAAGCAGAGTATCACACGCTCCGTGTCACCATGGATGTCAGTTCTGTCAGAAGAGAAGCTGTCGGAACAGGAGACCGAAGCTGCGGAGAAGTCAGCTTAGCGAGCTGGGCGGGTTCCTTACAACGCGTCACTTGAAGGCAACAAAGGGACTTTGAGGGACATTTCATTAAATATAATTACCGATAATTTAGAGGTTACTCATTTACGGTGCAATTGCTTCTGTTTGCTAATGCTGCTTTGCAAATAAAACTCGCTGCGGACCACCCACAGGCATAGAAACCAGCGCATTTCAGCATTGCTTAGAGAGCTTGAGGCCACTGTCCATGCTGAGGAGTCTTCATTCAGCTCCTTCACTGGGATTCACTGGATGCCGTCAAAAGAGAATTGACACTGGCTATGCCCGGGGTCTGGCCATCAGAGCAGTGTGTTCAGTGGGTTTCTTTTTTCTTTGATGCCCCTTTGCTATCTGCAGACCTTGCTCCATAGCCATATCTAGAGCGATCCCGTGCTTTGCTGGCAGCAGTGCCGACTGCCAAAATGCGCTGGTAAGTGGCACAGAGAAGGGAAGTGTGCGATACAATGCAGCCCCGGCAGCCCCTGCCAGGGCAGTTCCGGGAGGTTCTCTTTGGTATGTGCACTGAGCAGAGTACAAGGATGGGGTGGGAGGAGCTGGCTCTGGGCCAAGGGTTGCAGAGCCTGTTTTCCTGTGGGTGGGCTGTCTGCTGGTGATGTGCTAGATAGGAAGAAACCCCACCGGCCCTTTTCTTTCCTGTTATGAATATGTTTGCACGTACAGCCCTGTAATGCAGGTGATTTTGGTTCTTCGTTTTATTAGCTGGGTGGGCAAAGTGAAAATGTAATTTTGGGTAAGCCAAGGCTACTTAGCTTTTAATCTGTGAACAGATGTGACTCCTGTGCTGTGAGAAAGGGGCAGGATGGCTGGTGGGGGGCTGGTGTGGCACCTTGCAAAGAGAATATTTGAGTCCACAATCTTTGTAAGAAAAGTATGTTTATGTTTCAATCTGAATCTTGACATTAAAGTATATGTTTACAAAATCACCAGTAGGTAAACTAAATGTGTAAGACAATTAAATAGAAAAAGCTATCCGTGGTTGTTTTCTTCCGTGTTCTCAGACTGTGTGGTTTCCGGTGGGCATGTCGGAAGTTTCAGTGTTCCTTAGTAGGTCAGAAATAAACGGCAAATAGTTGGAGATCCTTTGTGAACAAGCATGGTGACCACCGTCAGCTACACTGTTGTTTCCTGAGGTGTGCTACTGAGACAAAATACTTTACTGTTGGAGTGTTCCCAAACAAAGACCATGAGCTCAGCACAGGGGTGGGGTGGGGGGGTCCACACAGTCACATGTTTGAAGGGCGTTGGGAAGCTGTGAGGAATGCATGAAGAGCAATAAACGTGCCAAAGCTTGTCCTGCACAGGATCTGACTCAGCGACCATGGGAGTGCAGCAGACAAGCCCCACTGTGTTTTCTAGCAGCAGAAGCAGCAGCAGCAGCAGCAGCACCTCACCCACTGTCAATCCCCCGATGTAACTTCTCATGTTCACTCAGCAAATAAAGAGCTCGTGGGCGCCTGAGCCGCACACTGGACTGTCTGTACTCAAGCGCTTCAGCAGGAATTGGGTGACACCAGGATAAATCTGTGCACAGATGCAGGCCGTGTGCTGCACGCTTCCAGCTCTCCATAGGCAACCCCGTGGCCTCTTCTAGAGGGGCAGATATGCAGGAACAAGGGCAGAAGGCCCGCTCTTCTGAATCCACACCCTTCCTGGAACACGAGCCTCTAGGACCCAGAGGCAGGAAACCAGGCTTCACATGCCCTGGGCCCTGCTTTGCTGTTCACATGCTGGGGGCCAGGGCAGGAAAGAGGTCTAGTGGCGGGCACCAGAGTCTGCCTGTCCAGCCAGGTGGCAGCCAGAGCTGCTCAGTGGAGACTCACTGACTGCAATAAGTGGCTGTAATTGCATTTATTAGCTTGACAAGGCAGATGTGAATTGTTTTCTCTGACAAAATGGCCACGTATCAGCACACATGAGACGCCACGAGGAAGTAAGAACCAATGACTTTAGAAACATTAGGCATGTTCTCCCCTGAAGCTACTGGTGTGGGAAGGGCAGGAGACGAGGCCCCAAGCATTGTAACGGGGACAGCAGGTGTGCCATATCCCTCCCTGTCCTGCTCAGCCCTGTCATACTTGTGGCCCTCCAGGAGGTGCCACTCCTGACTGCCTCGCCCCTTTATCCTCTGCCCCCGAAGACCGCCTCGGGCACTTTCAGTCCATGCAATTCCAGGTCCTGGCAGGTTTCGAAGGTTGGCTTGGGGGCCATGTCTCCCCAGCCCTTGGACCTTACACAGCTACACAACAGAAGAGACACCTGCTGGCACGTGGTGTGTGTGTCTGGGACAGCAGGGCAGACACAGGTGCAGCCCTCGTGGGCTAGCTGTCGTACCAGTCAAGGAAGAGCAAGGAGAAGGAACACATCACGAGGAAGAAGAGGATCCACACTCGGAAGCCGGCGTTGTTTTTGATGGCCTGGTAGGAAGAACACAGGTGTCAGCCCCACCCGGGACTGGTTTCGGAAGCCCTAAGTGTCCCACTCTTTCGCGTACACCTCCATGAATCCCATGCTCTCCTTAGATCGATGGCTTAAGTGAGAACAAAAGCCACCATGCATGGAGACCTTGCATTTCATTTTTGAGATTACATTTATCTCTGTGGGGGGGGGTATGTCACGGTGTGTGTGGGGTGGAGGGCCACAGTTAACTCTGTGCTTGTACCATGTGGATTTCAGGAATCAAGACTAGGTCATCCTGATTGGAAGCAAGCACCGTTACCCACCCGGCCCTTGCCTTCCATCCTCTTCTGTTGGGCAGAGCCTAGCCTCCTGGGACTTGCTCCCCAGGTCTGAACCAGGGCTCAGGTTTCCCCGGGATGTTCTTGTCTGTGGTGATGGGCCAGCCAGGAGGTCTGGGCTTTAGAGACAGCTGGCTCACAGGGCCGGGTGCCCTCCAGCTTCTGGCTTTTGCCCTCAGTGGGCTTATCCTTGGCTTCAGGCTGTCCTGGCCCTACTTGGATGCTCTCCACCCACACTGTTCTTGCAGGGCCAGAACTACTTTCTCTTGAAGATGAGCTGAAAGTAAGCCAGCAGGTCTATGAACACATGCACTTAGGGTGGCCCTGACCATAAACCCATGACTAGAGCTGCAGGATGGGCCCTGAGTGCTACACAGTGCACTTGGACAGCCTCACCAGTGAGCCTTGGGGTGCTGGGAAACAGTGCTGTGCCAACTCTGACCTGGGAGCCCCAGGTACCCACCTCTCGTATGTCTTCGTTGCCTTCCTTGATGTTTTCAGTTGCCCCCACAACTAACTGGTGAATGCTGTCAATTTCAGTCTCCTGTAAGAAGAGTGTCAGATAAGCCCAACCATTCTCCCCTCCACCAAGAAGATAGCCTTCTGCAAGTAGTTGCTGCCATGTTTCAAGCTCTAGAGGCTGTACCTACACAGCCTGGGAACCCTCGCCTGAACGTGGGTATCGCCCAACACAAAGAAAGGGAAACTCACAGCTCGGAGATGTTCACTAGCTTCTAGGAGACCACACAGTACCAGAGGGGCAGGACTAGGGTAAGGCTCTTGTCGGGCCATAGAGCCTGCACTGGCGCCACCTATCACTTCTCGTGTGTCACTTGTCAAGTGATAAGGACAAACATGACCTGCTGATTCTGGACTGGCCACTCCCACCAAGGGCCCTCTTCGTGCATTCCATTTATTCTTTATAAGGTCTAGAAGCCAGCTATAAATGTTACAGACTCTGAAACACACTAGCTACCCAAACAGCATGCTTTAACAAACTGTTGAAGGGGTAAGAGTTCCGACAAGATATGAACTGCTGGCCGCAAATGCCCTGGGCAGATGCTGGGAACATGGAAGTGAGAGTGCTGGTCCTGGCTCATGAGACCACACTGTTGGAGACCCTAAAACACCAGCCATGTGGGGCTGCCTTTGATCTCCCTGCTGCAGGCCGGGGAGGTGTGCCCTAATGTGGGCTTTTAGGGAGCCCTGCCTGATAGAATGCTGCAGAATGGAAAGCAGGCTTCACCCACCCAGTTCCTAACAGTGACATCACTGGAGGGCCCATGCATGGACCAGGACACATGGGTAGTGACACCCTGGTGGAGAATATCAGGCCGGGCGCAGAGGGGTTTGCCATAAACAGCCCCCAACACTGATATAAACAATGTTTTTGAGGCTCCAGCAGTCCACAAAGCCCTTGGCTGGACTCTAGAGGGATACCAAGCAACCCCTAAAGCATGCCACCTCCCCAGGGGCAGCTCTCTTCTCTCAGTGGGGCGGGTTGCCCAGGCCTCTGGTGCGGTCACTGCTGTGGCAGCCGGCCTCTCGTGCTAGAAGGCTGAGTACTGGAGCCTAAGAGACCATGACTCCCTAACCTACATGTGGCCGGTCAGGGGTGTCACTGAGCACCAGGGAAAGGGCGGAGTCCAGTGGCATGCTGGGTTACTACAGCAGGGCACTCCCTGGCTTGGTCAGAGTCCCACTAAAAGGCCTGCCATGGGCCAGTGGTCCTGCTCACTGGTTCTGAGAGTGAGGCAGGGCTCACCAGTTCTGCTCCAGACAGGGAGTGGGGCTTAGGAGAAGCACTGGCCACGGCATGCAGGGTGGAGCGTCCAGACTGAAGTCTGATCACCCTGCAAGCTGGGTGTTTCGGTCAAGGTGAGCTCTCCTCAAAACAAGCTGCTACGCCAGGAGGAGCTTACTTTGATGGCTTCCTGTGTCGTGCAGCTGACATGGCCATCAGGCCAAGGTGTCTGCACAAAGCCTGTCTCCAGGCTTCATGGCCTCCACATACATGGCTTGGGTAGATCTTTAAGAACTCTGTGAAGAGTATCTTACTTTCATGACCTTGAACTCCTAACTGTCCTTAGCTTCTACCGTGTGCATGTTGATTCAACTCTGTTGTGAGGTTCAGGAACTTGTTTTGTGAGTGAGCCAACAGCCCAGAGACAGAGAGAGGTGTCTTTTTCTGAAAGTCTTCTACAGTCCCTGGGTGCTAAAGTCCTAAGGTCCCCTGGACCAGTCCTATCCATCAGACTGTGTTCCTGAGGCAGCATGGACTGGCCGAGACGATCTAGTTTCTGGAGCACTGTGGACCAAAAAAAGCAGCTCTCCATTCTGCACTGTGCAGGGCTCGTCTGTGCTGATTTGTGAACATAACAGCAGCCCTCAGTCTCACCCCTTTCTACAGATGGGGAGCAATGGTGTGGAGGGGCTGCCTGACTCCCAGTCCTGGACTGCACCCTCCTACTACCACCAAATACTCTAGCTCACAGGGGCCATTCTGCTCTACGCTGGGTCCCCAGATAGAGCCCTCAGCTGTAGCAGAGGGATGCTGTGGGGTGACAGGAAGCTTTACCTGGGACCTCTGCGTGGTGTGACTGGCTAACCAAACATGATGCTGCCTAATCTGCACCACTCAGATGCTTCTGGAAGAGGGTTCTAAGCTCTCAGTCAATTCTAAGCCAAAACTCAAAACTGCTGGGCCTTTGGGCCTTCTTACCTGTTGCAAAACCTTTTCGGTGAATATCTCTTGGAGTCTGGAAATTTCAACGACTTTCCCTTCGATTTGCCTTCGAAAAAGAATCAATAGTTGACATGTTAGTTATTAGCTCCTGGTAATTTAAGAGGAATGGTCTACGTTCCTGAAGGAACCATAAAGGTGAGAACAACAGAAGATGGGCAGCCACTCCAGACGGGGAGAGGAGCTGGGCAGGCCCAGGACGTCCTCGGCATAGCCCAGTTACTGCCTGATGCATGCTAGAGAATCAAAAGGCATGGTCACTTGGAACGTTTCCCTCTCAAGCCAGCTCCTTGTGGCAAGAAAACGCCCCAGTTCAGTCAGTGGTCACCCCATCTGGTTTAGCACCTAAGCACTTGCCCAACTTGAAACACTGGGTGAGCCCTTTTCCCCGCTTCCTGCAGCCTAGGGCACCCTGGGGTGGACTGGGGCTGTACAGGTCTGAAGTGGAAGCTGGCTCAGGCTGAATGAACTGCTCCAGCACAGCTGGTGATCAGGCAGTGGCAGGAGGAGAAAGGCAGGCAGGATACAGGGAAGGAGCAGTCTCAGGTCTTGGGGAAGGAATAGCAAGGTGGGTGAGGACAAGGACAGCTAGGCTGGGAAGAGGGAGGCCTTGGAGAGGCACCTTTGGGACAAAACCCCCTGGGCTCTCCAAGGGGAGTAGCCCTGCCCAGAGTAAGTCCCTAGCCTGGGAGGGGGTGTACCCCGAATACAATAGAGCACAGCAGCACTCCTGGGGGACAAAGGCCCTTGAGTGAGCTCACTGGAGGCTCCAGACAAGTGAGCGTGAGCCTGGTCACCTGGAAGCAGACACTACTCGTGCCAACACCTGTCACAAGGGCTCTACTATATTTTACAGCTACTCCACCCAAGGACCCCTGAGGTGGTGGGTGTGGTCCCACTTTCGGGGTGCCTGTCTTTCTGCATGCTGCAGTACCCATAAGCCTGCTGTAGCAGCCAGTCTCTCCTGCCACAAGCCCAGCCAGGCCCACCCAGTTACATATGGGTGCTTGGGTGCCAAAGCAAATGGAAAAAGCCCGCAGTGTCTGGAAAAGTTGCCGTCAAGATATTAGCTATATACACACCTCACTTCGTCAAATAAGCTGTTCATTTCACCAATGAGTCGCTGATTTTCTTGTTCAAACTGCAAAGAAACACATACACTCAGAATGACATCAAGTGGAGCTCAAGGAGGGGGCTATAAGGAGCCTCTGGCCTTCCACCCGCCTTTTAAGGATCACTGCCCAGTCCCAGTGGTCAGCACAGGGCACTGTCAGAAGATTCTCTGGAAAATACCAGACTCGAGGAAGAAAATGCTAGTCTACCCAAAGACCAGCCGAGCTGCAGTGGCTTGCAGAGTCCCTCCCCCAGCTGCACCCAGAAGCAGCTGATCCCAGCTGCTGGACAGAGGAAGGCAGGCTCAGCAGCTCCCAGACACCCTTTCTGCCAGCAGCCCAGGGCCGCCACCTAGCCCTAGTGGCAACATCTTTAGACAGAGAACTTGGTGTGTGAAAGACTGTGCAGTAGAGGTGGCAGGCTACTTGGCCTGTGACAAGGACAGTCCTGTGAACTTTGGGAATCTTGTGTGACAGCACTAGGGCTGCCCTACTGGCTAGAGGTATGCACTACTGTATTTTTCAGAGTAAGTACCAAGTCTACCCCATCCTTTCCCTGTTGGCCTTGCCTGGCCCGGCAGAAGAGGCCTAGAGTAGATGTGATCTGGCCACTGCCCACCTCTGCGATGGCAGTCTCTGCCACTTCCACAGGGCACAGGTGGGTGGGGTAGTTCCCAGCACGACTCCTGAGCCATAGCAGGTTGCCTTGTAGCCTGGCCACAGCATTGCTAATGGCTCTTTACATTAGGCATCAAAGAGACCAGTAAGAGAATAAAACCTTCACTTTTGAGCCAGAAAGTGTCAGCTGTTGACTGTCGCTCAGCAATGACTTAGGAGGCCAGTGTTTCCTGAGAATGAGTAATTCCTTCAGCTGTAGGTGCTAATTTACCTGCACTAATCCCTTCAGGTATGGGTAGGCTTGTTTTCCAGAGAGATATTTTCTTTCTTTTTTTTTTTTTTTTTTCCCCCCGCTAATGATAAAATATGGTCCTGCCCTTTTAAATCTTGTTCTTAGTTACTTTGAAACTGTTCCTAAACACAATTAACTACGAGTCTAGGTGACTTATTACTGGGATGTTGTCCGGCGTTGTTCCTGGTTTCCTCCGGTCCAGACAGGAGGTACAGGGCTGTACTGCCTCTCTAAGCCTCAGCAGCTGTTACTTCTGAAGTGTCACATGGGCTCCAGGGCCAGGCTCTGGTTCTGGTTCCCCTGAGCCCAGGGGTTCTGTATGCCATCTCAGAAACAGGCAGCCTCTCAAAGAGAAGAGCAGATGCCTCAAGCCATCCCTGTGGTGAGGGTGAAGAGAGAGAGAGAGGGCTGACAGTGGTCGGGAGCCTCGGTGAGGGCAGCTCCACTGCAGGGCAGGTCAGAATGAAATGGAGTTCACAAAAACAAAGAAACGGTCAAAGCCTCCAAAACCCTCTTCCCCTAAGCCAGTGCTTCCCAACCTTCCTGATGCTGTGACCCTCTAATACAGTTCCTCGTGGTATGGGGACCCCCAACCAGAAAATTATTTTCATTGCTACTTCCTAACTGTAATTTAGTACTGTTATGGATCATAATGTAAATATCTGTGTTTTCCTGTGGTCTTAGGTGACCCCTGTGAAAGAGTTATTCAATCCCCAAAGGGTTGTGACCCACAGGTTGAGGACCATTGCTCTAAGCACCACTTTCTGAAGTCTAGCGGGTCCAGGCGTGGATGTCCACTGGCACTGGCTTCATGGTGGTTTTCTGAATGGCCAGCCTGCCCCAAAGGTTGGACAGGGGCAAGGGCTCATATACCCCATTGGTATGAAAACCCATGTGAAGCCCCATGAAAATGGTTGGGTGGCCCTAGCTAGTCAACAGCTTCTCAATGGCCATCAGTTTTTTGTGGACAGTTATGAGCCTTATACTTTCCTGACCGAGGTGTAGTCACAGCTGGAATTCCAGCTCCTTCTCCTGTGAAGCTTTATGTCTTCAGGTAGGTGAGTAATCTAATCACTGTCCTTCAGCCTCTGTCACCAAAAAGGGGACAAAAGGCCTTAGACAGTGAGGTCATTAAAACATGCGTGCTGTCTACATGAATACTCTCGGGAGACAGACTCCAGACAGGTGAGGTGAGCGGTGAGGTGCCGGACAGTCCCTTCTGACCTCACACTCAACAGGGCAGCTGTGGCCCTTGGCTGTTTCACTCTGTCAGGCTCTGAGAAATGCACACAGTCCATTCTAGGTCAGTCTAACTATGCAGCCATGCTGCTTCCTCACTTAAGCAGGGACTTGGCCAGGCACAGTGCTGAACCAAAGTCCTGGTCTCTGTGGTCAGCACCACAGCAGGATGTCTAGATGCCCAGAGATGCAATGTGACCACAGTCTAAGAGATACTTATCACTTAATGTGCTATGTTTGGATATCAATTCTCTCCTGAAAAGGCTCATGGTTGAATGAAGAGTTGGTTTCCAGCTGGCACATCCAGCCATTGAGAGGTTACTGGATCATTAATTATTCAGTGACTGATTCAGAATGATGAGGGATGTAGCTGAGGACGGGTCCAGCTGGCAGAAGTAGGTCAACAGGGGCATGTCCTTGGGGCAGCTGTAAGATGAGCAGCTCTTTCCCACCAGGCCCTTCTACCATGATGCTATCTCACCATAGGCCCGGAGCTAACGGACCCACTGACCACGGCCTGCACCCCCGAAACCATGTGCTTTCCTACCTTGAATAGCTTATCTCAGATATATCTGTCACAGTGAAGAATGGCTGGCATGCAGCAGCATCCTTTTTCTCTTGGATGGGCTCATATGTATCCCATGCTGGCTTACAACTCTGTATTTGAGGCTCTCCTGGCCTTCACCTCACAAGTGCTGAGATTACAGGTGTGCCCCACCACCTCTGCTTTCCCAGCATCACCCCAAAGATCTGGGGCCTGAGATCAGGTGACCATGAACAGGGGTCTCCGGCTAACTGCAGAGGGGCCTGCACTCCTTCTCCTGGATGAGGGTAGTAACACACACGGGGGGAAGTGCTCAGGTGGAGCACAGTGTGATCAGCAACGGCTCCCTCGGCCATCTTCCCGTTACTGGTCAGCTAGCTGGGCTTTGTGAGAGGGCTCCTAGTCTGGTTTAACGGACACAAGTCCACTGGTGATATCTTTCTGTAGAAAGCCTGTTTTTAATCTACCCATCTTTCGCTAAGTTTTACAAAGAGTAGAAAATAAGGCATGATGAAGTACTCCCGTCTCAGGTCATCCAGAGAAGAAAAGTGAGGACTCAGGACCCAGAGTCTGCCAACGACACCTATGTTCTTGATGCATGAACTATGCTGGGTCACAGTACGAAAGCCGGGCCAGCTGGCTGCTTGGGTTCCACGAGCTGCCTCAGGGGACACCTGCTACAGACACATTTCATATAGAATAAGAAAGAGGTCCCACTCATATCTTTCAAAGTTACCTCAATGAACACATCACTAAATAAAGGTGACTTTGAGTAAAGTGAATGAGGCACATAAAAGTAAGTGGGCTCTAAAAGGGAACAATTTTCTTGATGTTTGACATTAGAAAACAACTGAGTTTTACTTAGCCTGCCAAAAAACTCAGGGCCCCATCCACCTGTACAATGGTTTACACCTGGAGAGTGACTGGGCAAACATTCTGCAAATTCCTGCAGCCATTCTGCGATACCTAGCAAGCATTGCTTTGGCTAAATGAATGAATTAAATTGCCATTATAGGACTTAACTCATTATTTCACCCTGAGGGAAAGTTCTGAGACTGATTAGGAACTATGACCACAGTTTGCTAAAGTACTTTTCAATGTAAAACCAACAATACAGTATTCTTTCCCATCGTTTTTGGGATTATTTTTTGAATTTGGACTAGTAAGACTTTATAGCATGACACTCAGTAAGTACTCCCAAATAAGAACATCATTAGCTGAACACTAAGTAGCCTGTCATAAACATTCAGGACATCCTTCTGTCCCACCCACCTGCACCAACACAATACAAACTAGGAAGTACTGCAGACTCTGATTATGTCACCAATGCTGCAGGCTCAAATGCCAGCCTTTTGGGGAATGGTCTGGTTGGGACAGAGGACATGAAAGCTGGCACCAGCAGTCTTGGGAGAGAGCCTCACATCCTGACACTCATCTTCAGCTGTGGCAGGTGTGGGTCATGTGAACTGTGCACACGGCCTCCCTGGCTGTGCTGAGTGGCTCTCAATTGTGACTCCCCACAGTTCCGCAGGGCATCCACTGTAACCAGCTTGAGGTCCATTGAGGCTCATTCAATTCCCAAGTTATGCAGACAATTAGTGAGAGGAGAGGAGGAGGATGATTCACAGCTGATTGCCTGGTCCTAGAGCCCTTGTTCTCCATCATCTCAGAAGGACTGTGGCATGAGATGGCAGACACCTGACTATTGCTTCCTCACGCCTACCTACCACATTGCCAGTGGCTTCTAAGTCATGTGCCTGCAAAGGTTAACAGACCTTTGGGGCTCATCACTGCTCCAGGAGAAAGACAAAGTCCTCTGGCAAACCCCTGTTGAATATTCTGGCTATCTCCTTTATGAAGAATGATGGGACATAAAAGAGTGAGGTCCAGCACACATTTAAAGTCTGCTTACACTCAACAAAAGTGTCCTTTCTCAATGAAGAGATTGAGTAGTACACATTAGCTCTAGCAAATTTGCAACATTTGGGGCAATATACCTCTTCATTTCCACTAGCAAAGTTCTTTTGTATAAACCAATGATAGGGAATGCAATCCAACTGTGTTGAAACGCATTTGTTGTTTTTACATCTCAGCCTGCTTCGAATGCAGCATTCCCAAGGAACACTCATGGCTTGTCCCATCCCTGTACAGTGTTTCTCGAGGACCTCCTCTAAGCCCATGGTCCTCCAGCACGAAGATGCCTCTAGACTAAGCCCTAGGCCCTATGACAGCCCACACCTTCTACCATGTCCACAGCACTTCCAGGCTGTCTGACATGGAATTCATCATCTCCTGTTCCCCAGTGCCCAGCCCTATGTTTGCCCTTCTCCTGACCGCTCAGGTCAGAAACATCCCAAGTGTCTGGTCCTCTCACAGTTGTCCTTCAAGGGATAGCTCTCCATCATCAGCTCCTGGAGGCAGCCATTATTGCCACTGAGAGCAGTGAGAGGGCATGTTGCTTTTCACATGTTTATGCTACTTTCTGGAAGGAAAACTTTCTGTTTCAGGCAAGGAGGAGCAGGGAATCTGAAGAGTCAAAAGCTCTGAGCTGGTCACCTGGGCTGGGCAGCTGATGCTGAGGAAGACAGACATGTGGACAGGCCTTCTGTATACCATTCACAAGAGTCCATCAGTCACTTACTGCTTAGAAGCACTCCTAATCACTGGCCTGGGACTAAGGCAAGGACAGTGAGCCAGGAGCCTGCTCACATGGCGCTAGCACAGTAGAGAAGGTACAGAATAAAGTCAGAAAGGACTCCAGGAGGCTACACTGCAGACATTAGAGGAGTCAGAAAGTCGAGGGCTGAGCCAAGGCCAGAGCCCATCCTTACTAGACAGGAGAGCCTCTGTTTACCACGGTTCCTTCAGTCTCTGGAGGCTGGGAACCCAGCTCCACTCTTATCAGCAGGGGCTTGCTGACAAGGGCATTTCTGCTCTTGGCCAAGGGCAGGAGGAGATGGTGAATACTGCAGCCTGAAGAAGATCCAGGGAGATGAGTCTTAGAATGCTCATTGTCAATGGCTGCACAGCCAGGGGCTGCCATTTAGGAGATCCTCATCCAAGCCCTGTCCCCTGAAATGACTGAGATGACAAACAACAGCACTTAACATGGGACAGGTCATCAATCACTATGCTTTCAACTGAGTATAAACAACATCTTGGCAAATATAAAAGACTCATTTAACTTAATCTGGATGCCTACTATTCTGCTGGTGAAGACGCTTAGCAAGACCAACCAAGCTCACTTCTGTTTTACTATGCTACTGTCCATTGAAATCATGTCAATCCTAACAGGAAGTAAGATATTAAGTGGGTAAGTGTATGTAAAATGTGTTTGTATGTTTAAAGCCCAGTATCAAATTAGGGCAAGGGCGTTTGCACAGCCTCGCACTCACTGAAGGTCTTAGGTCAGGCAGCTGAAGGAAGCAGTTAGCATTACCATCTGTATCTCTTCTGGAGACAGCTCATCTTCACCCCTGCCATCGCCCCAGGTTCCCAGTTCAGGCTGTGCTTCGGCCAAAGGCTTTTCTGTTAAGAAACAAAACCATAAAGTGGACAAAGACAGGAGGCCAGCTCTTCCTTCAGAACAGGCAGCTGAAGAAACAGGCACAGGAAGACAGCAGAAGGAGTGGGGTTCTGCAGCATGGTCCACACTGAACAGCTGGCTAATGTGCAGCAGCAGCAGCAGCAGCAGCAGCAGCAGCAGCAGCTCCATGTCCCCACCCACACACACAGTTGAAGTCTTTCTCTAGGACAGCCACTTACCCTAGAATATGAACATTTTACTCTAGACAGCCTTTTGCTCATGATCAGGCGAGCACACAATGCCCCTCGACAGCACCCGTGCCTAGAAAGAACTGCTGCGCGGTGCAGCAGCTACAGCCTGCACATTGTTGTAGGGCTAGCTGATGGAGGCAAGGGCTGCTTAGTAGAGACCGGGACAAATCTGTCCCCAGAGTGACTCTCCTTCTGTGTGTCTCCGTGTCCCTGGGCTCTATCACGGTTGTGTCAGGAACTCAAAGGAAATGCTGCATCTTTTTCCTCTCTCTTCCTGTTGAGTTTAGCCCCATGGGGCAGGGAGAGTTCAGGCTGTTCTGATGGGGAAAAGCATCAGAGGAAACATCACAACAGCAGCAGTCAAGGGGAGGCAGATCAGGCCCACCCTGTGTGACAGGCGCAGCTACTATTAGAAACACATCTTCCCAAACAGTCACCTACACCTCAGGGCAGGTGACACAGAGCTACAGACAAGGAAATACACATCGATATCACAAAGACTCCCCAGGCACAGTGGCACTGTTCCGAGGCAACACTCTGGGTGTGAACCCATGTGCTGTCAGCCACCACTCACACCCCTGTGACGTCGATCTCCTGCTTGGCTTCAGTATGGCCCCTATTTCAGACTTTTCTTCCCTTTCTCCTTTGAATACAAAACCAATCAGAAACATAAACCCCATCATAATGGGTCCAGGTATGAATGACCTGCATCAGGATGGAGAAGTTCTGTACTCTACAGGTGGTTGAACTGTATGCCACCTGAAGCCCTCCTGACCCGGGCCTCAGGAATCAGCCTCAAGTGCAGTGCTCAAGAATACTGTGCCAACCACTCAGAGCCAGATGCCCCACCTGCATCCCGGGCATTCTGCAACCATATTTCCTACAGCTCCTCACTAACTGCGAGGGTCTTCTTTAATGACTACATCCCACAGGGGCCTCCATGATTTCTGGCCCCTTGAATGTTTTCTTGCTCTAACTGTTCCTTCTGCCTACAAGTTTCTAAGCTTCTTTTTTTTGGGGGGTACTGACTCACTTGCTCAGGGTTACCACTTCCTGAGGTCCTCAGGACCCTCTGTACAGCTGTCCCCACATCTGCTTTTCCTAGGATACTCCTTACTCCCTCCCAGGAGCTGGTATCCCACCTTCCCTGGCAACAGTGAGCTCTGCAGAGGCAGGAACAGTGGCTCACTTGAGAAATATATCTGAATACCCAGAAACCAAGATGGGCAAACAACTTACACTGAGACATGAAGATGCAGCCTCGCCAGGAAGAATGTTTACAGAAAAGGCCTTCATGCTGGGGTGGCAGGCCAACCAACAGAGGTGCAAACCCGCCGGCTAAATGAGCAAGTGCCAAATGGCAGAGGGAGTATGACAGACAGGAGACAACTCTTGCCTAGAGCTGTACCACCTTGTTCTGTGCCAGAACACGCCTGTCTAAGCGGCATCTCAGGTTTCAAAAGGAAATAAATACTGAAAGGCAAAGTAAGCAAAGGACACATCTGCACAGGCCAGGCTTGAAAAGTGTTCCTACAGAAAACCTAGTGCATGTCCACACACAGCCATGGAGGAAAGAGCAGACACACAGCTAGGGACAACAGAGAGCACCTGGCTGTAGCGGAAGATTTTCCCTGTCAACACCAAGGCTGGGATGGAAGAAGAGCCTAGCCAGGAAAACAGATAGTGCATGGAAGCTGGATGCAGGCCTTTCCCTAGACAGCCTGGCCTGCTTCTCCCCTCTCTATCATCTCCTCAGAGGTGCACCCAGGCCATGGTTCCAAGCTGCCTATTTTCTAGGGTCCTCCAAGCTCCTAGTCCTAAGCCCTCTCTGCTCACTCCACCATCAAAACTGCACACCCAGCGGACACCTCATGCCCAACTCTGTAGGCCCGCATGTGGAGTCCCTTCCCCCACCTTGCTGCCAGATTGCACATTGAGCTGCACTCACCTCAGGCAGCAATGCCCAGCAGCTCTTCGGCCTCAAGGCTGTAAGTTACTAAGTGTTCCCATCCTCCAAATGTAACTCGAGCACTCCTCACTCTGCTCCATGTGAGTTTGGGTGTGTATGTAGGGGTGGTCCCTGGTGGCAGATGTCTTGTCTGGGTTGCTGTAAGAGATTCCTGTCCAGCCTGCCAGCTTATACACCACTTCTCAGCTGTTTCCAGGCTTTGCAGATGTAAGCCATACCATGGCACACTCCAGCTTTGGAATGCCCAGTGTATTCCTACCATGCTGAGGTCCAAACTCTACCTCAGCATGTGGGCTGTATGGGTACACCTCCCCATTTCTCCTCCTCCAGGACCAGGTTTGCCTTTTCCATGCTGCCCCCTCTGGAGGTGTGAGGTGCCTTGCAGCTGGCATGTGCTCCCTGATCATTGATGGTGCTGGGTCCTCTTAAAGTGCTTATCTGTCATGAGTAGATGTTCCTTTAAGAAACTGCCATTCATTCAATGTTTTTATGGGTTTTGCATTTGTGTGTGCTCCTTGTGTTTATTTATTTATTTTTATTTTTTCAATACAGGGTTTCTCTGTGTAACAGATCTGACTGTCCTGGAACTTACACTGTAGATCAGGCTGGCCTCGAACTCACAGAGATCTGCCTGCCTCTGCCTCCTGAGTGCTGGGATTAAAGGTATGTGCCACCACTGCCCAGCCTTTATTTTTAAAAACATACTGTTTTGTTTGTTTGTTTGTTTGTTTGTTACAGAGAGAAAGGGTGTGGTGTTGGGTGGGTGAGCAGAAGCTGGGAGGAGTTGGGGGAAGGGAAACTATGATCAGAATGTATTGTATGAGCATTTTTTTTTTCAATTAAAAAAAAAAAAAAGGAACTGCCCTTCAGATCCTCTGCCCATTTTCCAACTTTGAGTTGAGAGGTCTATCTGTGTCCATCAGGTGGATGGAAGTCCCTTATCAGACATGTGGTACAATATAAATGGTTTTCCATTCAGCGGGCTGTCTTTGCACTTCTTGGTGGCCTCCTTTGAAAAGCAAGCCCCAGTAACTAGCCTGATCTCCTTGCTCCCATGTGTAAGCCTGCAGAGCATGTGAGCATGGATGTGAGTGCTGGGGCCCAGGTGCTTCCACATCACATGTTCTGTGTCTCCTGTATGCTGCTCAAAACAGTCAGAAGATAAGCTGATCATGTCTCTCTAAGGCAGAGCACTAGAACAACACTGCTTTCCAACTGTGCTTTCCACCACAATGGAAGGATGTCAGTATAAAGATCTCGCTTGTTTCCCTATGAGCCCAAAGAAGAGCCATTTCCACTCACTTATGACACCCCTAACACCCAGCCCAAGGCCTGGAATAACACGCCATGGTAGGCTTGAGGTCAGTGGTGAGACCTGGTATCTTCCCATGAGACTTCCTAGAGGTTCTCAGTCGGCATTGGCTTTCCCTGACCTCACCAGTGTGCATAGGATTTATTGAGTAGGTGAATGACGATGGAGATGCTGTGTCCAGCTTCAGTAAATTTAATTATGATGTCCCTGTCTTGTCTTCTAAGCTGTGCCCATGGACTGTAGGAAGCCCGGGCACAGGAGACATACAGAGCTCCTGCCTGCTAGACCACAGCAACTACCAGCCAGGGATAGGCTGAGACTGTGCAAGCAGAACCACCCATGTGGAGGGCTGCTGTATGTCCTCAGTGCTGGGCTTTGAGCTCTTATATAACCTCTGAATCTTGGCTTCTTCACCACAAAACACAATAGTGCACACCCCAAAGAGCCAATGAGAGTCTGGCCTGTGATTCAGTCAGCACGTGAGGCATAAGGGCTCCAAAAGAGCTATTCTCATTGCACAAAGGACCTCTGGTATCCTCTAGGCTGGTGAGCCATGGTGCATGGGAAACACTTAAGAAATGAGATCGAGGTGGGCTTGAGAGCCAAACCCACACACCAGTGAATCCTGGACCCACCATTTATGAGCTTTCACCTCAGACAAGTAGCCCAGGCTCTGAGCCTTTCAGAGTCTTCTCAATAAAAGAGACTCATGACACTCCAGTGCTGCAGTGAGGTGAGGCAATGTAGAGCCACAAACATGGCAAATAAGACATTCAGGCCTCATGGCTTCAGTGAACTGCTAGGCAGTGAAACCAGCTTGCTTGCTAACTCCTCAGGGATGCAATGCTCTGAGCAGGTGTCCCTACCCAGGCACACATGGACTGCACACATAATCAAACAGTCCGTGACATTCAGACTTGAAGGAGACTCTGCATTTCTTTGACATGCACTGTCAGGGACATTACTGTATCTGTGATGACAAGAGACACAAACCCATACTTGCACCTTGTCCCAAGGGCTTGCCTTGCTATGGAGGCCACTGACAAAGCATGCTCCACCCTGGGGCAGAGCGGTTGGCTGCGCCAGTGCAGACTTCCACTGTGGCGGGATATACCCTCTTCAGCGGACAGCTGGGATAGTGCCTCCTCATCTCCAGCTGGTGCACAGGAAAGCAGCCCTTCCTCAGGTCCAGTGAACAGGCGACTCCCCAGACTAAGCATTGCCGCTCACGCTTCTTTTGCTTTGGGCAGCTGTGCTCACAGCATGAGTCAGGAACTGCTGCCTCTTGCTGCTCTGTATTTCTGCCAACAGGTCAGAAGGACCAAGTGCCAAACAAAACCGTTATCCTCATTCATACCTGGCAACTCCTCGGTGGCAGGCTTTTCTTCCGAGTCCTGGGAAGCATTCTGTGAGGCTTTCTCAGATGGGGGTTCTTTCCTCTTTGTATTTGGCTCAGGTTCCAGCTTAGATCTAAACACAAATTCTTAGTTATTTATTTTACCTCCCAAACAGGATCCTTTCTGACAACAGAAAGGGTCATGTGTGACTTGTGCATTTTTGCTCTGGTCTCTCTCCTGGGCCTCAGGAGTCACATGGACACTTCATACCTTACTGCAAGGTACCATGTTGGTGGTACACTGCCTTCTGCATTTCAGCCACAGCTCGGTGCCTAGCATCTGCATGCTCTGAGGTTGCCCTGGAGACACCACACCAGGAAGTGTATGTACAGCAATCCAGTAATTTTACACTAACGTAAAAGTATTGTCAAAGACACATGCATGGGACACACGCATGGATGCATGCACACACATGCACTATCTTAAAATAGTTTACCTATGAAAGTGTAAGTCTTTAGCAGCTTGTTGAGCTAGGAAGCCTTTGCACTTAGTTTTCTTCCCACCTTTTCAGAAACTACTCTGCCCATGGTGTGGTCTCTTTTTCTACCCATAGTGTGCGTGTTTAATCTCTGCTACCTAAAGATCTTTTCGGGTTTTCTTTTTAAATTCATTATTCATTAGTGTGTGTGCACACGTATATCTGCAGGCACACAGTGCACACGTGGAGGTCAGAAGACAACTTTTGTAAGCAGGTCTTCTCTTTCCACTTTGTTGAGGAAGGGTCCCTCTCATTTCTCCAGAAGGTCCAGGTGATGTCCCTGTCTCCACTTCCCATCTCGCTGCAGGAGACTGCAACTACATAAGTGTGCTATAGCATCTGTTCTTTGGTGAGTTCTTTTGTTTTTAAACACGGGTTCTTAGTATCAAACTTAGGTTATTAAGATTGTGCAGAAAGTGCTTTTACCTGCTTAGCCATCTTGTTGAACCATGAGTATGAGTGTGTGTGTGTGTGTGTGTGTGTGTGTGTGTGTGTGTTGTGCATAGGTGCATTCACTCATATGTGCATGCATAGAGGCCAGAGGTCAATGTTAGGAGTTTTCCTCTAGAACTCTCCACCTTATTTTTATTGTTGTTATCTTGTTCTCATTATGTAGCTCTGGCTGTCCTGGAACTTACTATGAAGACCAGGCTGGCCTCAAACTCTGAGATCTGCCTGCCTCTGCCTCCTGAGTGCTGGGACTAAAGGTGTGCGCCACCATACCTGGCTTCCACTCATTATTTGAGACAGGGTCTCTCAATGAACTAGAGTTCACTATTTCTGCTAGACTGGCTGGCCAGCGAACCCCAGGAACTACCTGTCTCTATTTCCAGTGCTGAGGTTACAGGTTGTACATGGGTGGTAGGGATCTGAACTCGGGTCCTTACACTTGCACAGCAAACACTTCTCCCCCAGCCATCTGTGCAGGCCCCAGCTTTCATAGCAAGCAGTCTCCTGTTCCTCCTTAGAGTGGGTCTGTGTCTTTGTGAGTTGTGTGTGCTGCTTACTGGATTAGTGCCTGCATGCACTGTCTGCTGAGTTCTACAGAGGTCCCCGAAAGGCCTCTGTTGAGGTCCAGTGTATGGCTTTACTGAGTGAAGCTTCAAGAGGTAGGGTTAGTGTAAGAAAGGCCATTGGGGATGTGCCCCTGAAGTGTTCACTGGGACACTTTCTTTTTCTTTGTTCTCCAACTGGGTGGCATGAGGCAAACAGGCTTCCTTTGCCATGTGCTCTGTCATGGACTGCATCCCCAGGACCAAGCTCTCACAAGCCGAGACCTCCAAAACCAGGACCCCCATAGACTTTCTTCGTTCAACTCCTTTTTTTATTTTATTTTAATTTTTGGAGCCAGAGTCTCACTATGTGGTCCTGGCTGGCCTGGAACTTGCTATGGGACCAAGGTGGCTCACAGAGACCCACCTGCTCCTGTTACCCGAGTGCTGAGATTAAAGGCAGGCACCACCATGACCACTGACCTCTTTTTAAGTTGACTGTCACAGGTATTTAGTCAGAGTGATGGGAATCTAACTAACACAGTGATCAATAAAAACGTGTTGAATGAATGAATGTTTTATAAACACTAGTAAATGGCTAACAGAGGAGAAAAACTCGTCCTAAAATGATGTGCTTAGAACCAAGCAGACTTGGCTGTATGCATGACTGTAATCCCAGCACTCAGGAAACAGGCAGAAGGATTGCTGCCAGAAGTTTTATGACAATCTAGGTTACAATGTGCAGACAGAAGAATCAATCAATCAATCACCAAAATAAAACAATATGCACCATAATAGCTTTTATTAAAACCTATATGAAACTTACAGGCAGGGTGCTGAAAAGATCCATGATATTTTTAGCTAGCCAGACTGTGAGTAAAAGAGTAAAGTCAACTCATGCTGGTTGGATCTGGTTTACACACACCACTTAGTATTTGCCAAACACCTATGATGTGCCAAGTACTTCTCTAAGCACCTTATGAGGATAAATGCAGACAAATTTATCCAACTCCAAAACATCTCTCTAAGAAGGTACTAGTATTAAATGACCTTTCTTATAAAGAAGGGAACTGAGGCCACACAGTAGTTAGGCTGAGACAAGACCTTAGGGTCCCAGCTCCAGAGTCCGTGTTCTGTCAGCTCCATGAAGAAAGTCTCTTTAACCAACATTAAATGAATAAGTGGCTATGCCATTCAGATCCTGACTAGACAAAGCACAGAGGAGGGAGACAACTGTCCACAGCAGAGACCTCACAAAGGGCCTATGTCAGGACATAGAAGGAACTCCTACAGAAGTCAACAAAAGGAAATGATTCAATAACAAAGTGTATGAGAGACTTGAATAGATGTTCTGGAGGAAATATAGAAGTCATTGGTAAACACATATGAACAAGTTGTTAGTACAAACCCAAGCCACAGTGAGATGATCCTGCACACCCACAGGAAGAGTTAAAACACGTTTGAACCACACTATCTATATCCTGGGGAGAATGAGGACGAATCAGAACCTCACATAGCTGGATGGTTATAAAATACTGTTACCACCATGGAAAACTTGGAACAGTTTCTTATTAAATCTAACAATGTCTCCACTGAAACACAGAAAACTCACTTTGAAGCATCTACCAAAGAGAAAGGAAAAGGTACATCCACACAAAACAATCAAGCAGTCACAGCAGACTTACTTGTACAGAAAAGAGATGGAAACAATCCCATGCCGACCAACACGAGAGTAGGTAAGGCAATGGTGTGTGGTTCACAGAGCACCATAGTACTCATCAGCATGGTTAATCTTTTTAACATGTATAAAGAAGAAGGCTCAGGCATAGTGCTCAATGAGCATGCCTAAGGCCCTGGGCTTGATTCCAGTACTGCAAAAAACAAACTCAAAAGAAACCTTAAGAAACAAACAGGGCTTAGTCTGTATTTAGCATTAAGTGTATTAATACAATTATAAAATGAGATACTACTTAACATTTTGGGTCAAATTAGTCTTGTAATTTAGTAATTGAGGAGCTTGACACATTAGGCAATTTTCAAACTAGCCTGAAAAAAAATACCCATCAATCAGAATTTTCAGTATTTTCCTCTGGTAAGTGACAAGTGTCTTGACATTTCTTGGTCTGATTTCTCATCTGTAAAACGGACTATAAGAGTGTCCTTGTGTGGTCACTAGTTCCCCTGGGATGCTTAAGTAACAGAGTCAGCATACTAAATAAAGCATTTATATATCGGATGCTGTTATTTAGCCTTCAAATGACAGCATTAGATATCTAAAATGCAAATGCTTTCTGAGTTCTTCAGGAACTACGAGTATAGAATATTGAGAACTTCACAGGGTGGCAATCACTGAAGATGTTGACAGAGAGTAAGACTTTGGCAGACACAAGGACATAAAGGACATTCCAGGCATAGGGACCAGGAGCTGGTCATTTACCTTCAGAGAATTATCATAGCTGGCCATTTCTAATGCATAATCGCTGTGGACTCAGTCCCCTACCTAGGAGGCTCTGGCTGCCCCACGTCCATTCCTTATTTTAGTCTGGGTGTCTGACAAGAGTGAGCTGGTGTTCTGTGTTTTAAATGTTACTGTATAACAACCACACACAGAGAAGTTTGAAGTATAAAGACTCCCTCAGTGAGGAAGTTCCAACCCGATGCCCTCCACCTTTACATGTTTAACACGCTCCCTAAAGGCAGTGCGCTTCGATGTGACCACCACAACCAGAAAAGGCACAGGCATTTCTTCCTCCCATAGCTTCCTCAGAAGATTCCGTTTTGACCAACATAGCCTGTACAGTCAGAGTCCTGGTCAGAATCCTGCATCATGTTACCCACGAATGCTTTCTTTAATCTGTTTGGAATGCTTCTTTCGGACTCTCCTTGAGCTCCATGTACTTGACACTCCACCATGCCTCTGAACTTAAGCCTGGTGTTTTGTGGCTGACGCCTGGTGATGCCTTGGTAGAAATCACAGAAGCACTGATGCTCTTCAGGGGCATCTGCCAGCCTGTGTGTGACTCACCTTGACTGACACGGTGGTTGTCGGGCTCCTCGTTATAAGGTTTTTCTTCCTCTTTGTCAACAAGAAGCCAGGGGAAACACTTGACATTATAACTCTCTCAAACCTTTATTCATTCACGAATTTACTCCTGTCCAGGTGGACTCCTGATGCCCTCTTTCACTCAGCGGGCTACACCTGCTGCTTTCCTTCAGTTCTCACTCTATGTTAAATGTGGCTGGTAGAAACCCCTCAGGGTAGCCGCTGTGACCATCAGACACTTTCCTACTGTTCTGTAATCCCTCCCTTGTTTTCTGATACAGCTCATTGCACACTTTTCCTTAATCCAGTCTAAGAATAGGCCATTTCTCCACGAAACCTCATCCCTCCAACCTGGAAGTGGTACTTAGAAACCAAGACGTGTGTGTGTGTGTGTGTGTGTGTGTGTGTGTGTGTGTGTGTGTGTGTGTGTGTGTGTGTGTGTGTGTGTGTCCTCAGCTGCTGGATCACCTGGAGAAGCCAACACCCTCGGCTCCACCGCCACCTCTCCTCCTGGAGGGGATCTAGCCGTCTTTGCATGCCCTCACTGCCTGGATGACCACTGCCCTCCCTGACCCCCTACCCTGGGCAGCAGCAGGGCTCCTCCTCAGCAGCAGACACTCACCTTTACCCCTCCCCATCTCCTGGTTCAGGACTGCTTGGTTCAGAAGGGGACGGGTTGCCTGCCTCTTGATGAACATTCATTTAATGCCCATCACCCTCATGTCTGAGTGTGGCAGTGCCAGTTTTCAATGTAAAATAAATAGAGGGCTGCAGAGAAGCAGACAGAGACAAAGATGAACACTTTTGTAAGGTGATAAAAACAGATTCTAATTATATACAGAACGTCTACTGAAATCCTTAGGGAAATTACAAATTATCTAGCTAAAGGCAACCTGGGGTAAAAGCAGTTTTTGAAAGAGTCACCACAAAGATCAGTTTATGTCCCCTGATTTATACTTCAGCATAAGTATGTACTTCTCAAACTGAAGGTCAAGTACTATCTAACTGTGATCAATACAGGTCCCTGACTTTGAAGGCTTGGGATTGTATTTGAAATTGTAAAAGAACAAGAGAGAAAGAGGCGGCTCTTCTTGTTTTGAAGCAAGCAAAAATAAAATAAAATAAAAAGCATGGAAGCACACTTTGCAAACACAGAGAAACCACGCCATTCCAGAAGGACTGCTCTCTGCCTGTTACACCCCAATGCAGAGGGCAGAGTATACACGTCACAGTGCCCTACTCCAAAGCGGCATCTGAGTTTCCGAAGCCTCTGAGTCACAGGGAGAGTGGAAGTCAGCTCACTCTACCTAAAGCCGCGTGCTCCATCAGGCAGTCACTCACCTATCAGGTATTTACTGGGCATCTGCCACTTCCCAGGGAAGTTTTTTTTTTTTTTTTTTTTTAGTAAGTGTTCCTGAAAGTATGGTCTACTGACTGGTACCAGAGTCCACACTGCTTATTCCTGGCCTGCCACAGTAAAGTGAGAACGCACAGCACTCTGACAGTGCCTTTGTCTCACTGAACATGGTACAGAGCACTGGTGTCATCAGACCTCTGTGGCAGGCCACCTGAGGCATAGCTGTGACCCTGCCATGCACAGGAGACTAACATCAGTCCCTGGCAGACTGCCAAAAACTACAAAGAGGTGGCCCTTCATGTCAGGGGGTGCTGCTCTAAGCCAGTGTCTACACAGGAAAAGGCCAGATAGTGAACATTTCAAGATCTAAGTCGTATTCTTCCTTCTTGGTTTACAGATCTTTTCAAACACAATAAGCCATGCTTAGCTGGAAAGCCATACAAAATGGGCCAAAGTCTAGACTTGGCCCACAGGCCAGTCTGCTCCGCCCTTTTCTAGGCAGCCAACAAGGCCCCATCATAGACAGTAAACGAGGGACAATCATCACTGTGGCCCTCATATCACATGCCATCTCTGCCTTTCCTCTCTAACTCCATCACTATGACCATTCCAAACACTGGCAGCATCTGCTGAGCTCTCGCCATGTGCATGACCCTAAGTCAGGGCCTGCAGCAGGCTAACAATCCTGCTGAGAGAGGGCTGAATCATAAACGATAGACTCTTTAGGTACTAGTTCAGTACGTGATGCTATGCATCACATGAGCACTAACATCTTCTCTAAAGAACAAGAAAAGCAGCATGAACCCCCTCCTTTGTGCTGACAGCAGAGAACACAGAAGAGAGAATATAAGGGGCTGTGTGGCTGTGGATCACGGCAGTGTCTTTGGTGTGTGTTGACCTGGGCAGGAGAAGGGCTTGATGCTCCCTTTTGGAAAGTGTCATCATGACACAGAGCCCATGCAAACAGGTCTCTGGACACAGAGCGTGCCTCTAGTCCAACAACAGACTCCATTGTAGGAGTAAGCTTTACTTGGGCCACCAAGACTTTTGAATACCTTCACAAAGTCTCTCATCTTCAGGATCTGTGATGGTGGGGGGATGCTAAAAATACAGCTTTAAGACACACCAATGAACTTGGCAGGTTTTGCAGCGTTATCCACTTTCTAACCTTGTTTTGTAATCTGCTCAGTAGTTGAAGAAGCTATAGTCTTTAGTCATCAGCTTTCATTCTTCTCTGATCTCCCTTCAGACAGAAAATGCTCCCCAAAATTTCCACTCCTAAGAACACTGTCGCAGAAAAGTGAAGGGTTCAAATCGTGCCCTGAACCACCATATCTGAGGCAGGTCAGCTGGAAAGCACAAACAAAAGCCAGCACTCATTGCACAATATGGAGGGTACCTCTGCACCAGCAGACAAGGGTCTCAGGTGAGTCTCTGTTCTCAGAGGGTTACCCGAAAGCCTCCTCCTGACTGAGGAGGGGAAAGAGGGCCAATGATACACAAGCTGTTTTTCTGGAGAGAGTATGTTTCTGATTAGCTCAGATGTTTTATGAGAGTACCTACCACCAGAGTGTGTGATAACCATTTCAGCTTCAATCACCCCAAAGTACGAGAAATTTAAGGAGACAAAGAGGAAAAGAGGTGGATTGAAAATCCTCTGCAGATGTATGATAGGCCACTTGTGCCAAGGCTTCATCCAGTATTGGCCCACGTATTTCTAGTTTGTAAGCTTGTACCTTGTAACTCTATGAGTAGGAGCAAGCCGCCATGCCCAGTTTGATGTCTCCTTCAGTCAGGAACCAATGGCTGAGCATCTACTTTGTAGCAGGCTCTGATCAGTGCTCTGATCAGAAAGTCGCAAGACAATGGGCCTCACCTCCGAACCTACAGTCTTACAGAGCAAAGAGATGGGATGCCCAGGGTAGTTAGCCCTCTCTGGCTTGAGGCAACATGCAGCAGGTACCACTGTCAGCTCAGAAAGCAAAATGCCATGAGGGTAGATGAAAACAGGTACCTTTAATGACAGCACTATCATTTAGAGACAACATAGCCATTGTAGGAAAGGACAGAGCAGTCAGCTGGGAGTACTTTCTGGCTTAATGAGCAAAATATTTCCAGCAGTTTGAAGTAAGAGCACTTTGGTACAGTAGATGGATGTGACATGTCCACTCTACAAGAACAAAAGCCACACCCACACTCTTAAGACACTACGGTGAGCAAGGCGCACCTTAACAAGTATGTTTTCCTTCACCAGACAGATAAGCGAGATAGTGACAACAACGTCACAGAACAGGAGCAGCGGGACTCCTCAAATCAACTTCCGAATGACAGCCATCAGCAACCCAAACAGAACAGCAGACAGAAACAACCCACCAATGACAACTGCGCACACTCTACCCACCGGCCTCCCCAAGGGACAGGCATTGCGCCATGGGCTGAGGGGTGTGAGGAGATACAAGTCCATGGTGGCTGCATGAGTGTGCGTGCTGCTTCTGGCCGTGAACAACAATGGGGAACCTAGTAGAAGGGAGACACAGCACTGGTGGCAGCAGCTGGAACACGTCGTAGGACAGGTGATGCTTGAGTTGGGCTGGAAGGATGAGTATGACTTTGTCCACCAGATGGACAGAGCAGACTATGTGAAAAGTTCTATGGATGGAGAATTCAGCAAGAATTGGGCACAAGGAAAGCAAAGCTCCTTTAGAACAAAGTCACACACAGGCCTGGCAGAGCAGATGTCACTGGGGACTGATTTAGAAACAAAAGTTATGAAACAGTCATTACAGCCTTGAGTTTGCCAAATTTGGCCTTGGTGAGACCTGTGCATAAGAGAGGCATAAGATTAAGTATAAATTATATGTATGTTTTAAGAAGATGTCTTGTGTGTAAAGATGAAGAAAGACCAGAAAGAAGTCAGGGTGGTTAACACATGCCCGCAGTTCTACAACCCCACCATCTGGGAGGCTGAGGCAGCAGGATCAGCAGTCAAGGCCTGCCTGAGAAGGACAAACCTAAGAGGACAGGGCTGGACCACAGTGTGAAGAGTTACAGTTATTCAAGGTCTCAAAGGTCTTTTGTTCGGGGTAATCTCAGAGAGCAGCTATTTGGCAGGTGATTGACTGACACTGTACAATTCCCATCCGACTGCTGTCAGTGTGGATGTCAGAGGAAACCTCTGCTGAGAAGCAGGGCTGAGGCTGCAGTGTGCTGAGGCCTCTTCTTGTCTCCACCTGTGACACTGCAGCAGACATGTCCGCCTCTCCTCCTGGGGCTGTGAGAGCCAGTGACTGGTCTCCTTACCATACTGACAGCTAATCCTACAATACCAGAGTTGAACCTGCTCCCCTAGGCCCTCCCTGGGCAAACTGGCAGTACCATGCCCAAATGGGTATTGGGGTGGGGATGGAGTTCAGTGTACATGGCATCTTGAATATATTATGTCATATTGTCAGCAACGTAGGGGAGCATGGTCACTGTGGAAACCCTTTCAGAGAAGAAGGTATGGGGGGGCAGAGACCAAGGACAAATAGCTCCAAGTGTCCCACCTCATAGGATTATTAAGAAATAGGGTGGGAAAGCTGGGTGGGTGGCACATACCTGTAACCCACTCACTCTGAATCCTAAAGCAGAAAAAATATGGGTTCAAGGCCAGTTTGGGCTGCAAAATGACTTTGAAGCCAGCATGGACCTCATAGCCAGACTGTCTCCCTACTACTCCCAACCAAAAAGAAAAAGTAATTAGGTAAGTGCTCAATACCAGTTCAGCTGCCATGAGACTGTGGGGGTCACGTGAGTTTAGAACCCGCTGAACCTCAGTGTCATTAGGAAAAGAAAGAGAGAACCTGCCTCACAGCCTGCTGTGGCTAACAAGAGTGACCAGTACCACCTGGTGCACAGGATGTCCTCAGCCCCTATGACAGCATATGGTACAGACTTCATGCACACAGGCCCACAGAGTCAGTGCTTTAGGAGCTCAGGCTGCCAGTCCTGCTGCCCATTTTAACTCAAGAAGGAAGGGCAAAGGCAGAAATACTCACAGTCTCTTCTTATCCACCACACGCTTAACTCGGATGGCTCTTTGTTCAGAGTAAAGCTTACACACTCCTGTTGAAGCAGAAAATACCAGAACAGAGACCGTTTAAAATGGCTTCTCAGGCAAAGGTATCATTAACACTAATGAGACACTATGGTCTTCGGCTAGCAAAGCTATTCTAAATTGCATCTCTTATGAAATACCACATTTGACCTTTAGAAGAAAATGAAATACTTTTTAAGTAATCTTCAACGAAATCCATAACTGCGGTCCTGTGTTCCTTCACTTGCTGGGAATGTATCTCCTTGTGGGCTGTAAGAGAAAAGGGCAGCACTCAGGTCTGTGCTCAAGGACTCCACAGAACAGTCAGCTTCCTCAAAGCTGTTCATTGAAAGCATGTTCAAAAGCCCAGCTATAAACCAGCCTCGTGTCAAGTGAAACTACATTTTTAAGAGTAAGATTTACTAGGGTTCACCAGGTGAGAGATTAAACCTATTGAAACTGCAGTCAAATAATTTATAGCTTATTACAGCACCAGGGGAGCTGAGTTGATCCAGCTCCTTCCGGAATGCTGACCTGGCTGTATTAACAGCATCCAGTGCTCAGGTTCACCTTCAAGTGACATGCTTAAATCACACATGCTGGACCACAGACACCCTCTGCCTGCGCTGTTTTCAGCCTACAGTGACTACTTTCTCCCTTCAGACACCGAGTGACACTATGCATACTAGCCTGCTCTCCAACAACTGTTCACAGTGATGAGCCACAAGGGCAGGCTCCCACACAGAAGCCCGCCTGTGCCAGTTCCTATGGTAAGACCCTGCTCTCGGTGGAAAGGCTGGGTGCCTAGTGGGTAGGCATGATGCTAGGACATCACAGAAATACCTCAAGTAAGCCAACTGAGTCCAGAGGCAAGAGGTAGCTGAAGGTCACAAATGCCTATGCCCTTAAGAGTATGTATGGGGCACAGGTTATGTTTTTACTAGAGGGCCATATAACCTGGGACTCACATGAAGATTTGGGTAGTCTGCAATGCTGCACACATAATTTTGTGGGATGCACATTTTTCTGGTAAGCTTTCATCAAGACTCTCCCAGTGGATGATCCCATGTTCTTTCAGAAGCTTCTCCACTAGAAGTCAGTCATGAGATCAACAGTACTTGGCAATTTTGACCTCTGTAGTATTAATGCATGTGCTTAAAAAATCAAGGAAGACACATGGCTGGGAAGCCTAGCTCCTCTATGGGGATGAAGCCCAGTGAAGGGGAGATAATACTAGGCCCCTAGTACGAGGCAGGGTTCTAAGCATGCTGTAAGAACTTAAGTGATATGCCTAACTCCTGTCTGTATTGTTTCAATGGAGAAGTTGTGCCCAGGGAGATGAAGCGACTTGCCCAAGGCCACAGAGCTAGCATGTAGCAGAGCCAGAGTGCATTGCTTTCAAGTCATGGATGCAAAGCTTCCTCTCAATCACGAAGTCTCATATGGGGGTTGACTTAGCCACATTTACGTCATCTGTCCTGCCATTCAGAACATAGTCACACATGCATGTCTCCACAAATACACAAATGCTTGCAGACACACAATCTGTTCCCTTTGACCTTGGCCTTTTGGTAGGTTACAGATTCTATTTAGAGAGGTCCTTTCCATTTATTTAACTTGAGTGACAGTCTTTTCAGGACTTTGAACAGCTTAGAAGACTGACCAGGAAGGAAGGATTTTTAAAGTTGAAGTCCTAAATGCCATTCAGAAAGAAAGGGGATCATAAGTGGCTGCACCATGAGCAGTTTAACTGGTTGGCACATTCATAGGATCTGTTGGCTTCTTTCAGAGCATTCACCTTCTGTTCGGAGTTGCTGAATTGCCTCTGAACAGGTCCTCATGAATATCTGAGCATCCTGGTCTATCTGGTCTCGCTCTGTGTCCGTCATCCTCCCATATTCAGACATGATATGGCTGAAAAAGAGGAAACAATGTGAGGGTGGCATCAGTGATGCATAATGCAGTCCAGGTAGAGTGTCAAGAAGAAAGGTTTCAAGCTGGGTGGCGGCGGCGGCGGCACATGTCTTTAATCCCAGCACTCGGGAGGCAGAGGCAGGCGGATCTCTGAGTTCAAGGCCAGCCTGATCTATAGAGTTTCAGGACAACCAGGGCTACATAGAGAAACCCTGTCTCAAAAATCAAAACAAAACAAAACAAAAAAAGAATTAGAAAGGTTTCTCTGACCAAATAACACCAAAGCTGAGACTTGGAGGGGGCTGGCCAGACCAACAGGTGGGAGAGTGATCTGGAGAGTGGAACAGAAGCCATGAGGTACAGTCTTCTAAACAGCTTCCACAGAGGCGGGCCAATGTAACAGGCTGCAACACACAGCTTTGCTAGGAACAGAGGTTCCAACTAAGGACTGCATAGCCCAATAACTATGTTAGAGTCCCAAGCCGCTCAGCCTGCATGCTGCAGGGACACAATCTGGGGTACATGAAACACGAGAAACTTCTGTGGGCTGTTTTCTGATTCTAGAAAGCAGTTTTCAAAACTCACAATAAAAAGCCTCTAGAGCCAGGCAGTGGTGGCACATGCCTTTAATCCCAGCACTTGGGAGGCAAAGGCAGGTGCATCTCTGTGAGTTCGAGGCCAGCCTGGTCTACAAAGTGAGTCCTTTGGACAGCTAGGACTCTTACACAAAGAAACCCTGTCTCAAAAAAAAAAGCCTCTAGAAATAAATTTTATCTCTCCTGATGTTAAGTTAAACCATCCTGAAGTGACGGGGCTGGTAGGGGCATCCACTTTTAGTAACAAGGCCCTGAACAACACAGAACACCTAGCTTGCCTTCACAAGCGCTGGCTGAGTGTGGCAGCATCATCAGTAACACCAATACTCCTTAGCCTATTTCAAAACTGTGGACTTCACAACTGAAATTTGGACTCACTATGCTGCAAGCTGAAAGGGCACTTATGTAATGTAGACACTCAAACCACCCATTTCATTCACCTGTCCATCTAGCCATGAGGACAAAAGTCCTGACCGTCCTATTTCACCTGTGACCTAGGTCATAGCGTTTCCACTCTGTCGTGAGTGGCTCTGACCACCGGTCTGTCCCATCAATTCACTCCAGAAATGATGGACTCCCATGGAACTCACCCAACATTACTTTTTCATGCTGTGCTGGTCAAGAGATTATCATGCCTCCACTCCAAAGCTGCTTTGGGACAGAGCTGGGACCACCTCTGACCCTCACCTTTAATGCACTGCTGTCAGCTTCTGACCTGACTTTCCTTTTCTCCATTGCACTTATTGTTCCCAGAAATACCAAAAAGTCTGTTTTTCTCCTCCAAAGCTATGTGGAAGTAAAGACTGTCCACCTTGTGTCTGCTTCCCTCGTAAAATCATACAGCACAGGGTCCCTGACTAACACCAGTCAGACACCGAGCATATGCCAGATTGGTTCTCAGTGCTTTATGTGTATCTGACTTCTCATTTAATCCTCACAAGTCATTCATTCCCTTGTGTATGTTCTGAGCGCCCTTAGCATAAGTACTAAGTTGGGTTCAAAACTGAGTAAAGCTCATTTCTATGTCCACAAAAGGCACTCAACTGTAAGAATGATCAACATGAAACCAGAGTGCCAAGAACTGCACTGACTGGTGCTGATGTGAAGTGGACAGCAGAGCTCCAAGAGGAGCATGGTCAGCACATGCGGGATGGGGTGCTGGCCAGGGCAGGTGGAACAGAAGGCGTGCCGACAAGGACGGAGACAAAGACCAGACATGATTCCTCACGCTGTGGGTGATTGTTTGAGTGAACATATAGTATCTACTTCACACCCAGGCACACGTGAGTGAAGATGGGAAAGGAGCAGGAAGGCTGGCCCTGTGTAAACGAGGCACCTGGTTCTAGAGAGGGGCAGTGTTGGGGTCCTGGAAAAGTCCCACAAAAGACCACCATTCATGCATGCAATCAACAAGAGCATTTATTATCTGGAGAAAGATTCCAGTGTACTGGGCTGCCGTCCCACACAGAGACAAAATGGTGACAATGCTGGGAGGAGCTCACAGGCTCCTTTTAAGCACAGCCAAGGGGAGTTCCTAGAGCATTAGGTCATTTTAGATAGGAATGACTTAAGCAAATGGCAATCATATTACTATGTTCTAATTGGCTAGGGCTAATTAGGGGCTGGTCAGGGCTACAGTTTTCCATTTTGGGGCAGGCCTGGCTTCGTCTTTATTTGGTTACCTGCTGACTGTGGTTCAGGCCCCCTTGTCCTTGTTGTTGGGGATGCTGGAGATTGATTAATCGCCCTTTGTGGCTTTTTCAGAAACTGCTTGCTCAAGTCTCAGGAAACTGAAATTGAGGCCTGATCTCTGAGAAGATGGAGCAGCCTGTTATGGCGCCTCCTCGGTCTTCTCAGCAACACGTGTGTCTATACACTGATGTGTCTGGCACACGGCGGCACCATTCCTCCTGAGATAGTGTTACAGTAAGCACTTATGTAAAACTCAAACACAGACACTCCACCCTCCACTCCCAGGGCTGCCTTCACCAGCAGGATGGTCAGTGGAGGAGTGTAAACAGAGCCATTTGTACATGGTCTGTTTCTCCATAGCACACTGCCTCAAGACTGAAGAATCCTGACCTCAGGTGCTCTAATCCCTGTTGAGGGGCCGCTGCCATTGTCCAAGAAAATTTGAAAGGCTAGGTGCAGGCAGTGTCTATGGGGTGTAAAGGTGAAAGATCTAAGAGACACCGACAGGCAACATGGACTGCCTGGGCATGGAGGCAAAGGAAAAGCCTAGAATGCGGGTCTGTGTACACAAACACACATCACACCCAGGACAGAAGGCCCAGGCTGGAGGGAAGGAGCTTTTGGTACTGAGCCAAAGGTGTCAGGCCAAACTGAGGGCTTTACAAGTGGGAAGCTGGAACACTTACAAGAGTGCTCCCTACTCCGCTGCTCCACTGTGTTTTAAAAGCACGAGATACACAGTGTGCATTTGAAACAGAGCAGGCTACAGTTATCAAGCCACAGTGAAGTTACAATAGCAAAATCATTACTATTCTGAAAAGGTTAAACGTCTTGTAAACAATTTCAAGCTATTCTCATGGGACATGCATATATAAACATCAAGTTTTATTTCCTTGATTATGAGGAGAAATAACTGTGTTACAGATCTCAATATAGCTAAGTAGTAGATTCAATTAGAGGAGACTACGTTAGGTATGAATTTGAATTGGTCAATTTACTTCAGGAGATGGGGGGAGTGAAAAAATAACAATTTATTTGCTGGTTCAGAAATTTAAAGGAATATGTTTCTCCTTCTGACTTGGTTGGTGGCACATTAAGAAATGACAAGTTCAGGGTCAAAACATCACTGACTACAATTTTATATAGAAACAGCCATGCCCTGAGGGTAAAGAAGAGGCAGAAAATAGCAAATGCTTTACTGTGCCAGGTGCTGAAGGATATGGCAACAGTTTAGGAATATAGCCTTGTTTTTGCTGGAAATGTTAGAGTCACAGCAACTTTATACTGGGCATATAATATGCATGGTCAATACACATTATGAAGTTAAATTGTTAATGCCTGGGCTACACACAGGAGCTGAATGCAGACCCTGCTTTCAATACATTATCAAATAGGTGACATCGACAGGCCTATGCATATAGACGGGTTATATCACACAGCACAGGCTAATGGTCAGCAATACTTTCATGAACTGACATTGACCAGTGTGCTAATCTAGGGAGCTACATACATTTACCTACTTAATTCTCAAAACTTCCAGGTAGGTGCTATTATATTCCCATTTTACAAATGAACCAACCGAGGCACAGAAAGCTATTTAACTTGCTAAGGTTGCACAACTAGTTATTAACAGAGATGGGGTTTGACCAAGGCAGCCTGCTCTGGAGTCACACTTCATCAACCCCTATAATGCTTCTATGGAACCAGGTCACATGGAGGCCACCCATGGCTCAGTCTCACTATGCAGCCGAGGAAGACCTAGGAATTCTGAACCTCCTGGTTCTACTTCCCAAGTGCTGGGATTACACATGTGTGTCACCGGGGGCAATGAGGCAGGAGATTTTGGACCAGGATGCTTGTTTCCTATATTGGTGTGTGTTTGGGGGCGGGGGTGGATGGGGAAGGAGGAACCCACAAACTGATCCTTGAAAGACAGGCATGGCTGAGGGAGGTAAGAGTAACAATGAAGGCAGAAGAGAAGGGTGAGGACTTCAAGCTGGCTGGAACATAGGGCAGGTGGGAATGCTGTCGTTAGTGGCGTTCAGAGCTAGTCAGGGACTCTGCAAACAATGAAAAGGCTGGGTGTACAAGGAGAAATGACGGGACAACACGTTACATGGAACAGTGGTAGAAGGTCAGGCCTGGGGCTACTGACCTCCAGCTAAGAATCTTGCCTTATTTGTCTCCATGTTTATCTGTTTGCATCCTTTGTTTGCTTGTTTGTTAATCAGTGCTGGGGCTGAACCCAGGGCATCATACATGATAGCAAGTGTATGCCCAGCCTCTCTCTGTTTCCTAGCACTTATAAAGGGTAGGGGCATGATAAATTTTTGCTGAACTTTATTTTCAGAATGGAGCTGCTGGGTTTGGTGGAGTACCCCCTGGAATCTCAGGACTGGGGAGGGGAAATAAGAGGACTGAGAGCTCAAGGTTAGCCTGGGCTACATAGAAACCCCCCACCCCTGTTTTAACAAGGCAAACATAATGGAGGGAGGAGAATGGCAGAGTTTGGGTAATGGCAGGAGGTTCAAAATGGAAGAAGCAGGGATGTAGAACTGCCTGGAACTGGACCTGTGTGTTCAAGAAGAAACAGAACAGGGAAGGAAAGCAGGAAGCTGAACTGGGAACTGAGGGCAAGCAACTTCAGCAAAAAAGAAGTAATGCTCTGGAGACAGAATGCCCCACGACCAACACAGTGCTCTGAAGGACGGCCCAGGGCAAAGGCTCTTCTCTATGTGGTTAAGATCTTGAGGAATGATGGATGGTCTCTGAAGTGCTACAACTTAGTGAAAGGAGAGTCAGTGAACTTGGAACAAAGACATCTGATGAGCCATTCAACAGCCCCACTCAGATGTTTACTCTGCACTGCACATATATATGTCTAACACTGAGTTCCTGACCTCTCTCTTCAAATATGCTCTCCAGCAGCTTTCCCTAGGATGTGCTGGTAATGATTCCATCCCTTCCTGCTGCTCAGGCCCCAAACCCTGACATCATCCCTAGCTCCCCTTTGCCTCGGTTTGTATAGATCTATCTACATATCCTGTTGGCTCTACCTTCAAAACATTCCCTAGAATCTATCTACCAACATCTCCCAGTCTGCAACAGAAGCTGACTCCAGGGTCTGCTGCTTCTGCCCAGCCCTTCCTCGTCTGCTTAGAACACCAGCCACATGGGTGCTCTTACATATTTGGATCCCGTGAAGCCCTCTGCACAGGCCCTTCCAAAGCTCCTCAGAGCAAAGGCTGTTAGGATAGACAGGGCCATTCTTGAGGAACTCTCTTGGCTCATCTCACACACCTCAGTCCTTGGCTTGGGCTCATTAGCCTTCTGCTTTTCCAGCTTCCATGTGTGTTGCACACGGACCTTAGAAGCCCTGGCTCTCCTTCTGGAATGTTCTTCCCAGGGTCTGAATAAGTGACTCCATACTTCCAGTTACTTCTCCTACTCTGCAATCTGAGTGGCTCTTCTGGAAGCACCAAGGTGAAAGAGGTCAAAGGCTTCCAAGTTAGAAAGATGCTGGCTTCTGAACAAATACCTGCCACCCGGTATTTGTTCAGACAGCACTGATTCCAAAGGCATTGGACTAACATCCTCTGGCTCCATAGTCCCAGTTAATGGAGCCCAGCTGAGTGAGAGTGAAGGTCTAAAGGCTAATCTGAGAATACTGACTACTCGGGGAGGAAGGGAGCCCTCAGATACATTATACAGACCCACTTGACCTTGGATACTGGAAACCGATGGAGCTGTAACTCTTTTAGTAGCAACAACAGAACCAACAAAGTTGTTCTCCCAAGTGGCATTGTTTTGTTGCCAGGGTATCATGGAAAAGGTACAGAATGGAGAAATTATTTTAATTAAGGTCATTCTAAGATCCAGCCAGAGGCTGCCTAGGCTGCATGCTGTTCTGCTCTAGTAAAATGTCATTATTAAAAAAATTAAATGGGTCAATAAAGTCTGAGCTCTACATTCTGGAAAAAATTATAGCTTCCTAATTATGTCAAACTAACAAAGCCTCATGGTCTAAAGGCAATATTTCTACCCATGCTCTTTCAATTCTGTGATTACACTGCTTATAAAATGTTCCTAGGAGCAGGCCAAGGCCAGCACACTGTTCTGGGAGGGGGTGGTAAAGCTGGTGGCTGGCAGTACTCTACAACCTTAGGGAAAGAGAACTTGGTGGGGTGGATGAGGGAGGCTGGTCTCCATCTTCAGGGAGAGCAGTATGGGGACACTAGTCCTTTGTCCTGGCACTTCTGTGTGCATCAGTTTCCCCAGAGTGAACCTAGGCTTCCTCTCTTCAGCCTCCCCAGAGAGGAGCAGGAATCTCCCTGATGAGTACTCTGGCCAAAGGAACTGGGTATGTACCTAGCCCACTCCCCATCTCCAGACTGGCCTGCCCACAGACAGCAGAGGTTACCTCTGTTCTACTCTCTCCTAGCAAAGGCACCTGGCCCTGCCAGCTGGGAGCCAGGGACTATGACTGCTCAGTGGCACTAACCTGACAGAGTCTAATTGAGGACCAGAATATCACAAACCAGCTCACCTACAGTTTCAAGTTCTGCCTGTTGGCCTAGTTTATCCCCATCCAGGCTTTATTTGATGGTCAAGGCATCATGGGTCATCAGAGTTAACTCAATCATCACTCAACAAGGGACTCTTGTGTGCCAGGAATTCACACGTTTAATCCTCATAAGACCATGGTTCATGTTGCATCAGAAAGAAAAGAAGCACAGAGAAGTGATGTGAGTTGTACATATGGACTGATACCCAGCCAAACTGGACAGAAGTATGTCTGGTCCCAAAGCCCACGCTCTTTCAAAGGCAGGAGACAAGGGTGGGCTAGAACTGGAGTGTAAGGGCTAGCAGAGAAGACTAAATTTCTACAAAATGCTGGGCTGCTATAGAGTAAAGAAGCCTCAGGGACATGGTTCTATGTGCTGCTCAAAGGGGCTGAGGATGTCCCCAGGGTCCTGCTCATCAGCCCCAGCGTTTGCTACCACAATGGCTGGGAAGAGTCAGGCTTGGGGCTGCAGTGGACTGAACTGAGATGCCAGTCAGCTGTGCAGTCTGGGGCCCCTGGGAACTTGCTCTGTCCCTCCTCCCATTACAATCATCTTCAGATTCTACTACGCTACCATTCTCCCAACAGCACTGAAACTGGAATTTCACATCATTTCAAATGTGGCAAAGTTCTCTTCTTTTATCTCACCTTCAACCATTTACACACATGAAACTGACCTTAGGTAACAGCCTGTATTGAAACAGGCAGTGGGCAGAACCTAGCCTGGAGATTAGATGGGTTTCGGAGGCTCTTACAGTGCTGGGGTGGCCTGAGCCAGACCACCTCCATAACCCTCACCATCTACGTGGTCAGATGCTTTTCCAAGGCAATGGGAGTGTTAACAAGGGGCCTTTAACTTTTAATGTGGATGAAACCCCAGGATTTATTGTCTTTGTAACAAAGTAGCTTGGAACTGGACCTCTTGACCCTTTCTCTTCTTCTCTTTTCCTCATTCAAAATCTTGCATCTTTTAACAGCCAGAATTTTCTTATGTTTGCAGTTACATTCAACATTGTTACTCAAGTCTCAGCACAATGCTCTTCCTAGTTTTGGCTTTTATGGGAAATTGGCTTAGTCTGGGTATAGAAGCATTCTGTTATTCTTGTACTGTGCCACTTGATGGGGTGGCTCCTTTAGTCTTTTCCTGTTGCTGCGACAAAGGCAACTTAAGAGTGCAAGGCTTTTCCAGCCCAGTGTTGAGGGTATGGTCCATCTCAGAAGGCATGCCAAGGCGGCAAAAGCTGGAATCAGATGATCACACTGATCACACTGCATTCACAACCAGGAAGCAGAGAACAATGAAAGCTGGTGCTCGGCTTGCTGTTTCAAAGAGTTCACAGTCCCCACCCAGGGGAGGGGTCCTGCCGACAGCTAAGGTTAATCTTCCCACATCGGTTAACCTGACCTAGATAATTCCCACGGGTACTCAGAGGCTTATCTCCTGGGTGACTTGGAGTCCGGTCAAGTCAGTTGACAACAATCACAGAGCTCCACACGTGTCTAGCAAGCCTGGAAGCCTCAGGAATGGTCAGTATCCCTGTGTGAGTGCCATTGGCAAGGCAAAAGACTTTCAAGAAAGGTCTATACAATTGCACCTGTAGCCTCAGCTTTTAGAGACAAGGAAAAGGGCTGGAAATTGCTAGGCTCCAACCATTTCTATTTCCTCAAATCACTGCAGCTTCTAGTTAGCAACCTATTGACTTAGTACCTGATACAGGGACACACCTTCAGAAATAAAATTTACACTGCCATCTAGTGTTCAGAGCCAGCTAGCAGAGGGCTTTATGACGCAGTACAACGCAGCAGGATTACAAACATCTCAGGGTATTCTGAGACACTAAAATGAAATATGTTTAAAAGCATAAAATTGCTTGTTAAGTTTGGGGGCTGCTTGCAGTCACCTTGGATATGAGGTTCTCTGCTACACGGTTCACAACAGGACAGGCACTATTCCCAGGCGCAGTGAATACAGCAGGTGTATTCACTGGACCCACTGATTCCCTTCCTCCTTTCCGGCATTTGGGTAACTCCTTTTCCTTCAGACCTCAGCTCAGGTGTCTCTTCTTCAAAGATGTCCTCCCTGACAAGGCCAGGGTCTCCCAAACCCCGAGCTCTGCTTCTGTGGTGCCTCTCCTGTTTACAGTGCTGTCTGCTTGTGTGACAAGGAGCAGAATGGCTGTCTCTTGCCTGGCATGGAGTGGAGTGTGGCACACGGTGGGCACTCAGTAAAGATGAGCAGGGGAATTCAGGACTAAATGAGACAAAAACGACATTCGTAGTTCGGAGTGCCCTCACAGACGGACAAAGGACGGCTGAGTGTGTGGGGAGATAGAGGACTGCCGTCTGTCTGACGGAGCAAGTCTTTCTACTGCCAACTCCCAAACAATGGCACGCAGACTTCTTATTCACTGTGAAAGCTTGGCCTTGGCTTAGGCTTCTTTCTACTGAGCTCTTGTAACTTAAATTAACCAATTTCTATTAACCTACAGCTGCCATGTGGCTCATGGCTTTCACCTCTCTTCCTGCAGGTCCTGCTTCCTCTGAGTCTAGCTGGCAACTCCACCTCTCTTCTTCCCCAAGTCCTTTCTGTCCCCAGAAGTCCACCTAACCTCTTCCTGTCTAGCTATTGGCCATTCAGCTCTTTATTAAACCAATCACAGTGACACATCTTCACACAATGTAAAGGAATATTCTGCAACAGTCGGACTATAAAGTGATCCTCTAAAGGCCTGTGTTGGAGGCCTGGTCCCCACAGCTGGTTAGTACTGAACCATGACTGGATGTCAGCCCACAAACAGCATCAAGGAGCTATTAGCAAGCAGGGCCTGTCTGGAGGAAGCATATCCGTAGACATGTCTTTGAAGGGTGGCAGCTATCCCATTTCTCTCAGTTCTTGGCTGCTGAGAAGTGAGCAACTTTGCCCTGCCAAAGTCTCTGTCATGACTTCCATGACTTTCTGCCTTACCAGGCCCACAGTAATAAAGCAAACTGACCATGAGCAGAAACCTGAAATCAGGAAACAAAATAAACCATCTCTACATCTAGGTTACTCTCTCAGGTATTTGTCACAGGGATGAAAGTCTGACCAACACAATAATTAGGGTATGTTTCAAATGCAAAGACAAATAAGACAAAAGAGCCAAGAAAACCCTCAAAGTTCTATGGTGGAAGAAATAAGAGAATAAACGCGTGTTTCGTGTACTAGAAGGTAGGCACATGGGTGTGCTCTGTGTGACTCCATTAACACAGTTTGAGAGAAGCCTTTGGATTTGATGATGAGCACATCAGAAAGTAAACCCGGGAGAACAGAGAGGGCAATGGAGCTCGCTCTCCGTGCAGGGTTCCAGCACAGCAAATGGTGAGGACGGTGGGCACGCACCAGTGGTCTGAAAACCACAGCCCAATCCAGCCCTCAGGTCTGCTTCTGTGCAACCTGGGGGCTAAGAAGTTGTTCTGCTTTTGTTTTTCAAAGGTAATAAACAAACAATAACACACGTGACAGAAAGCGTGCATGGCCCAAAGTCTGAGGTGCTAACCCTCTTTCCAGCGAGTTAGCAGACCCTGATGTTTGGCAGTGAAATGAAACAGTGTAGCTTAGGGAGGAAGCAGGAAGCAAGGTAAGTGTGTGTGTGTGTGTGTGTGTGTGTGTGTGTGTGTGTGTGTGTGTGTGTGTGTGTGTGTGTGTGTAAGGGAAGAAGAGGGCCAAGTCATCAAAACCAATGGGAAGCATGTATGTAGCTGGCTTTCAGAAGCACTGGGGTTGGGAGTACAGGGCCCAGTGGGACTTTTGCCTTCTCTGTGGAGGATGAAAAGGAAGAGAAAAGAGCAAGGCAGGAAGGACACAATCCTGCCGGGGAGTTCAGGCTTCAGAGAGGAATCTACAAGGAGGAGCCTCAAGAGGCCTGTCCTAACCACACTACGGAAAAACCGGCAAACATCCCCAGCACTCCCACCCCATGGCTTGCTCTGTCCTTACATGTCACCATCAATTCTGTGCCAGCCCTCTAGCATGCAGGCTGTAAAAAGGAGGGATAGTTTCTGCCTTACTCTCTGATGTTCTCTACGCCTCGAAAATTGCAGAAGGCCCCGGGCAGGTGTTCACAGATCCATGTATGTGTGGACAGTGAGCAGGTCAGGCTGGGAAAGCCCCTTCAGGGTCAATGCCAGCTGCCCTGTGGCTGGGGAAGGCTGTGCTGTGCATTGCAGAATGATCGGCATGCCTTTGCCCCACCTGCCAGATGCCTGTAGCACTCCTCTCACTGTTGTGACAAAATCTTTTAAGATGGTGCCAAAACACCCGTGGATGAGAACCAGTGGCTAGCCATGTGCCTTGGGGATATGAGGGAATCATTTGTGTATTATCTGACAAATATTGATTGAGTGCAAAGTATAGCTGAAGCATTATAGGAATTTTTATGAGAAATTAAGGTCTTTGACCTCACAAAATTTACAAACCAGTGACAAAAACCTACTAACTGATTAAATAATTACACACTGTGATTCATGTTTAAAGAAAATACACAAGTTGGAGAAATCAACACTAACAGGAGAGATCTGTCAGGGGTGGTGGTAGAAAGGGCCTCTTAGAAGACAGTTTAATTAAGGCCTCAGCATGCATGGGCTCTCTTCTGTCCTCCATACACTACAGAGTATACAAGCTGAGGGCTGAAGCTGGAAGGGGGATGTGTGGGATAGGAAGCACCTCATCTGGGCATGCCCTGCAGCTGGAAAGAGCCTGGAGCCTTCCAGGAAGGCTGGCAAGGCTGGAGCACTGTGGCAGAAGGGGTCTAGGAGCTTGATTTAAGAGGAGAAGGTGAGCCAATACCAATGTGGTGGATCTACTCAGGCGGTGATGAAAGCAAACGGCTACTGATAGAAATGGGACTTCATCACCAGGAGGAACGTGACCATAAGTACATGAGGGGCTGAATGAAGCCCTCCTGAGATACGCTATCAGAACAAAGGCCAAGCCAGAGAGGTTTGTTTCTGTCTCTAGGGAGTGTCAAAAGAAGGAGGTTGCCATTAGGAAGAGAACTGGCAAGATAAGCATGACCCAGTGACAGACACAGGGTGAGGGCTGGAAATAGGCTCACAAGAATGCCACCAAACCAGAGAAGTAAAGTCACAGACAGAGATGGCCAAACATAGGTCAAAATAACTTAGGAGAGCCTTAAAAATCTTGTTCCTCTCCAGGTTCAGGGGACATGGACACACGTGTTCTCACCTTTGTGCACAGCACTATCCACAGTCAGGTGACTAGTGTCATCCATTAGTAGAAGATGGACAGAGAGACACACAGACTGGAAGAGTCTGCTGCTGACAAGGGGCCACCAGTGACTCAGCACAAACCCACCATGGTGGCTCTGCTTCACTCTGCAGATATTCACCACCACACACACACACACACACACACACACACACACACACACACACACACACACACACTGCCCTATAACCTGGCTGAAGCCATGGGAAGTGTCTGTCAACTCGTCAGAAGCTAGGGTCATCTGGGAAGAGGGAATGTAACTGAGACGATGCCTCCATCAGACTGTCTGTAGTGGAGGGCATTTTCCTCAGTAATCACTGATGTGGTGTCACCCCTGGCAGGTGGTCCAGGGTGTATATGCAAGAAGGATGAGCAAGCCATGAGAAGCAAGCCAGTAAGCGGTGTTCTTCTACAGCCTGTGCATCAGTTCCTGCCTCCCTCAATCATAGACCTTGAATGGAAGTAGAAAATGAAGTAACCCCTTTCCTCCCATGGAGTTACCACTGTAACAGACACTACAGCTGTGAATTAGTAAAAAGTGAGGACGAAAAAGAGCGGAATGTACAACAGAAAGGAACGCAGCCACTCAAGTCTTTAAAGAAGAACCCACTTACCTGTAAGCATTAATATACTCCTTCCTGTGTTCCAGGAGAAAATCTCTCAGCTTCCCAATGTGAGAAATCTACAATGGAAAAGACAGTACACTTTATATGGACAGGCATACACTGAGTGGGCACACTTTCCCACACACTACAGCATAGCCCCAGGGAGACTCTGAACTTCGAATTCCAAAACTTGTTTCTAATTTTGCTCGGAGGGGTGTGTGCTAAAACAAGGTCTAGCTATACAGCTCAGGATGGCCTTGAACTAGTGGTCTTCCTGCCTCCATACTCAGAATACTGGGATGACAGGCATGAGCCACCATAACCAACTCACAACTTTGGTTTTAGGATCGCACAGCCACTACCATGCTAACTCTAACACGCTAACTCTGCCACGCTAACTCTGCCACGCTAACTCTACCACACTAACTCTGCCACGGTAACTCTGCCACGGTAACTCTGCCACGGTAACTCTGCCACGGTAACTCTGCCACACTAACTCTGCCACACTAACTCTGCCACACTAACTCTACCACACTAACTCTCATGGAGTGGGGGGAGGGTCTCTTACAAGCGACTGCGTCTTCTTCTAACTGTAGTGACCTATGATGTTAGGCACAGGTGATGCCTAAGGAAAGTACAGACTATACCAGACAGTGTACCTCATGAGCTCAATAAGGGGCAATTCTTTGAGTATATTGTATCTATATTCACTGACAGTCATTTCTTTTCTCAGGTGTTGTAGGGGATAGATCCTGAGACCAAAGCTGCAGGTATATAAACAGAACTTGTGGGAGCAACATAGTTAGAGATGATTTGGACAATTATTTAAACCTACATGGATCCCCACCGTCTTTGTGGGTGCTCCCACAGATGAGCAAGAAGCAAGGACTGTGAAATTCTTACTTTGATAGGGCTGACTTCAGGTTTAATAACAAGCCTACTGTGGGGCTGCTGGTGTAGCTTAGGCACAGGAGCCCTTGTCTGGGATCCTCCAGGCCCTGGTTCCATCTCCAGTACTAGAAACTAAACCAACCCTGCTCTAGAACACCTATATGTCAGTGGGGAGTTAGCAATCCAAACTCAGGTCACAGTCTTGGCAACAAGTGTTCTGAGAGGGAGAGGATGATTAGCCAGCAGTGGCCTGTTTCTGTCCCATGACTACTGCTCACTCAGGCCTCCATTCTTGCCTTTGCAAGAGGATCTGCTGAACTTTCAGTTCTCCACACATTTTCTGTAGACCAACTCAGGCTAATTTTCACTTGGCTGTGCATTTAAAAGGACCTCTGCACACCTCCCATGTGGCATGCTGTAAATGCTGACTTAGCTGTTACACGCATGCTTCTCTTTTTAGTTCACCAGGAACTGCCCAGGAAGCCTTCACAGTGCTCCTCACAAATCTATGCACAGGAAGCACTGAAGATGATCAGCATCCTTACACATACCAGGTCTGTCTGGAGATGTGGGACAGAGGTTAGTCCAGCTTCCCACAGGGTCCTGACTAGTAGTACTAATGCAGTTCAGAAAGGTGCTCTAGGGCACTTAAAAAGCACAGAGAAAAAAATCCAAGTGTGATTAGGATGTCCATTTGTTTAACAAACACTGACTGAGTCTGTCCAATCCGGGCAGTAACACCCACTTTCAAACATATTCTCTCCTCTTTCCAAGGGCCCTGCTGTGTTCACTGACCACCACTGTTCCCATAACCAGTTGGGAATATAAACCTTGTAGAGACTATGTTTCAGGTCACACACTCAGTATACAGAACTCAGGTTCAAGCTCAGGTCTGAGTCCATACCCAGCATGGTTCCTAGTTACCACAGCTGACTTCCTCATGTTCTTCCTATTTCCTATCTACCCTGCATCCGAAAATCCCACTGTTAAGTCAGGTGGGGGAAAGATTATAAAATGTACAAGCAAAGGCTCTCATATGCCATGTAAGATTTGATACAGCAATTCTTCTCTTTCAAGCCCTGCCTGATTACCAGGAGTCAAAAACCCTTGGCACGCCAGGTAAACCATGAAAGGAAAGAAAGGGAAGTAGATGGTAGACTTTTCAGTACTGGCACAGTTCTAGCTCTAAAACACTATAGCCAAAGGCTACAGCTTGGCTGTGTATGTGTGTGGGGTGGGGCACCAACATGTGCCTAAAGAGTGGAAGCAGAATGCCAAATCTGGCAGTCCAAGTCCTCCTCTGTACAGCTGCAAGGTCTTAGTCTAGCCTAGTTCCAACTGCAGGGCTAGAGCCAGGGTTTCCCATCACCTGTACACCCACAGGACCCGCTCTTCCTCTGACTGTCCTATGTACATTCTGCTCTTCCTTGTTCAAGAGTGTTATCCTCTCAAAGTGCTGAGTGTGCACCTGTTACAGTGCCTGCTCCTTCCTGACAACACCATGCCCATGCTGGGGCCATGATTTCCCCTGGGCAGAATGGAAACTCCCAGAGGGTAACAGTAACTGTCTTCCCTGGAACTTTCTGTTTTCTGGTGAAAAACTCTCTCAAAACCTTCACTAAATATTAAATAAACAGGGGGTACTAAATAATCCCACAATGGCTATACCTACTGTAGAAAGCAAAATGCTTTCCCAGACATCCCAGGGCACTCCCTCTACTCTGTTCTGGAAAGATGCCCAACCCTGTCACTGGTGAGTAGACTGTTGACTTTCAAACCAAAGCATCATTCTGGATGAGTAGCCCAGTGTGATCACAGGGGTTCTGATACAATGAAGGAGGTGGAGGAGCCAAAGAGGTGGTGTGAGACATACTGAATGGATCTTCCCTGAGGGTCTTTGCAACACACTTGTATATATGTGGTGGGCAGCCCAGGGGAGGGTACACAAGCCACAGGACCAAAGACTGTCTACCTGCTGCTTTAAGCTGGGATCTACAGCAATCTGCTGTGAGCTGAGAAACAGACATATCTATTTAAGGGTTCATTTCCAAAACAGCTCTGATAAGGAGTCGGAGAGATTCTCATAAAAAGTCTTAAAAGCTCCAGAGAGATCCAGGACACAGGCCAGACCCAGCGGCTACTGTCAGACCTACAGTCAGCTGGTTCTAGTCTGCAAGGGGGAAATGGTCCTGTAGATGAGTGCAGGAGCAAGGGGGCGCCATGGCTTACAAAAAGACAGCGACACAATGTTTCAGTTAAAGGGCTAACAAACATGACCCCAAACTTCACCTGCTCCACCCACAACAGCAAATTCCCATCCAAAGGGTTCATTAAAACAGAGTGAAGTAGCCAGGCAGTGGTGACGCATGCCTTTAATCCCAGCACTCGTGAAGCATCTGTGAGTTCCAGGACAGCCAGGGCTACACAGAGAAACACTGGCTTGAAAAATAAAAACAAAAGCAAACAAACGAAAAAGAGTGAAGCTTACTCAGGATTAAATGTAATTCTTGCCAAGTTAAAAGGTTACTTAATAACATCAGCAGCCCTTCCCCTAAGGCTGCTGCGAGAGTCAGTTGTCTTCCGGGAAGTGGCCTGTTAGCATGCCCATGCTCCAGTGGACCACCCTACACCCCTGCACGTGAGGACAGCACCAGACTTAGTGAGCTATGAAAAGAAGAGATGAACTTGGGGGTGGGGAGTCATGTGTCTAGGAAAAGCTGGAGCCCCCCCCCATGATCAAAATACATTGTATACATGCATGAAATCTTCAAAGAATTAATTTAAAATGGTATTACAACTCAACATTAGCATACTATATAACATATTTTCATGCCAAGAATGAAATGCAATAAGGAAACATTAAGATCTCTCTCTCTCTCTCTCTCTCTCTCTCTCTCTCTCTCTCCCTCCCTCCCTCCCTCCCTCCCTCCCTCCCTCCCTCCCTCCCTCCCTCCCTCTCTCTCTCTCTCTCTCTCTCTCTCTGTGTGTGTGTGTGTGTGTGTGTGTGGTGTTAGGTGATGTTAGGTGTCTCCTTCAATCACTCTTCCACCTTATTTTAAGGCTTCCCATTTAGCACTTTCTTAATTCTAGTTATTTGAAGGGGAGAGATTTCCTGTTAAAAAATGACTACTAAGTGATACTTAGACCAACAACCAAACCCCAACAGCCTCTAGCTACTGCATCTAAGAACTTGCAGTGTTCGCCTATGTTCTACTTAATGTACTAAGAGCACATGAAAAACCACCCACCAAAGCCTTACTCAGAGCCTCCTCCAGGGCAGAGGGAACCTCAAAGATCTGCATGCATAGCTGGTCATACTGCAGACCTTCCAGGAGGGAGGAACTCTCTCATGTGCTCATTCAACCAGGGAGAAGACGACTGGGTTAGAGAGATGCCCCTGGCTCAGAGACACAAGCCAGCCAGGCAGTCTAAGTACTACGCCTTAGTTCTCTAGCACCTGACTCAACAGGAGGACGATGAGGAACTGGAGGGCACAGATCATATGAGCTGGCAGTTCCCTTCTGGTGTACATTCCTCCACATACACACAGTCATCACAACCCGTGGACCACCAGTCACCTGCGTGCTCGGCAAGACACACTGCTCGAAAGCTACAAATATGCTGGGATTTTGCCCTCAGGGCATTTGTATGATTTGGACATCATCCACTACTCCAGTTACTAAATGTAGAAACAGGCCCTGCATGAGGCCACAAGGCCAGTGAGCCGCAGAACTAGAAGATCAAAAGCCAGACACAAAGGCGAGGCTGTTTATTCTGCCCTGTACTTGCTTTTCCTTCACACAAATCAGCTGGGGTTCATGTGGGAATGCTTGCATTTGGTGATCTAAAAAAACTCTGTTTTTAAAAGTTTAAACTTGATTATTCTTTGCACATATGTGTAAGATGTGTGCCATGGTGCATGTGTAGATGTCAGGAGACAATTCTATTAATGTCAGTAGTTCTCCATCTTCACATGGGTTCTGGAGATCAAGTTCAGACCATCAGGCTTGGGCTACAAGAGTTGGGCTGAGTCATTTTACCTACCCTAAAAACTCTTTTTAAAGTCAAAATCCTATCTTTAAACATTTGCACACAGACAGACTTGCAACAGATATGTGTCTTCACAGACCCAAGTATTTTCCTTGAAATGAGTTGTTTCACGTTTTGCAACCCAGGAAGCTCAGAACTAGCAAGGCCATCAGGGTGTTAGGAGGAAGGTTCACAAGGACTTGAGTGACCCACACCCACAACGAGGAGAAGCTCCAGGAAGGTCTGTGTGGAGCTTGGCAAGGTGGGCAGAGGAAAGAAAGCAGAGGAAGCAGGGGGAGGTGACCGCTGTTCCTGAGCGCTTGACTGGCTGCTGGGTTCTGCACTGCCCACCAGCAACTGCACCAGGAACGCCTCTGATGAGTCAGAGAGCCGCACTAACTGTGGGGAGAGAGGCGGGAATTTAGGCATCAGTTTTATACTGTGGACACTGAGCCGAACAAAGCAGCAGGTTCACTCCTGGGGTTTCTGTGCGCACCACCCTGAGGCTCTGGGCCAAAATGACAGGACTGGCAGGTGTGTCCTCCTGCGGAGAGGTCCCGAACTCTATTTTTTTTTTTTTTTTAAAAAGCAGCTGTTCAACCCCCTGCCCATAACATTTGTGCCACCAATGCACCGGTGGTCATATTGTGCCATGCTGGTCATTATTGTGGTCGACAGTATGTAAGCACCTCAGTACCAGGAGAGCTAGTCTACTGGGTGGAAGCTTCCTGTTAGCACCAGCTTGATTTCTCCATGTTCTGTGACCAAAGTCTGTGGTGTCTCTGATGTTAGGATTTTACCGTCAAGTTCTGGTGGGCAACCAACCAGGGGCTGTCGGCAATAACCTATACTGTCTCAGGGGAAATACCCCACCCAAGACACTGGATTATTTGCCTGCCCAGTTTCTAATCCTGGAATTCTGTTTGACTTATTCCTGCTTATAAGGCTCTACTCAGGGGCCAGCTTCTGACCCTGTCTTCTGCAATTTCCAGGCCAGGTTAAGGACCTTAGAGCAAGCATAGATATGCCACATCTTGTTTTGAATTCCTTTCATGTCTACTACTAGTCCAAAGTAGTTTCTTTTTTTTTTTTTTTTTTTTTTTAATTTTTGAGACAAGGTTTCACTGTGGGTAAGAATTCCTGAAAAGAAGCTGTCGGCAAAGGCTGACTGGAACTTCAGTGATATGCAAAGGTTGGAATGCTGCAAGTCAAGTGCCCTTTAAATATCCATTTCTTATAGCCCACCTCTGTGTCAGACCTCACATCCTATGACACCAGACAGGAATCCTCTGGAACATATGACCAGACCCCTAGTTTCCACCAATCAAAGGGCTCAGAGTGCTGTCAGAGAGCATGTTCGGCCTATACATGAGATCTCTCCCCTTTGCTATAGCCTGCCTTTCTGGTGTTTCCACTAATGTGTGTGAAATGTCTTGCTTTATAATCTTTTTGCTTTATTAATATAAAAAAAAAACCTCATGAAACTGCATGGGATTTGGGGTGACCTAAATGTTTATCCCCTCTAAGACGAGAGCTCTGGTTTTGAATAAACAGTACTGTGTACCTCTGGCTGGCCTGGAACTGAGGACAGCCTCACTCACAGAAATCTGCCTGTCTTTGCCTCCCAAATGCTAGGATTAGTTAAAGGTGTGGCCACCACTGCCAGCTCATCAACTTAGTCCTTCACACTCATTTCTTTCTTTTTCCTTTTTTACACTTCAAAAAGTTTAATAATAGAAACACAGTGCTCTAGGGTGAGCCCAAACAAAGGAGATAATCTGTACAATTAGAAGAGCAAGCGTTAAATGGCCCAGGCAGGGGCTGTGCTACAACATGTCCCGTAAACAGTCACCTTGCTGCTTCTGCAGCATCTTACTGCTTAATCACAGGCCATCCTCAGGTCCTGGCAGATAATCGTCAAACAATCTCAGATGTTTCCACTGCACTCTGGCTCTTCTGTTTTCTCAGCATTTGCAATCCCTTAACTCCAAAAATATATACGCAAGTCCTCCGGGATTATTTTCCATAGAAATTGATCAAAATATGATTTGTGAGGGAGATTTTAAGACTATTTTATCACATTTCTGTTGAATTCTGAGGGAAAAAATAGAAAGCTCTCCTCCACGAGGATTTCAGTACAGTGAGTATGAAAATTCTAACTCAGCTAGTTAGCTGCACACTTTTCCCTGTCCACTAGATGGCAGCACTGGCCTGAAAGCAGCACTCCCAGGCGGTCACTCAATAGTACCACCATTCCTCCCCAAGGGCTTTCAACCTCTCGTTCTTCCATTTAGTTTGGAATCAAAGGATTCCTCCAAGTTAACTGTTCCGCACACACTGAAACTGAAAGGACACGGTTTCACACCTACACACGTACTTTGGATGAGTTTGGGGAGTTTTTACAATAAGGCACTGGACAGAATGAACACAAATGGAGCCTAGAGGAACATGGCGGCAGGCCCAGCTTTAAGAGTGTCACCTACAGAACAGCTTGGCTATCTGTTACTTCCTGCATGCTTTGTAAATGACTCAGAGCAAGATAAACTAAAACAAAAGCACTGTGAAAAATGGTAGGATTCCTTTCAATGGCTGCGCTATCACTGCAGGGCAGTTTAAAGCAGGGCACAAGCGTCTTTTGCTGATCACTGCAGTGGCCTGACTTGTAGCTCCCTCCCCAGTCCAGGATGATAGGAACTCAGTTCTGCTGGCACTCACAACACTGCCAACACAGACTGGATGGATTTCAGAACACTAAGTACCGATTTGCATAATTTGCCTCTGAAAGAAACAAGCATTGTTCAAGATTAAAGAGACTCCAGTAGGTCCCTCTGGCATATTGTAAAAAGTCCCTTAACAAAGGCATTACTTCTTTATTTTTCATTCGGTCAGGGGACACAGCTTGTTGTGTCAGTCAGGGTGAAGCAGAGTCAGAATAGCGGTGCTGTGGAGTGACAACTTGCCAGCTACTGATCAGCTAGAGAAACCTTCCACAAGGATGGGGGGCGAGCTGAACCTGGGGCCGGCTGAGTTCAAAATCCAATACCTCTGTCCTAACTGAAAGAGAATTTCACCACCAATTACTAAAAGTCTGAATTGAAAGCAGAACTAACAGGCCTGGAGTGCACGGACCCTGCTGAAGTGCCCCTGGGAGATGTCGGAATTAGGTCCCAGGAGAGACGCTTCCATCTCTAGACTGGTCACCTACGGAGAGCCTGGCTCAGCCCCGCTTGTCCACTAGTCTACGAGGTTCTTCCTCCAGTAACTGTTGAGTAAGCAAGTATTACGTTCCTTCCACTTTCCCCCACCACAGAACGATGGCCCTCACTGCAGGAAGTCATCCTTAGAGCAGTGGCTCTCAAGCCGTAGGTCATGACCCCTGGGGGAGGAGTCGAATAACTTTCACATGGGTCACCTAAGACCATCAGAAAACACAGGTATTTACATTACAGTTCACAACAGTAGCAAAATAATAGTGGTGAAGTGGCAATAAAAATAATGTTGTGGTTGGGGTCACCACAGCATGAGGAACTGTATTAAAGGGTCACAGCATTAGGGAGGTGAGAACCACTGCCCTTCTGGGGAGTTTCTTTCCAGTCCTCACAGGGCCCTCCTGACATCCAGTCCTCTTTACAGCATGGCTCCTTCTGAGGGTTGCTCTCCGCCTGCACCGAGCTGTAGAATCTGCTTCTTAAGCTCAGCCCAGCCCTTAGTGCCGTCCTTTCCATTTTGGGTACACTCACTGTAGTCACAGCTTTAGTCATGAGCCCATAAAACATGCACCCAGGCCCACCTCTCTCCGAGATCAGTTGTCTTCTGGACACTCCACGGCTGCATCAAAGGGAGCACGTCCTGGAAGGGCCCTGGGGCAACCATGCCACTCGACTCTGGCTCATGGCTCACCAGTTGTCCTCATCACCCCAAAGACTTGAGAGCCTCTCTCCCTCTCTCAATTCCCAAGTCAGAAAACCACAGGCCTCCACTGCGCTCACAAATAACCCACACCTGTGAATTCTGCCCACTCACCTTGCTAAGTACCTGAAGAGGAGCTGCCCCCACTGCCCACTCCCTTCCTCCACCTCAGTGCCCGTCCCTCAGCAGGCTCCTTCTCATGCCCTCATCTTCCCACCACTGGCTACTCAAAGCTGCCGGGACCAGAGGGTTCCACCAGTGGTACTGCGGTTCTTGGCCCTCCGTTTCTCACAAAGTCTTTCCGAGGCAAGCTGACTGCATCTGATCTGCATCAGCTGTGTACGTAAGGTACTATCAGTCCGCAAACTTTGCTCTGGACTCAGAAGCGATGCACTCTAGCTGTACAGCAGCTCCCAGAATTCAATGCATCTTCTAAGAGACAGACAGGAACCATGAGTACTAGAAATCACTTTTTCTAGCCTCACCCTTGTACTCTAACTCCCCAGAGTCTTGAATGGCATAGAGTAGGGCTGGCTGGATAGGGAAAGCTGCCAAGTAGTGCTGTGGGGTGGACACAGTGACCTAGAGCTCTCTATACTAGCGGGTAACTGAAGGGTTTCCTTCCAGATAGGAAGCTCCTATACCCCAAAGCAAACACACAGCTCTCAGAAAACAACAGCTCTGCCTTCTTAATGCCAATGCAAAATGAAAGGACTCCCTGCTGTGCCGCAGAGGTTGAGCGGCCCTAACCTTAACCCTGACCCTGACCCTGACCCTGACCCTAACCCTAACCCTAACCCTAACCCTGAGGAGGGGGCCCACGTCAGCAACCACCCCAACCTGAAGCAGTGCCTGCGTTAGGGCAAGCCTGGGCTCTTGACCTGAAGACAGGCAAATACCGGAGACTACTCTTCCTCCCCACTCCTTCAGGGCCCACTTCCTTCCTATGCTAACTGAAAAGACCCCTTTCAACTCCATTCTCCCAGCACCCTACACTACACCTCTGTGGTGATGGTTAGTGTATTCCCTGTCCAGCAAAACTTGGACACTGCGACTTTACTAGACCTTTCTATTTGCTTAGTAGAAACTGCATACTACCAGAGCATAAAGAAGTGACTGACTGCCCCTGCCTGGATAATCAGGCCTAGAAGGCTCTAGGAGACACCTAATTGTGAAGGACGGCACATGGGGAGCCCACTGCCTCTTGGGAAGTCATTCCACTTCAAACAGTAAAGAATTCTTTTCCCTCTGAACCAAGTTCAATGAGCTAGGCGCACATCTCAGCAGCAGATGCCTGCTGGGCACACATGAGGTCCCCTCAACGCTCAGGGATGGAGAAACCAGTTATTGTGTTCCCATACAAGGAGGCTTCCCTTCCTCTAGGCTAAACATTCCCAGAATGCTCATGAATTCTTTACCTGAAATAACATCTGTGGCTTCTGGACACATTTATCACCTTAAATATATCAGGTCATGGGTCTCACATACCAACAGGATGCCCAGAATAGCCTGGAAGCCTTGTGCTGGCAGAACCACTGCCTCCCATGTCTGCACTTAGTAAGTATTCTTCCTGATGCCACTTCAGAATGCCCTCCCTTGAGTCATGGGTCAAACTGGCTTTACATTCACTAAGATGACTTCCCCAAGAGAGCTACTGATAAATTATGTCTTCATTTGGTCCATGCTTTTCCTGGTCTCTTGTCATTCATAATTATGACCATTTTGCCATTGAAAACAACTATAATTAAAGAGCATCAATATATTTTAACTTAAAAAAAATCAACAAAGAACCTGGGTGCTCAGAAAGGCGGCACACACCTGTGATCCTGATACTCCAGAGACTGAGGCAGAGGGGATTCAGCTCAGTGGTAGTGCACCCACCTGCCTGGCAAGTGCAAGGCCCTGAGTTCAGTCCCAGGATTCTCATTCATTCTCTCTCTCTCTCTCTCTCTCTCTCTCTCTCTCTCTCTCTCTCTCTCTCTCTCTCACACACACACACACACACACACACACACACACTCTACAGATCAAGTTGGCTTGGCCCACCATTCACGAACTCTCCTCCAACAGGACCCTGGGCTTTTTTGGGCAGCAACAGGAGACCGAGCTATAGACTAACAATCAGGATCCGTCAGCCCTGAGTCTCTTGGTACTGCTTTTGGAATTATTTTTGTTGCACTAACTCAGATAAACTAGGTTCTCCTGCATCCAAAGAAACAAAACACTCATCTTCATTAACACTTTGGTTTGGTTCAGCAGCATTAGCAAGAATGACTCCATTTTGGTTTGGTCTGTTAGGCCCAGTGCAGGAGTCCAGTGAAAGCCATGGGCTCCTATAATTCCTCTGAACAGAGTGCAACGGGACCATTACACACAACTGCAATGACATAAACTTCAGAGCAGTTCAGCTCTCTAACTAAAGGCACCGACTGTGGTTTCTTCGATACGGATCAGAGGCCATGGCTGGTGGCTTTGGGAGTCATGATGAAGGCAGCTGTGTACACTCCATGCTAGAGATGCAGGTGGTGAGGTGAGGTACTCTTCCTGGATGAGACCCTGGGAAACCAGACCAATGAGAGGGGTGTGGATTCCCCAACCCCATACCCACCTTATCCAAGGTCACCCACACTAAGTAGAAAATGGGCTTCCGCCAGGCAAGTTTCTGTGTGCTATACCCACCAACCAGCCTGCCTGCCTGTGCCCAGTGCATTCCCCTCAGAATCTTTCCTCTGCTCCCACTGCCTTTCTTTCCCACCATCTCCCCTCTGACTCAGCACACACTTCCTCCGGGGCCAGTGCTCATACTGACCTCCATGCATAGCCTTTGCTGGCTCTGCTCTCTTGAAAGCAGAGATTGTCGTGGCTGGTCAGCATGAAGGCAGAGAGCAGGATGGCACCTTCAGGTGCAGAGTGACTCATCCAGTTCTGACCTCAGGGTCACTGCTGTGCCCCACACCTTTAACTGATGCTATGGTTGATTGGAAGATCTGCCAGGTTCTTCCAGCTGACAAGTTCCAGAATGATGTGGGTGTCTGATTATCCAAAAGCTACTGTAACCAAAGGTGGGCAGTCTCCTCCCCGGCCTGCTTCCACCAGAGCATGACTCCAAGGCTGCATACACCGGCAGTATTCTCAGTATCTATCTAACCTACTACATAAAGTCAACCACAGAACTTCCAAGTATGGGCTTCAGAAACTGAAACTATTTCTCAGAAAAGAAGACAGTAAGAAGAATCACCCTGACAATTCACAAAAGGTATAAATTTGGACAGATTCTACTGTTTCTGGTGAATGTCCAACAGAAGCGACACAGCAGGGGAGAGTTCGAGGCCTTTACAAAGGAGACAGGCCATGGAGCTGGCCTCAGTGAGCTGGCCCTGGAGTGAGTCTACACCCCAGTCCGCATTCCACCTGTCCTTACTCTCACCACTCCCCAGTGTGATGGGAGCGCGGCAGGGCAATGAGGCACACCCTAATCTCAACCCTGGGCATTGACTGTTCTTGTATCTTAAAAAGCAACCGGAGCACAGTGGAACTTGTGTTCCATTTCCACTTTCCTTATTGGCCTTACATAAAGAGTTACAAATATCTACCACATAGTTCCGCCTTATATGGGACATAGATGCCTGAGACTCTGACCTAGGAAATAACATACTCCTTAGACACAAACTTCTCTACTACCATTTTGAGCTTCAGAGGCTCTCTGCTTGCTGGAACTCAGGTCAAAGAACTCTGCTAGCATGCATGTATGCGTGTGTGCACACATACACATACACAGCACATATACAATACACTTCTAGTGTAAGCACCCTGTACATAGAACAGGTTTCCAGCTAGGCACTTAAGATGGTCGCTGGCCCTGGATGACTGGCGAGCTTGGCTGTAGGTAACACTAACCAGTACTGATAAGGAGATCAGTGGGGCGGCAGGGGGTGGGGAGGACTGTTTGAGACCTACCCACACATCTGCCTTATACTGGTGGAGAGGGAGGAATGGGAGAAAAGCTCCAAAGAGTTTTTTTAAACCAAAAGCTGTAATAGATACACAGTGTCCATTGTGCACCAGGCACTAGGTTAGACTCCTGCACTGATTAGCAAATGAGGACAGCTGCCATGGAAAGCCAGGATCCAAACTCCAGAGTCCAGTCCAGAAGGAGCTTCTTGCTGTTTTGAATTTGTTTTCATGTGGTCCCTGGGATAAATGTGAACCCAAGAGACAAGGCAGAGAGAAGCTGCCACGCCACCTTTTATTACTGCCCCTGCACCAAGCTCATGAAAATGACTCACTAAGTTTACTTATCAGTTTCTTCAAAAGCAGTTGCTATTTTTCCCATCCATAGTAGACAATACTTAGCAGACAAACACAATGATATTCATCACAGCACGTCCCATACCCCAAGGTGTCCACTCCCTTCTGTGGTGAAGAATTAAAAAGCTCAGAAGAACCACATCTTGTTCACCTTGGATTCTGAAGATCCAGCATAGGCCCCAGCTCAACAAATACCTACAATCATTCAACAAGTCAAAGAGTTTTATTGAGAACTTGTCATTTTAAAAAAGCATTAAGGAATAGCTATACCCCAAAACTGGCAGTTACAATATACAAAGGGGTTTTTAAATATAGCTTTTTCATGGTTACTGTAAACATATTAGCATGCATCAGAGGCACACAACCCCTGAGCCAACATGAGATCTATAGTTCATATTCATCCTCAGGACAGAATGGAATCTTCAGCAACAGAATGAGTCTATCCAGTCCATGAAGTCCCCAAAGACTGAACACTGCTACACACACACACACACACACACACACACACACACACACACACACGAATCACAGCAGTACAGCAGTAGGGAGGAACTGTGTGAAGACTCAAATGCTATCCATCTCATTTTCTTAGAATCCTGGCCACAGTTATATTTACATGCTAGGAACAACATAAAAACTCATTTCTTTGTGAGCCAAAAACAAGCACCAAACCAATTCTCTAGCCTTCCACCCACAGTAGCAACTACAAGTCACATCCACTAGGTGGCACTCTCTACCACAAGGGTCCCCAGAGAACAGCACAGTACATCAAAGTGACAGCAGCCTGGTCCTAAGATGATTTGTCTCTTGAGGATACACATTTGGTTTAAGTTTCCACTGCAAAGTTAAAGTTCTCAAGATAGGTCATGCAGATCAATTGCTCCTGTAATCTGAAACTCAAAAGAGCAAATAATATCTAAACAAGGGGAGGGGTGGCTTGAGCTTACGAGGGTCTCTAAGAGCCAGGAGACAGTCTGCCTGGCTACCTCTAATCTCACCATCAAAACTGTTACCTTGTTCAGTTTCTGCTTCACATCAGCAAGGGACCAGCAAAAGCAACTGTGAGCAGCACAGAGGGAGGACAGACATGCACTGTCTCGGCTGCCTGACAGATGCCAATCATTCACACTCCACAGAAAACACTGCCCTGATAACAGGAGAACTCTGCTCTGTACTAGCCTACTTGTTTAGCGAAATGCAGGCAAAGGAATGAGCAAGCACTCCTTCTATTTCTCTGAAGAAAGGGTTTGGTAACAAGACCCACAGCCTGGCCTCCACAGTCCTCATTCAGCTGAGTGAATGGGAATAAAATGCCGAGTATGCTGGCCTCTGCCAACAGCACCGATGCCGGCATTCCAAGAAAATCCAGGGCCTTGCCTAATCATTCTGTCCGCAAAAAAATATAGATTCCTTTCCCTCATTATGGTCGGTCTCTCTCTCTCTCTCTCTCTCTCTCTCTCTCTCTCTCTCTCTCTCTCTCTCTCTCTCTCTCTCTCTCACACACACACACACACACACACACACACACACACACACACACACACACACTGCAGAAAGTACTGTTTCAAGGGATAAGTTACAAAAGGTTCTAATACATTTGCTTTGAAAAAGTGAAAGTGGAAAACGTATTTCCAGAATTTAAGTAACTACAGCAAACAGACAACTGCTAAATTTTACAAAATGAGGACTTGACCGATGAAAAGGAATTCACTTAATTGTTCAAATAGGATGAAATCCTTGGTCCCTAATACAGCTTCTAGGGTGAAGTAGAACAGCTAGGAAAATAAGGATAACATAATAGACCTTAACTATGAGACTCAAATTCCATACTTTCAAGAATTATTTTACTGGGACAAAAAATATTTTCAAGTCTCTACTTAAATTATATTTTCAAAACTCATGTTTGAAAGTTTTCTCAGTAAACTGAGTTAAGTCCAAGTTTGTACTTTCTTGAGCAGTTTTTCAGGTGACTACAGTGCTTAAAAAACACAAATATAAACATTTATATTCTTATCATAATAACAAAGAATTTTGCTTTAAAATCTTGTCTCAATTTGTCGGCTACACAACTTATTAAAATGTATCACCAAGTGCCCCCAACAACAAGCGCGCACGCGCACACACACACACACACACACACACACACACACACACACACACACACATTTTTAAGGACCCCGCAGTCCTGTTTCAGAGAAAGGAGAGTCCATGGTTTCTAAGACCCCTGTGCAACACCCGAGAGCCGCAGGCGTCCTGGTCTTCGGAATTACCCCAGGGTATGCAGCACCTTCCCCAGCCTGAGAGCACAAGCGAGGGACAGAAGCACCGAGTGCCTACTAGGTCAAGCTCAAAGAAACTTGGGATTTGAAACAAATTCAAAGTTTTAAATTTTATTTTTATTTAAAGTTTTAAATTTTATTTTTATTTATATCCTATATTGCAGTACATTTCAGTAACTAAACAAATTTACTTTTTCCCCTCATTGCAGAATTAAGGATCTCCACATAGGTTTATTTTGAGAAAAAAAAAATGTTAAGTTTTATTAGAAACTATTTTGCTTTTAAACTGGAACACACACACACAGATACACAAGTGACTTCTGTGCTTATTAAAATTAGGAAAGGGCATCGTGAAGACTCCTGTAACAATCATTAAGACTCTTTAAAACACCAGAAACCTCATGTAGAAACTTCGCATTCAGCTTTTATTCTGAATCACAGCCAAGCCTTTGTTCCAAACCCGCATAAGTCACTGCTTCTTTCTTCTCGAGAGTAAGATTTTGAGCAAACATTATTAAAAGCTACATCTGACTTTAATAGACTTTCCCAATTTGCTGCTGAGTGTTTACTATCAAACTCTAATCATGACTTCCCTGCATTTATTTATACTTTCACACAAACTTTCAAAGTTTTCCCAACTTAAATAAAAACCCACAAAAACTATGGGAAATGCTTTGCTTGAAAGATAAAAGCAAACTGATTCATGTGTATTTGCAATGATGGCTGTTTATGTCTGTTCAAATACGCAGCTCAGAGCACTTTCAATACCTAGCTTTAACTGCATTTTCTTGTCTCTTAAAAAAAAAGAAAAAAAAAAAAGGAAGGTAAGGAGTTTCTTTCCCCATTTTGCTGTCACAATATAAATGGGAGCTAATGCAAAGCATTCCGGCTCAGGGGCATCCTGCACAGGACATCCAGTCTTCAGCGTGAATACTGTATAAGTCATTATCTTGCTTTCTGAATGAAATGGGGATGTTTTTATTATATATGGCCCAGCTAACATTTTTGTAAACAAAAACAGCAAAAGAAAAACCACAGTATCTCATGGGAAGGAAGGTAGGGATTAGCTTTATTTATTAAAGAGTGGAAACTGTTTTTTGCAGTCTTCCTATCACGCATTTCGGACTGTCTGTATTAAAATGCGCTGTACCTTTAACCTTGAACAATTTATTAGCTCCCACTATGTACTGACGAGGAAGGCCGCCACGGGAGAGTGATGTACCAGAGGTGTCTGTGCCCCGTAAGAACGGCCTTCTTTGTGAACAATCCTTAGAACAGTCTAATGCGGAGTCACAGACCCAACCCCAGGGCTCCCGTCGGATTCTACATCAGAGGACTTCTCTTGCAGGGACTGAGGGCATCCACACAGTAGAACAAATTAAAGGTAATGAGACTAAAAAGAATTATTTCCTAACTGAATGGACATATTTTAAAGTCTGTACAATTAACAAAAGTTTTTTTTTAAATAATAAAAAGCCTTCTCACAAGAGCCTCTGGTTTTGAAGTGTGTCACACCCTAGTTCCCTAGCCATGAATCCTAGTTCATTTTTTAAAATGAGGTCTATTTCCTGTAATTTTAGATATTTTAGAGTACAATTATTTTACATTTTTATGATGCCTTTGGGGTATCATTACAAATATTTTTATGTGTTTAAACTTAGGAGAGTAAAATTAAGTAATAGCTTCTCTTAAAGGGGGCTGTCAACTCTCTCCTGAACACAAATCTTTGTTTTAAAGCAATCTAGAGATTTATATCCCTAGTAACCATAGAAATTAGTCTTAAGCTTTTAGGAAAAAAATTGCATAAAATGCTCTTTATTTAATTAAAATCAGAGCTCTGCTCTTAGAAATAAGGACCTTCTTTTGAACAGAAAGAATTTTCCACAGAGCAAAACTGTTTTAACTTGAGGCTGCGCTCTGTAATAAATTAATCAAACACATTTCATTAACTCTTGAACTTGTGCACACCATGAGTCAAACACTGTCGGGAGGCTCTGCCCCGGGACCAGGATAGGGACTATGGCTGCAGAAGAGAAAGTGAAACACATAAGATCCAAAAGTACTTGAGAGTAAGACTGGGCAGAAAAACAAAAGAGCGAAGCCAGGAACTCAACTGTAACTCAGCACTAACAGTGTCGGGAAGGGCCCTCCTGGTGGAAGTCACTTGGCTTCTCTCAGGAAAACACCATTCACCTCTTCGTTAACACAAGACCCATCCACGTGTCACCGGTCAACTTTCCCTCTGGTGCTGATGCCATTTCTACTTCAGACATGGGACAATGAGACGTGCTGTGGACTCTGCTCACCGGGACTAAGACAAGCTGGTTACTGACTGGGAAGCCAGGGGATGGCTGGGGCAGTCTCAGGCTCTTCTGGGCGTCTCTTCCCGAGTGGGCGAAGGAATGCATGCTGGAGGGTGGGAAAGACTCCTCAGGCTCTGTCAGCGCTCCCACTGCTTATGGAATTCAGATGCGGAGGGAGTATGATGTATACTACCAAATTTGATTAGCTTTTATGAGATTTAAAATTTGTAGTTTCAACTTTTTCTCTGTAAAATGCATAATTTTAAAAGTCAGCCACATTCTGATTCTCATTATTACTTTTAAACTTGCCATTTGGAAACAAAGATATTGCTGATCATGTCATAAAGTAGACATTAAATATCTGTGAAGTGGTCACACAGTAGAGTGTAAACACCAGAACTGGCAGGCTACAAATCCTGAACTCTGCAATCATCAAGACTGTGAGAGGCTAGAAGGATGCTTCTTCGCTTAAGTCTCCGTACTGCTAAGAGAGCTCAGCTCTCATCAGATCTGTGAGCAGCTCGCCACAGGGAGTAGTACTGCATTTGCTTCCCATTCCACTTCGCAGCCTGCAAAAGGACATTTTCACAAACACTTAAGAAAACTGTACTATGTGTCCATAATGAATCGGCTATGTAACAAGAGGCAGGATATGCTGAGGCGTTTTAATTGGTGAAAACAGTCCCCAGGGGATTCGGCCAACACCATATCGTGTTCAGTGCCGCAGTGCTAAAGTTAATCCTCTGTGGTGGTAAATAGAGGAAGGATCTTTTTAACTGGGGGTAGGGACAGCAGTGAGGTTTGCTGAAGGGCTGCATCCTCCCGCCTTCACTGCAGTCCTTCTACAGGAGTTACTCTCCAAATGAGCAATGCTCACGATATGCCAATGAAATTTCACTTTTCATTCCAATTGTAATAGTTACAATCTATGATAAAGTGTTGATAAAAAAAAAAGCATTTAAACTATCTAGAAATCATCTCCAAGCAACATGCACATTATAGTTTCCTAATACAAGTTCAGTACAGCCCAATGCCAGTGTTATGGCCATAGGGCTGTCACAGCTCAACTTGTCCAGTCCTAACCCTCACAGGCAGGGAGGGAGGCAGCAAGAGCCAAGACCCAGATTTCCAAGGAAACGAGACTAGGAGCGTTTCCTTGGCTTTTACCCTCTAGCGGCTTGTGCATTTCTACTTCTGCCTCCCAAGCCCCTATCATACAGTGGTCACAGTTACACGACAACAAACCATATTTTTGGCTCAGGGGAGGTTCTTCAGAGGATCACACAACACAGCCTATGTCTTGGGTGACTAACACCACACAGGCTAGGGAGTGGAAACCAGCCATCAGGGAAGGACCAAGGATGGTGTTTTGTTTGTGTTTGTTTTTTGAAACAGGTTTATGTTAGTCTATGCTATGCTAAGCAAGTCTCCTGCCTCAGCCTCAAGTGCCAGGACTATAGACTGGTGCTATTGCACCTGGCTATGGGAAGTATTTACCTGCCTATTTGTACATAGTACAGAATGAATACTTTACAGAATAACTCCGGATCCTTAAGTCGTAACACTGCTGAGCTTAAATCCTTGCTCGTGAATACAGGGATTACACTCCCAGATCCCTAACGTCTAGTCCAGCTCCAAACAGCCCAAGGCTTTTGCATTTGACTGAAAATTACAGCATATTAAGGTAGCTCTTCACAGCCAATCTTATGAGTACTATGCCTGCTTACAGATGAAGGACCCAGCCCTTCTGCCTCTCCACCAGAGCCCACTCCAGACATTCAAATCTCCTTCACTTTTCAGTGATGCTCAGCTATAAACACCATTCAAGGGTAAGGAAACTAGCTTAGAGAGACTAACAATGGCATTCAAATCGAGATCCATCGATTTACCCTCCATACTACTTCCAAGCCTCTGGGAGCTCCAAAATGCAAACTAACAACACATAGAATCCTTCAGAGATGTCACCACACATATACCATGCTGGGTAGAAACACCATAGGCCCTATGCTGGAATGTGCAGGTAGGAGACAAGTTCCTGTGCCTACACTACAGGGCTAAAGCCACTTAGTTGTCCTTGGTTGCAAAAGGCCATTAGGAGCCTCACATGTGCCATAAGATCAGAGAAAGGAGCCATACCTGTGGGCTGGAAAACAAGGAGGCAGTGGCCATTGACTTTGAAGCAGGAAAAGGAAGATGGCTGGTGTCCTCTTGAGTGTCAGCCTCACCAGATCTGAGAACCACAACTGGCATAAGAGGGAGGCTGAGGAGGAATTCTGGGGCCAGAACTCTGCATCCAAGATGGTGCTGACATGCATTCCCAAATACTTAGCCTACTTTTGCCTCAGTTTCTTCATTTGTAGAAGGGGCAATAACAGCATGCATGTCACAGAGGGTAAGATGCGAAGGGACTAGAAAAATACCCAGGACATAGTAAGTATAGTGGGACTTGGGAAGGTCACACAAAAATAATGCAAGGATATTTATTTTCTCTCTAAGGCTGTCACATGACCTGCCCAAAGACGTGGAAGTCAAGAGTGCACATGAGAATTCGAAGTGGACGGCAGAGCCCTGTGGTGCTGTCTCCAGTCTGGGTCTGCACTGGAAGAACTGTGCATGTGAAGTGCTGGGAAAGTACAAGGCTCCTGTGGCTACAGCACATTCCTTAAGCAAGGAACCTTCTTCTAAAATTCTTTGCTATAAATAACTGCAAAATCAAGACCCCCCCCCCACACACACACCTTTTCTCTATATTCCTAAAAGAAAGCTAGAACAAACAATCTATGATCTTCCATTGAAACTGGACAACATCAAGTCAGAGGGACTTCCCCTGTGAACAGAGAAAAGCTCTGACTTCTTAAAGAGCAACAAGGCAGTAAGTGAGGCAAGAGAGAGAAGAGGCACCTATATCACATATCACATCAGTCCTTATTCAAAGCTACAGGGAGGGGCTCTCTGCTGGGATCCTCTATCCTCATCCCTCATCCCTGTCTCTTGCTGGGACTCTCACACCCTCCCCTCTGTCTTGCACCCAGTGCAAGCTTGCCTCTGGAGCTCCCATGTCACCCCGTCTAGGCTGTGAAGCTATTGCTGCCTCTCCCTGGGGCCTCACAGCTGATCAGTGACTCCTACTAAACTGCTCCAGCCAACTGGCCGCTCAGCTCTGTAGTTCCTCCCTCACTTCCGGGCTCATCTGCCAGCCACAGGCTCAGATCTTTCTTAGTGTGCCTGCCTACTGTCTTTCCAGTCTCATCTGTCTGTCCTCTTCCTGTCCAAGGTCTACATCCCTCCACCCCCACGGGGCTTGCTCAGATCTTCCTTTAAAGACGGAGAGCTGAGGCCTAGGATACTTGTGCTAACAATGTTTAAACCAACAGCTTCTGCGCACCCTTCTCAAGCTGACACAGGAGGCTGCCCTACTTACCTTTATCCCTAAGCCTGTTCTTCCTAAAGAGCCACTGCACCAGAGCCTGGGGGCTGGGTGTGAGAGGAACTGCTGTCATACTTTGCTGCAGTGTCATGCAAGAGACTAAAATGCTCTAAGTCTTAAGAACTCAGGATAAGAACAGATGTCTCAAGTAGCTGGGTTATGCAGTGGTTTCAAGCATAGTTGAGGAGGAGGAAGAACACTGTGAGCTGCCAAGTAGCCTGGACTAAGCAGGCTCCCCCAGAACAGGATCACAGGCTTCTTTATGTTTCTCACAGACTTCAATTCCCGAAAATCCGTATCTCAACCAGAGCAGCTTCTGAGGACAAAGGGTTCAGAACTGAGGTACTAGATTGGCATTAGAGAGGACAATGCCCAGCTCAGAGTCAGGTAGGAAGAGACAATGAGAGCCCCCACTCTGCCCATATAGCTGGACCTGATTTCCTTCTCAGAACTCAAGCTGAATTCCTGGGAACACTGTAAGCCCACCAAGAGGAGCACATATTCCAGTTGCCAGTGTATTTATAACATGCCTCTGAGGGGAAAAAAAGAACAACAACAACAACAACAAAAAACCACTAGGAGAAAAAAAAATCATTTAACTTAATTGGCACTGACTGACCAGGCCCTGGAATGATAGGCACAACAATGGCTTTACTATTCTACTATTAATAGCAAATATATCCCTTGCACTCATGGACCACTGTGCACACTGGGGGTAGTTTCATATGGCTCCTGCTTGTGATGAGTGTCCTTAGAGGATGTTACTGTACGTGAGGAGACTTGCTATCTCTATTTCACACCCCGGGAACTAAGGCTCAGGAGGCTCAGTGCTGTGTTGATGCACTCAGCAACTAAGCGCCAGGACTGGATTTCAACCCAGCTGATGTGGCTGCAGAGCTGCCCTAACTCTGCCTGCACTGCCCAGCATGCAGCACCACACAGAAGCTGCAAGCTCAAGTGTGGTCTTCTAACACCCCTCCCTCATCTTGAAATGCATCAAACCTCAACCTGGGATGAGGTTTATATTATTATTATTTTACTAATATCAACTATATCATCTAAGCCTGAGAGCATAAGGAAAGGACAGGCCAGACAGATGTACTCACAGATGTTTACATATGAAGGCTGCCAGCTCTGTCAAAGAGAAGATAACTAATTACTACATACAAATGTGCTTTCCCACACACTAAAAAAGTTCAGATGAATCTCACAAATACTAATGAAGAATAAGAAGAGAGTAATTCTTTTCTCGAAAGGAGGGTTCTTGGTACATACTGTTACCAGAAATTTGGAAATTGACTTACATGTCTTTCCCAAATTTGAAAGTGTTTGTTATTGTTTTTCATTCCTCCTAGTGGAATGAACTCCTAACAAAAAGAAGCAAATTTTCAATATTGGCTATTTTACTTGTTGCAAAATAGTACTGTGTCATTAGACCAATAATGTTAACATCCCGGAGTACCTTCAATCATTAGTAAAGACTGTTCCACATTCTGCAGAGTTTCATGAATATTCATTAAGTATTTAGTAAAATAAGTGGATGAATTTGGACTATTGTCACAATTCAAAATCAAAGATTTCTTAAGTTTTCCAAAGAAAACAGTTGTTTGTCAGGAAAAAAAAAAAAACAAAAACAACAATTCACTGTCAGAACAGAATTATCAGCAAATACAGGAAGTCATGATGTTTAACGAGTACCATAAACCCAGTTTATATCCACATGGGCATACATTCACAACCTCAAAATTAGGCACATAGGAGCAGCTTGAGTATTAAGGAAACACCTAAGTTTTCTATCAGATGCAGAGGGAAGGAGTGTGGAAAGAGGCCGACCGGGCACTGGGCCGACTTGGAACTTCCTTCAAGTAAGACATCACCTTTGTCCCAAGGCCTTGGATAGAAGGCTCATCTACACAGCACTGCCCCTCCTGCTCTGTGGACGGACCTTGGTGACTGAACAGAAATCAATGTACAGTTGGCCCAACAGGCAAGAGGGGGGTCTAAAGGTGCCACTTTTTCTTTGGGGAATAATAACTTGAGACTATCACAAGACAAACATTTTAAAACTGCATCCCAGAGCCTAACAACTTCCTTAAGAGAGCATTTCTTTCAAATTAAAAACAGTAGCTTCATTAATGCATGAGCCATTTCAAATTTGAAACACAACTCTAAACCATACCTCGTGGAATGGAAAGCCATAATTGTAATGCAAAATGAGACCAACTGAAATCACTATAAGAAATGTGAAGTAAGTAAATGCTTTTTTCCTGGGGGTAGTATAAAACGTATGAAATTACAGTAGCAAGAAGTTATTGATTCCAAATTATAAAGTGGAATTGAGGGCTTCAAAATATTTTTAGATTTTTTTTTTTTTTACAAAGAATCCTGAGAGTGAAGAAAACTTCAGTGTGCTCTGGGAAAGCCTACCTTTTAGAAAACCAGTTTCATTCGCACAGCTGCTTGACAGTGCCATACTCGGAGGACACAGCACTCGCCTGGCCTGCTGGAAGGTATGTTTTCAGACCCAGGTATCCACTCACTGTCTTCTACATAACCATCTGTTACTTAATGGCTAAGTCAACTCAATCATTAAACCAGAACCAGGTAAGAGGAATTGGGTCAAGTTACCCATATAACAGACTGTTCTGGGAAGCTGATTTATGAAAATTTCCAGTCACCAGGCAAAGAATTACAAGTGGCAGAATGTCACCTCCCAGTCTCTGAAGCTACACTCTAAAATAATAAAAAAAAATGCCCCTTCAATACTGAGAACAGCTTTTCAAATTTATGTGCTCTTTTGTTTTGGGTCAAATACAATGACTGCTGATTAAAACAGTTCCCTGTGGGCCTCACCTTACTGCCCTTGGTCTGGATGGGTGCTATCTCCCATTAACCAGGTACACAGCATGGGGTAGAGACAGGGCAGTTGTGTTAGAGGTCAGCCAAATACAATCTTTCTGTTCGCCATATCTATGAGCAGTGAGACTCTAAAGTGACTTTATAACTTTATATTATAAAAAAGTGTCTATTTGGTTGCATTAAAATTTTATAGCCTTATGTTCTGCTTATGGTAGACAGTTTATGAACTATGCAGAATTAGAAAGTAAAGTCAATTCATAGTGACAGCACTCTGAAATACACTCTATACTATTATTTGTATATCTATACTCTTTACATGAATGAAATCATATTCTATGGCCCACTTATTTCACTTAGCAGCAAAAACTTCTTAAAACTTCTAATAGCAACATAACATCCCACCGTCACACAGACCACGATGGAGCCATGTCTCCATTGCTAGACAACCAGGTATCTAATTCTGCAAGACAAATCCTGCTGTAACGAGCACCAATTTGCTACATCAAGGCATTCTTGTATTCCAAACCACTGATTTTGTAATTCATTAGGATAAAAATTGAAGAGCAGATCTAGAGAGTAGAGAGTGAAAACATTTTCAAATCCCGAGAGGTTCTGCAAACCTGTCTCCTGTTCCACGGGTCTCCCAGGCTTTCTAGTCCTAGGCACAGGCAACCTCTGAGCAGTGCTGCCATGGGGGGAGTGGGTGGCTCTCTCTGCACAGGACCCCTGCATTGTCAAACAGCAGGCCACGTGATTCCCCCTAACAGGATTACCTCTGACTCCTTTCATTTCCAGTTAGTGACCATTTTCTCACTCACACAGGAAAAGTTAAGACCTCAGTTTCCTCCTCTGGGAAGTGAGGGAGTCAATGTAGGCTACTGGCAGTCTGCCATCGTGTGCTTTTCTCCCCTGTGGAGATGCACACACCACATTATGTCCAGCGACACTGGAAGAAGGGCAAACCTCGCCCGTTCTGCTGAGCTGTCCGTTGTTGCGCAGGCTGCTTCTCTTAGAGCAGATCAGAAAAATAACCCTGCAAACTAAAATCCTTAAATACAACCACCACACTGTTTCACACTGAGATAACATTCATTTTACATACTGAAACACACAGTCTAGTTTTTAATTCTTAGTCCGGACTCCATAAAACTAGATGCCACAGCTGGAAATTCTGATCCAAAATTATGACTTCACAGAAAACCAGATGCCAAAGTAAAGATAAGGTTTCCTGGAGAAGGGTAGCTATTTAAAAGGCAATCGAAAATCTGTGTTAGATTTTCTACAGCAAAACAGAGACATCCAGGGTATTATTCAGCATCGGAGTGCACATGTTTGCAGAAGGGGAAGCTGCTGTCTGCAGTCAGATTTCTTACCATAGTACCACATACCCCTAACCTGACACACACAGAGAGCCCATGACATGAAACACCCCTAAATCATCCATCTACCAGATGCCTCAAAAGCAGCACAGGGGAGAAAGAAGAACTGCCGATAGTAATCCTAATTGTGTGAAAACAGTATTACTATAAAACCACTGAAGATACCTAAATGTTGTCGGAGCAGAGCATTTGAAACATTTGTTACTTAAAAACAATAAAAGCTACCTGAAGCAAGGAAAATAGGGAACAGAATGACAGTTGGCGGTGGCCAGAAGCTACTGAGTCGATAAAAACATTGCTGTAAAGAATATTTTTGCCCTTGAAAATTAATTCACAGCACAAAGACTATCTGGAATAAAGGTATAAAAATATTTTCTCTTTAACATCTTTTCAAAGAAAACTGAAAAGGTTTATGACTTTGAAATCCAATTATACATGGAAAGTTTTCCTATATTCAACATCAAGGATTTTTTTATTTTATTTTATTTATTTATTTATTTATTTATTTTACTGAGGTCTTACTACATGCCTTGAGTTGTGGAAACGGGAATAAAAACAAAGCAAAACAAAACAAACTGTCCTCAGCTTTGCCTGGCACAGCCTTCAGCTGCAGTTGCCATGGCAGAGGCTGGGCGTCCCTGGGAGGAGGCGCTGGCTGCTGGGTGTTCCTGGCACAGCTAGGAACCACAGTTACTCCCACCCTCTCTCTACCCATCTTCCCCACAACCTGTAGGCCGGACGGACGGGGACACACACACACACACACACACACACACGAGCTGGTCTCCCACTGGGGACAGAGGCAGATCATACCAGTCTCAGACAACACTGTACTGGATCAAACCAGTTCTCCCATCAAAGGGACACCCAGCAGCAGGTTAAAGCTGAGGAAGGAACGGCTCTAATGACGGACCAACCATACCTGCACAACTCAGAGACTCCCATTTTTTTCCCATTCAACAAAATAAATGGAAAATATGAGTCGTTATCTAACAGATTATTTCTTTTAATGACAGTTTGGGTTCATAATTCCATGAACTCCCATTGTCTTCTTTTCCTGTCTACAAGCCATGGAAGCTAAGAATGGAGCTGGTTTTAAATGCTGACACCCCAGAAAAGAGTGCTGTCATCAGCTGTGTGCAGCCATTTACAAAGACAAGGGAACACGTCCCAGGCCTTGAGAGGCCCTCATGAAACCTGTATGATTGTTCTGATCTATGCGTCAGTAACAACCACAGAACAAACAACAGGAGCACTGAAGGATGCTGCTCACCACTGGGACACTTTACCTGTCATGTTTGCCAGCATGCGTGGGGCCCTGGTTTTGATGCCAACGCTGACCAAATAAATGCCGGCCCGTCTTTCATCTCTACACACCCATCTTTGCTTTATACAGCTTGCAGGAAGATGACCAGTGCAAAGTCAGACACAAACACGAAGGGGATCTGGAGCAGAAGTTCAAGTTCATCCGGGAAAAGCAAGGCTGTGCTCCCTGACACTGGAAAGGGCTGTCAGAGCCGGTCTTGACGCACAGCAGAGGCAAAGCGACCAAGTGCAGCATCAAAGACCGCAGGGTATATTCAGAAGAGGGGTGAGCAAGTTGCACTGGAAATGACATCCTGTGCAAGTGAGAAAGGTTACCTAGTTGTTTCAAAATTCTTTTGGGGGATACGTGAAGAAAAATATTTGAAAGTCAATGGCTCACAATGAGGCACAGAGAAAAAACACCAAATAAACATTTATAAATAACTGAAGTCCTTGGAGGCAAAAACACAGGAATGGAACAAGAGCATAAAACGGGAGGCACCAACCTAGTTTGGGGATTGGGCAGAGTTTGTAGCACTGAGGTGACGCTCAAGAAATAAGGAGCAAAGCTGCCTCTTCATGCATATTCAGGACACAGAACAAATGCATACACCTGATTCTTGAGCTAAAGACATGAAACTGAGATGAAGTTGGCCCAGCAGAGACAGTTGGGAAACGTGGGTCCACAGGGGAGTAGGAAACTAGGAGGCAGAAGAGGGCATGTCTAAAAGTCAGCCTGCCTCATACCAGCTCTGTAATCTCCACAGAGATTGCTAATCCCTCTGAGGCAGAAAGAGGAAAGAAAGACTGCAATCAGAAAATGGCCTACTCAGGATTATATTTACATTCTGCCTGTCAGAAAAAAAAAAATCTGTTGCTGCATGGTAAAAGAAGGAATCCACCCACCTAGTCATTAAACACTGAGTTTCTCCCTGCTTTGTGCCAGACACCCGACTATGTGTTCAGTCAACAGATGGACCCTGCAGGTGATCAACAAATTTCTTTAAGAACTGAGAAGATAAGTGCATTCTGAGACTATCAAAGTATTTCAAACCCCATATAGGACAAGGTACCTATATCCAGAATATATAAAGGATTTCACTCAAGCCAAGAAAAACAATTTGACTTAAAAGTGAGCCCAAGACTGGAACAGACTGCTTACAAAGAAGGCGAACAGGTGCAGGAAAGATGCCAGCATCACAAGCAATTGTGGACATGCTATGGGCACACATGGTACCTTCCAGCCGGCAGACCACTGACGCAGAGCCGGGGGGGCGAGGGGGGGGGAGCCCGAGAGGACAGGACTGCCTGACAGGCTCGGTCCCTAGCACAGAGACAAAGAGACGGACAGACAGACAGACAGATGAAAGACAGACATAAAAATGATTGACAATAGCAAGTACCAATGAGATGTGAAACAAACGTAATTTGAATACATTACTGATGGGACTACAGAATGGGGCAGTCATGTTGGAAAGCAAGTTAGATTTAAAAAAAATAGCTTTATCGTCATTTATTTTACACAGCGCACACATCTATTCATTTAGAAGTACATGTTCTGCACTTGCATTGGTGGTTCAGTGGTAGAAGTACATGTTTTAATGTTTTACCATATTAACAAATTGTGCAAACATTGCTCCTATCCATTGCCTTTGCACTATCCTAAAGCCCCATGTCCATTACCAGCCACTCCGCATCTTTCTCTAACTTCTGATTCCCTATGTATTTGTGTTCTAGACATTCCATCTAGATGGATTCATACATTATGTGGTCCTTAGTGTTGGCATCTTGGACTTACCATGTTTTCAAGATACAGCCTGGTTGTAGCAAGTATTAGTTCTTGATTTCTTTCTACTGCTAGATAATGTTTGTATGTATGTATGTATCTTCACAAAGCCCTCTAAATCTACTTTAACCAGAGTAATAAGGGAGGGAAGGGGGAGGAAAAACTGAGAACCCTTGATCACAGTCTAAAAACAAAAATTCAATCAGAGCAGTCAATGCTAACAGACCTTGGATATTTTCACTATTTTATCATCATAAATAATGTTGCTATAGACGTTTGTTTATAGGCAGTTTCTTAGAAAGGTAACAAAAACCATATGAACTGGCAATCCCACTCCTAAGGACTAGCCCTAGAGAAATAAGAACTTCATGCTGACACAAACACCTACACACAAATCTTTATGGTAGCTCAATTCGAAATTGTTGAAAAGCAGCCATGGCCCACTCTACAGGTGGTAGATAACTAGAGTTCTCCATAGGAGATTGCTGTGTGATGAGACAGGAAAGAAATATCCATACGATCATCCTCGAGTAACTGCAAAAAGCACACTCCTTTAGTCAGACTAAGTAGAATCATTTCAAAGGTTTATACTACGCAATCGATTACAGAATTCTTGAGAAAAATGACAAATGACAGCAATGAAGAAATTGGTTAATACGGTGCTGGGTGAATATGGGTGTAGAGGGAAGCACCCCCAGGGCAAGGCAGGGGGAACAAAGGCAGAGCTTGGGAGAACTGAGTTACATTTTAAACACTGTGGTCATTAGGGCCTCTGAGAAGTTGGCAATGAGGGCGGGTTTGATGCAGAGCTCAGTCAGCCACATGCAGACACCTGGGCAAAGCATTCAAGCAGAGGCGACAACCCAGTACATGTTCCTTGAGACAGACATGTGCCCAGTATATGTGACAGACAGCAAGCAGACTTACTGTTTAATCAGACATTCAGATATATAGACAGCTACAGGTGCCTCTAATTGGACAGTATAAAAGGAGTCTGAGCAGGAATTACAAATTGGAGGGTTCCAGGGCTAGAGACAATGTTTAGAGCTACAGAGTTGGAGGAAATCACTGTTTGTTCCAACAAATGATAGGCACTAAATGTCAACTGTGTGCCAAGGAGGAGAGGTCTCACACACTCTCACAAAATCCTCTGCATTTTAAGTCTGGATTACTCAGAGCAATGAAGGAATTCCAGAAAGGGGGAGAAACAGAGAGATAATCACAGGTCATAATTTAAAAATAAAAACTGTTAGAAAAAAAAATCTGAAAGAACCCTGAAGCTTCTGTATCAAATGCAGGTGATTTGGGGGTAGCTCTTCATCTACGTGAGGAATGGGGAAGGCCCCTTGCTCATGCTCCAGTACTCCTCCAGTCACTTGCAAGCTTTCATTTACTGAGTCTACTAGGGAAACCCACTCCTTGTCTCCGGTGAGCTGGTAGGTGAATCAGAGGCAGTGTGTGCTCTGATAGGCTCCAGGAGGTCCACTTTCTGCCAGCTCACACTTAGCAGATCCTGGAGTTATTGTTTTTCTTGTTTCATGTAGTACAACATTTGGCTTTTTAAATCACAATTTTTTGTTCTTAAAATGGTGACTGTCTCCTTCCTATACACATTGAATGTCACTCTCAGAGGAAATTTTGGGGTGGATGGCATAACTCTGAAGCAGTTACTGACAAATTATGAACAGGCGTCACTTCCAGCCCTTTAATGTTGGAATATATATTGCCCAGGTGCTCAGTATAGCCTGCAAGTCTGACCTGGGCAGAATAGAAATCTACCTTTTCAAAGCAGTGCAATGGATATTATCTTTATGCCAGGTTGGCTATATGCCAGGAGATCAGAAATATGGGATTGGAGTGTGTATTACCCACTAAGCAACTAATTTATATCCCTAGGTTAGCTAAGTCCCTTTGAACAGACATTAATTGTAATTACCTTCTGAAAAGAGGCAAGAAGATGCTAATGTGTGCTATGGTCACATATGAAGGATGGGTTAATATTCAGGTTCTGCTGAGAATTGGGGTTTTGTGTTAATTTGCCTGGAAGTCAGGAAGAGGTTGTGTTTATGTGAGAAACTTGCTATCAAGTTTTTAACAGCATCCCTGACTGCTACCTACAAGATGCAGTATCAGCCCCTAGGGCAAGCAGAGACATCTCCAAACATTGACAAATGCTCTGTGGAGGCTGCATTACCCTAGTTAGCATCACTGGCTTGCATGACCTAATGACAGAAAGGGTGCCAATTCGGCTGGGCTTCTAAAGCAACTGCAGCCAGACACCAAAGCCTCTGCAGATTTGCAAGCTGCATTTTCTCTGCATCTCAGCTGTTCTCTCTGCAGTACTGTGGTGAAACTCTTTACCTCTAGCACTCAAGCTCTGTTTGTTAAAACTCAGACTTCCATACAAAGCATGACCCATTCCTAATTCCAATTAGGAAAAAAAAAAAAGAAAATCCTAAGGCTTCTAACAACCTGACTGAGGCCTGGCTCCCACCCCTGGTCTGTGACCCAATAGGCACAAAAGTCATTCGGGAACACAGCAACATCTGCAGCTGGTGAAGGTCTGAGATAGAATGAGTTTCCAAAAGGAGCATGGCCCTGTGTTGACAGAGGGTGCTTTGGGGGCAAGGAATGGCAAGCGCCCAGCACATAATCCTTTAGTGCTGACTACCAAGCCCCGCACAGCAAGCAGCCTGAACCCCAGCAGCTCACAACACGGAGGACGGCTTTCAGCGTTTGAGACAGATTTGTGGGTAGTCCTCCAAGATGCATTCGAGTTCCCTGGAAAAGCTCCATTAACTTTGAGATATGGGGCCAGCAGGGCACGGTACAGCTACATTTTCAGGGCTTCTCACCAAGACTCTTTATACTTCTGGATGAGACGTTAGGTACCTGAAGATGGAAGTTGATGTTATTATTAGTGAATAGTGCTCACAGTCAGACATGACATTTAGTATGCTCCATGGGCTCCTAACAAAATACACTAAAATATGATACTGCCTCAGTCAACACAAGGCCATCATTGAACAACCAGGGTCCAATTTGTGGGCTAACAGAAAACCAAATGTTTGCCTTGAAACTTTCCAACTAGTTTCAAGAATAAAATTCAAGAATATGATAATATACATATCAAATGTATATGAATGCATCCAATTCAGAATGCTAAGAGCAGCAGTCAAAGTTTAAAAAAAAATCTTAAGATTTCCCAAAGACTAAGAGAAGACGAGAGACAGGAGATCTGAAACTCTCGCCAGCTAACCTGGAAACTAAACTCTGTGTGGACTAGAGACGCCTGCACCTTATGCTGTGACCTGGGTCTTCAATCTCAGCTTTGCCCCAGGCAGGCCTGAGTCTCCCAGAAACAGCTCCCTCCCCCTAGCCAGGGGACAGTCAGGATCAAAAGACAGAGGTGGGACTTGAAGACATGAGAGCAGCTTCTGGAGACTTCAGCATTCACTGTCAGATCCAGACGCACCTCCCCACCTCCCCACCTGTCTGGGGTCTAATGAATACGGCCTCTCTACTGCTGGGTCTAACGGTGGATTGCCTGGCTTTAGGGGCCACACACACTCCTCAGTACACAGATCACAAAAAAAGTGGTATTTTCACATTTAAATGGATTACTTAAATGTGACACACTGTCTCTAAAACCCCAAAGTTGGTCTAAAAAACAAAAACAAAAGAGCTCAGTCTACATTTTAAATTGACAGCCAACAGAAAAGAATGGGTAGAACCAGTGGTCTGTGATGTGTCTGGAGAACTGTGGACTGTTTAGACTAATGTTCCGTCACTGCCTTTATATGCACATGGTTTCTTTCCCTTTCAACCTGAGAGTAGGAGACTCATGACACTGAGGACCAAGGTGGGGGTAGCAAAGATGCAAGGGGAGAGTGTGAACTTGTCACAGAGGAGACATCACCACCAGTCTCACACTTCAAAATCACAAAGGCCAGGGCTTATTAAGCAGCATCTTTTATGAAGTGCTCAATTCTGTTAGGTGACTTATCCCTGTAAAGTTTCCATGGGAATCATGAAGATTTGCAGATGTGCAAAAAAGAGAACTGTTTCTCAGTTTTCTCACTGCAGATGGGGCAAGCAAGCAGTTGCATAAACCTGCCATAAGTCGTCAGGGAGTCAGCACAGCAACAGGCAGAGAAGCGTCAAGGAGAGACTGAGACTCCACAGACACAACTCATTTTATCATTATCATTTAAAAACTAAGAGTGAGAAATAAAGCTCAATTTGGGGGATTTGGGCTACAGAGAACGGGTGTGAACTTAAGTATCATTCAGACACAATTTCCATTAACTTTAAGGATCCTTCACTTTGACCTTTCAATACTAAGAATTCAATGGAAGATCCATTGTGTCCCTACTCAGTCAACAAGAACAGAGTGCCTGCCACAAGCCAGGCATTGTGTTGGAGCTGGGATACAATGGGAGTATCTCCACCCAGCCAGCCTTGATCTGAAGGCACTTATACTTGAGTGGGAGCTGCCTGAGCAGGGTTAATCAGCTAATACAAAATCCACACAACCAAAGGAGTTCTCAGGTTAGGCAGTGAATGCAGGAGCTAGGGAGAAGCTGCCCAACAGATGGGCACAGAAACTACTCTCTCAGTAGATAGGGATGGATGGTGGAAGATCCAAAGTGTCTTCTCCAGTTCCTGTCAGGAGGCCTCCACTAATATTGTGTCAACACTGCCACATAATGGGGGCTAGGAAGGAGACAGGAAGCACAGTGCCACGTGTTCTAAGCATTCAGCTCACCCTACTCTGAAGAAGGCACTCATGACCTGCTACAGGTTTCATTTTCTCACGTGACTCCCAGAAAGTGCATCTATGCATTCAAGTACAGTCAGTCTCTCTTTGTGTCAGTCCTTAAACCTTCCCAGAGAGGGTGAGATCTAAGGGAGCACAGCTACCTAAAAATAATATACTAGAAGTGGTCTTAACGTTTCTGGAAAAACTCCTGGCTGGTATGCAATGATACTCCCCAAGACATCTGTCTGCACCACTGCTGCCACGAGATAAGTGGTACTAACCAACAAAGGAAAGGGTATCCCACCACAAGGTTGTGGTCATCTTTTGTTCTGCATGTGAAAAAAAAACCTGAACTGCTAAGGCTCCTGGACAAAATGTAACAATCTGATTCATCACATCATAAACTGACTTATTTAAGGGTTGGAAGTGCATCTTATAACAAAGTCAGCAAACTCAATAAAATGAATGTACACAAAATTCATACCACTGGATAGGAGAGGAAAAGACAGGTTTCTTTTGGCACTCTCCATGTATTTTTGAAAATGGTAAATGGATACAGCAACTGAAAATTACCAAGACATTTTTACATTTAAGGAAAAATTATTTTTCCCTAACATACAACAAAGAGTTACAGTCAGCACCAACACATTTAAAGGACTATTTTAAAAAATGGTACTCACTGGCAAAATCCCTTCCCCCAGCCCAACACAGCCTTTTCTCTAGCACAGATTATTGATTTGCAGGCAGCAGTGAGTACTCCCAAAACTAAACCTCCTTACAGCGTAAGCCACAGCCGATACAAAAGCTTTTGTGGAGAGAAAAGGCAGTGTCTGAGATCAAGAGGGTGAAACACCAAGTAGCAAAAATGAATCCTCTAAGAACTATCAAACCAAACAAAAAATAAAATTAGATATAAATTCACGTTTTAGACTGTGGTCAATTGAGGTCTAGACAAAACCCTATGTTTGTTCACTGCCTAGTCTCCAGTCTGCTCCAAGTTTGAAAAGGTAATTGAACACAGTCTATAATTACTGGATTAGACACAGATGGGCTCTGTACATTTCAGGGGGAAAAAAAGCACTGTTTTGATTCATTTTATGATTGCCTGTAAGGTCAGACTTTTCAGAATGTACTTTCATCTGTTAAATGGTTTCTCAAGCTCCCTAGGGAAGATCTTCAGTAACTGTGCTGTTTTAAGCAATTTGGGCCCATCAGATCCTGTCTTTGAATGTAACTAGCTGCCCATTTTCTAGTATTAGAAACCTGCATGTAGGTTAATTGCTACATCTCTTACATATTTTCTGAAGTTGCAGTTTTGGGGGAAATTCAATATACTGTGCCTCTTTTCTGGCAAGAATTGTCTTATGATGAAGATCTTCACACACAAATGTTACAATTTGATAAATGAGCTGGCATCACTTGAAGTCCATGAAAAATACTTCCTAAACGACTCAAGTGAAAAACAAAAAAAGCAAACATTCTTCTGGACACAAGTTGTTAGCAACATTGACGTGGTTATCTTCCAGCTGGCCAACTTCGAAAGCAAAGCATATTCCTGAATAAACCCTTGGGTATGGTTCTTTAGAACTGCAAATGACTAGGAATGTTGTCTGGGCTAAAACGAAACAAGCAACACTACTTCCTAGTCTAAAAAGGAGACCCTCCCCTCACAAACGCAGCACTCTCTATCCGGCAGGACAACCACGAAGTCATCACGCAGCACCGCATAAATCCCTAGAGAGCACCCTCTAATGCAGAGGTGCCAGGTCCCTGTGGAAAGCTGCACGGACTGCCAGCCCTGGCTGAAGTGCCATTGCCTTTTCTTGGTGTGCCGAAACACAGACAGAGGCTTCTCACGCGAACATCTCGGACAAGGGGCCCCCAACCCTGTCACACAACACGGGGGAAAACAGCAAGAGATTGAGGGAAGTCTTGTACCCAGTCTGTGCGTCCCTCGTGGCTTTCCCACCCGTATCACGATATTAGAAGCATCTTTTATTTTTTTCATTCTCCACTCCAATCATAGCTTCATTTTCTATTCCCTAAATTTGCTTCTGGTGTCATTCTGATAGAGTAGAAATGCCCTAACACCAGAGAAGTGAAAATAGAAAGTACACAATGTGGAAGAGTCTCAAAAGGTTTACATTTTAGGAAGGTGGTTTTGTATGTGTTCAATTTTTACAGCAAAGGGGAATTTATAGTCACAGAATAAATCCTAAGTTGCTGTTCTTTATGAAATCACATGCACATAGGAAGTTTTCAGGCTGAAAACAGAAAAAGACTCACAGCCACATTTGGAACTTTCACCAACACTTCTGGTAAGACACACAAATGTGATTCATAGTCACCTCTTCCTGCCACAGAATCACGCAGTTTCTAATGGGTGTTTTAACAAGATTTGAATGGAGGCACATTTTACAGAGGCGACTGTTTCTGTTGCTACAGATGGCTCATTGCTGCTGCTAAAAGAAGTCACTACAAGTATAATGATCTTGCACGGACCCAGGAAGTGGCTCTAAAATTAAATCTACCATAAGTTCTATCTTCACAGGAAATGAACAACTACCCCGATTTCCCATTTCACATGTATACAAATTTTCTTATACCGATTTGCTCAGAGTAAGACCGACCTGTACTGACTAGAAGCAGAGTAGCATGTAACTGCTGTAGAAAATCATTCCCAATTTCCGCCCTTGCTCTCTGAAAGGCTCATGCTCAAACCAAGATAGGATCAGAATAAGGCATTTGTACAAAACCATGACAGAACTTTGGCCTTGTGATTGTGCCGTTTTATGCTTTCTTCATGCGCTGCACATAAACCGAACAAAGCAAGTCAACTGGCGTGGAGAAACTGCCAAGGGAAAAGAGCTTCTTTAAGTCAGTCTACATGTGAATTTCAATACGTGCTTCCAGACTGACTACCAAAAATCACAACTTAATGCAGATTATGAGCACACGGCTTCCTTACGTGAGTGCTGAGGGCTTTAATTTTTCTTAATTCCTTTTCTAAACATCACCTCCTTCCCCCATTTCCTTACTTTCACCCAAAGTCACAAAAAGAGGGTCTTCATACTCCATCAACACCAGCTTAGAGCTGAGCAGCTGCAGCTCGCAGCCTAGCTGGCCTCAGATGCATGCATTCTATCTGCTAACTCTCCCACTCCAGATAAACTGAGCTAAGTCCTGAAGCTTGCCGTAAGAAACAAAAGGAAGCTTGGAGAGATGTTTCATCTTTCTCAGAAAAGACCTTTCCCTTTTTAAACAATTTACATGATGTTTTATGGTTCTTTTAGAAGAGAATTATAGTAAGTGGCACTCCGAGTGGGCTGTGTGAACCCACAAACCACTCCTCATAAAAAGTGCTATAATTTTCCAGGACAGGGACAATAAAATATCTTACATCAGCCAAAGCTTAATCACAGTGTGACCACAGTAACAAACACATCATTTTCATGAAAATTAAGTAAGATAAACCTGACAAAAAGATGACAAAGACAAGTTCCACCAGAACTCCTCCACCTTCTCAGCACACACTATTCAGATTGTCCCTTCAAGTCCCAAGTGGCTTAAAGGACAGGTGGAAGTCTAGTGCCCAAACTTTCAAATGAACTGCTACTAAGTCCAGGCAGGAAAGGTAACTGCAGCTGTGCCTCAAAGAGCATTTTAAATAAGATCAAATCTTATTTAAACCTAGCTACAATCACTGACTTCTTTCTTTCCGATCAAACTCATGAAGGGTTCTAATGAAAATTTCAAGAGATGCAGTTCCCATTTCAGGCCACTAGGGACCAATAAGTACCTTCCACTTCCCAATTTGTAACTGAGTAGTGAAAAGACCCAAGAACTCCTATCCTGGGGAAGGGAAAACATAGTCCCTCTTTCTTAACACACCGACTTCACTATCGGCAAACCAGCCGGGAAGATGCACATGCTATGGGGAGAAGAAGAGTGAGGACCAAATGAGGTGGTTGAGAGATGGCAGTGTGTGAGTCTCAGGAACCTCTTGCTTTCCTTTGCCCTGTGTTAGGATTACTAAACTTGACACTAACAAACCAACTCTGAAAACTGGGCTTCTCTGAAGGGTGGAAGACACTGCAAACTATACAGACACAGAAAATAAAGCCTGCCTAATACAATTCCCTTAGCTGATCACAGCAGCTTGTTGCTCAGTCAAGCGTAATACTAAAATTAGGATCTGTGAGCAAGCCAAAATATCTATAAATGAGTATCATTTACAGAGTTATCTTATGATGCAGTAAGAATGGCAAAGTGAAACAGAATTTTCTACTTAAATCTGTTAATAATTACGAATTCTGGTTAGAGAGAACTATCCAAAATATTTGCATTAGTCCTTAAGAGCAAACCATTGGAAGGGAACTGGAATGAAACAGTATAAAGACTAGGGGAAAAAACCCAATACATACAACCCCTTAATGACACATTTTATCGCCTTTCAGCATCTTAAGTTAAAAGTGTGTGGCTCTTTCTAGAGCAACAAATTATACTGAATTTATTTTTTTGTACACAGCTCAAAGTTCCAAGTCTTTCCAAAAGGGTGCAGTTAATCAATGTTCTCACTTCCAGGAGAACCTGGCAGATTGAATTAAATTGTGAAGACAACACACACAAAAATCCGTTCTCCATACACACACACACACCCATATACAGAACAGTCACAATGAAGTAGCAAGCCAATAAGTAGAATCCATTATTTTTGAAGCAAAATACACTTTTATATTATAAAACATACTAGGTTTTGTTTTGCTTTAGATAGTCTAGCAAGCCTTTATGTTTACTAAAAATGTCTCCCATATACTTAAGGCCCCAAATCAGAGCTTTGCAAATGCAATCTGGGGAGAAAACAACAACAACAACAAAACCCTGATTCCCCAAAGAAGACTGTACAAACAATATATGGTTCCAAGATAAACAAGGGTACCCAAGGCCCCAAATCTCTGTCCAGTGTAACTAGAGACCTTTCCAAAAACTTAAGATGCTTGCATATCAAGGACTGCACAACAAAAAATGATATCTACATTTAAATTTTGCATTAGCCTAAACACAACAATGCAGAGTTTATCTAATTATATAAAAATATCCGAAGAGTTTATGATGTCACTAAGTGTTTTTCACCTCATGCCACAGAATGAAACTCACCCACCCATCTAGCCCACACTCACTCTACCCAAGCCCACTGCCCTTGCTAGACTCTGGACTTAGAGAGTGCAAGGGCAAAAGCCTCCTAAGCAAAAGAGTTCAAGGTGTCTCTTTCACTCCCAGCCAGGTTTCCTCTAGGTCCCCTCACTGGCGGTTCTCTGGCCCCACAGCATGGGGTATGGGCTGATCTGCATGGCTGGCTCTACAGACATATTATGAAGCCTTTACAATTGACCACACAAACACAATACCACAATGTAGGTCAGCTTGTGTGCTCAAATGCCAAAGCAAAGCTTACATGGGAGGAAACTACAGACATAAATCTGCCAGGGTAGAATTCCACCCAATGATCCTAAAATTATTTCAAGGAATCAATCTCCAAGAATGCATCATGAAATCAGAAGAGCTGGGCTAAGCTTTGGGATTGGGGGGCTGGGGGTGGGGGGTGCTGGAGAAAATGAAAGGCTTTAGAAGAGGCAGCAAAGGTCTCACCAGTCATTATATCATTGAGAAGGCTCAAACTACAGATGAAGTTAGATACTGAAGATTGTAGAACGGGTATTTAAAATTATTAACTGATCAAAAATTTGTAGTTGTCATTAAAAAAAAATACAACTTAGCAATTCAGTTCAGAAGGAAGACTATCCCCAGGAACATACACATCTGTTTAATATTACAAGCCAACTGTCAACATCCTAAGTGAAGTTTTAATTTAATATTTTTTCTTTCTTGATGTTTTACCTTTAATCAATGCCTCATGAGAGTATCAACTTTCTATAAGAAACTGTTAAATATAAAGAAATGTTATTGTAGCATGTTTATAAAATCATAGTTCGAGAACTTTTTATTTTTCCAAAGCCAGACCACAACTTAATTATCTGCAGGACATTCCAGGCTCACAATTGCAAGCTCCAGTTCCCAAGCAATTTTAAACAATATCTACTGTACAGGACAGAGGGTACACAAAAGACCGCAACATGCTTATATTTCCAAAAGTCAGCATTAGGCCCTTTCGACATGGTTTTTATTTTCATTAAACAATATTTGTTTCCTCACTAATCATTAAATGGTTTTCATCACCAGCGCCTTCTTTCCTTTCACATGTCAGCTGTTAGCATCAGTGTTTGTGTTCATAATAAATAAAAAAGTGACCCACCCAGTTACTGAAAAATGAACACACACGATGCCAGGCTCAATGAGTGTTAGGGATTCAGCAATATATTCACACTCTGAAAACCATTCTATTTTAATCTAGGCTCAAAAAAAAAAAAAAAAAGACCAAAACTTAATGGACTTGGTACAATATTCTCCTTTAAATGAGATTCCAGCTTCATGGTGCTTATGTTATTGTGGGCACACAGATCCAGTCAGTGGTTCAAGACACCAACTTGGGAAAACGGAAGAGGAAGAAAAGAGAGCAAGTTCAGATTCCAGACCCTGATGGAGAAGACTGGAAACTGCTGCCAATTTCTACAGATGCATGAGGAAAGTAGCCTGATTGACATAATACACCACACACTGCCCAATGTGAGCAACTAATAGAGCATGCCAGTTTTAGGAAAGATTCTGAGGAAGGGCATTGAAAAGGGAGGGAGAGAAGAAAGGAGCTAGAGGAGGAGGAAGGGCAGGAAAGAAGACAGGAAACTACACTCTATGATGCATTAGGGACAATCATAAAATACATAAAATGCAGAAGAAACAAAAGAAAGTCACATCTAAGTTGGAAGTGAAACTGACAACCAGCAGAAAAACCACCCAATAAATGACCTGAAGAGCCTTCAAGGTGTCAGGCACTTGCATAGTTGCACAGGAAGCCTGTTTTCAGAGAAACAAATGTATTTAAGTCCAATAAGCTATCTCTACATTTAGATTGGTGGGCCAGTGCAGAAAGACGGGAGTGTACAAATGCAGAGCAGTCCACATCTGCTGTCTGGGATGAGCACTTTCAAAGCCTTATTCATTTTAATCCCCTCGATTGAAAACTACTGTCTTCACCTATTAGCAGGGAGGAAAGCAGAAGTTATTTGGCCACAGGTCACTCTCCAGGAACAGAGGATCCCTGACATTATCCTTAACCCATAAGCCATCTTCGGTGACACCACCTTCATCAAGAACTAACCTAGCTGTTAAGTGGGGGGCCCAACATGCCTGCCTTCTCCAGGGCTGATGCCTTAGGTTTCCTATGCTCTGATGACCTCTCAAATGTCTTTCCCTATGATTTACCTCAGAGCCTTTTCTTCTTCACTCTCCAAAGTCTCGGTCTTCACTTACATTCATGTCACCTGGGTCTTTGTCCCCAGCACTGAAACCAGTCTTGCAGTACCCTTCTGTCTTTGCAGCTACCTGATCAATGTGTCACCTGGTTGTCAGCCATGTGCCTCAGACAAGAGCACAAAATATAATCACCCACTTAGTCACCTCCAGCTCCAGCCTAGCCTCAACGACATCTTTACCATTATCATCTCCTATATCTAATGGAGCTACTTCCGGTCAAACATGTCTCCACTGTCTTCTGTCCCTTTAGTTATGGACTTAATTCAAGCCCTACTGGGTCTGCCTAGATTTGTTACTGTGACAGCTGACTAGGTCATCATCCTTGCTGCCAGCCTGACCCACAAGTGGCAGCAGAATGAGCTTTCTAACTCTATGTGACCATGCCAGTCTGCTGATAGAAACGGCTGATAGTTCACAGCAGCCTTCAGCTGTTCCTTTCACAACTGGGAGATCCCGTTGGACCCTTTAAGGTCAAGCTGAACAGTCGGCTCTCCCGTGTGGGCACTTCACTTCTACTTCTGCCGTCTGCCACTGTGGTGACAGCACTTACAACAACAGGCTTTCGTTATGTACTTAATGCCTGCCTGTCTTTTCATTAGACTCGGAGTTCTTCAGATCAGAGATGATCTTACTCATGTTTGTCTGCCAGATGGACAGTGGATGTTCAAACAGACGTGCTCAGGAGTGAGAGAGAGAAGCCCTGGTTCTCAGAGGCACTCTCAGTACTGCGTGAACCAACTATGCATTTAACATGGAGTGAGGGGCACAGCTAAGAATGCCACACAGCTCTTATGGGCCACATTATGCCCTGCTCCTTCTGAAGGGCTCTCCCATTTCCTTTGGAAAGCTCCTCCCTAGCGCTCAGCAGTCTGCAGAGCTGTGAGCTAAGAGGCCCACATACATAAGCTATCCATTTCCTCTGGAGGCCTCTGACTGCACTAGCTGAGCCCCAGTATCCATGTGGGTGCTACAAGGACAGAGGCACTCTTGTTTGGCTACCACAAAGCAAGGACTTTTGGGGACCTTTAAGAGGGTTCCAAAGCTAAAGTTTGTGTTTTTAAGGTGGAATATAAAGGCCCATGGTGCCAGGTACGGTGATGCATGCCTTTAATTCCAGCCCTTGGGAGGCAGAGACAGGTAGATCTCCATGAGTTCAAGGTTAGCCTCGTCTATACAGTGAATTCCAGGACAGCTACAACTACACAGAAAGAATCTATCTAAAAAAAAAAAAAAAAAAAAAAAAAGTGATCTGAAAAAGGAGTATAGAGACAAATAAAAATGATGACAAAGAAGTACCAGTACTGAAAGGCAGACTAGAGGGAAGAAAGGAAACTCACCATGTGGTGATATTGTTAGGTCAACTGAATTGAGCCATTTGGTAATATCAATCCATAAATTCTTTTGATCATCTAAGCTAATATGCATTGGGGTCTTTGTAATTTGTAACTATAAGACTCCTGATAATGTAAGTATTTCTGAGAAGAAAATCAAGGTACATACTAGAGAATATACACACACACACACACACACACACACACACACACACACACACACATAATGGGTGTGTGTGTGTGTTGGAAGGGAGGTAACAACAAACACTGAGAAGTGAGAGGAGACCCCAGGTTAGACCTGACAAGACTGAGGGGAAGGAGAAGCAGCTAACAGCATACTCCAATAGGGAAGAGATTTCAAAAGAAAGCCTTCCATTCCTGACGGTGTCTACCAGGCCTTTGTAAAGCTGCTCTTCAGTAGAATTATGAAAAGAACTAAGTTTTATGAAGAGTTGGAAAAAGAAATGAAAAACAAACACAAATGATTACTTCTTTAACAACAAAAATAGCTTCCTAAAGAACAGGAGAGGCCTCCGGGACAAGGGAATCTGAGAAGCTCCCCCGGGAGGCAGTCTGCTGGGCTGGAGGGCTACAAGTGAAGACTGGGCTGGACTGCTCTCCAATCTCCCAGCGAGGAGGACAGAAGACTGATTTAAATTTCAGTCTGAACCCCAAGACTGGGGACATGCTGCAGGAAGACTGCAGAGGTGGAAAAGCAACAGGAAAATGGGCTCGTGTGGCTTTTGAGGGAGCCTTATCTCTGCTGGTTCAAACAATAAACAACTATCTAGGGAGTGCCTTTCAGTCATCGTTCCAGAACCATATAAGGAAACCTTACTGTAGGCCAGACTCTGTGCTAGGCTTTGAGACTCTGTGCTAGACTTTGGCCGTAAAAGGAGGCAGAAGGACCATTAGATGTTTACATCCTCTTAAAGGGAAGAGAAACATGGAATCCTAACCTCTCCTCTTCCATCTGCTATGGCCCAAAGTAAATAATACCATGCAGGATTCACACAACAGTATTTTTCTAGTTTCACCTGGAAAGTTAAGTCTTGTATGATTGATAAATAACATAAAGTAGTAATAAAAAAGGGTGTCACAGGCCATAAAGAGTTCTTCACTTGATACATAAAGCAGGCAGCAATAGCTTTGAATCAGAAGGCCAGTATAGGCTAGAATAACTCACATTTGAGAAAGTAGAGGAGAGTGAGAGGTCCATGAAAGAGAAAGAGTTGCATCCATGCAGGGGGATATAAGGCAGATGGGATTATGAACAGGACAGGTTGGTTGAAGCTGGTTAGAACCATCAGAGAAGCATGGGACTCAACCCTGGAAGGACACAGCTAGTTTTTTAAAGCCTTCTAGATACCAGCAAAGTATGAGACAGTAATGAGAGCTTGTTCTATGGAAGTGAGCAGTACTGGAGGGTTTTAAGGAAGGGAGGGAGGGAGGGAGGGAGGGAGGGAGGGAGGGAGGGAGGGAGGGAGGGAGGGAGGGAGGGAGGGAGGGAGGAAGTAGATGAAAATGACCTGACTCCAGAGAGATGAGGGCCCAATGCTATCTATTCTACAGGCTAAGCTCCAGGTGGCCAGGGCCTGAACCCACACGACCACAATGAAATGGCTATGAGAGAAAATATTACAGCTAATTCACTTCTTTCACTTCCAGATACTTGCTGGACCACGTGCTCTATGCTGTAAGGGAAGTGGGACAAAGGGCCTGCCTGTCCTCTGGGGCCTTGTCACCAAGAAGACAGGGATGGTCAGGAAAGGGGGAAACGAGTGAGACAACTACAAATGTGGAGGTCACTGATGGCAGCTGGTTCCTAGACATTTATTTATATGACTACACAAATGTCCAAACGTCAGACTACCCAGAAAAGGCTGTCCTCCAAGACACCGCCACACCGCTGGTCAGTGAACTGGTCCAGAAGCAAACACCTGAACTCATCAGCCTGCACCAAGCAATGAGCATCAAGACAGATTCTTAAACAAGAGAGGGGAGCTGTTTGGAGACTGAGATGTCTCCAGATTTCACCTTCTGATGTAACCGAGGCACGGCTACAGACTTCCAATTGCTTACTCACTCCCAGACACGTATCTAGAAGCTTTTAGAAAAGTCATCACCTCTTCTTCATATCTCTTTCTTTCCTTCCTACTTAATGTAATTTTGACTTCACTTCCTCTTGTCACTGCTTGCTTACAAATCACAGCCTGTGTCTGGAGTCAATTAGGCCTATGAAGTACCCCACCACGCCTTCATCTGGGGACTCATTTATATACTTTCTTATTTGGGAGGTAGAACTAAAAGCTGTAACTCCAAAAGTTTCCAATCAACCATCACATTCTATTCTTTGGAGAAGTATGCTTTTCTCCACTGTTAAGAAGGTGACATCAAACTATGCATTCAGCAGGAATATTTCCTTTCTACCTATATAAAGACCAACTGTGCTCCAGGAATTCACTTGCAAAACCCAGTGCTGTGTGTAGATGATAAATGCTTGATGGCAATAGTATTAAAAATCTTTCTTCCATTCAAAATTAAATGTAATTTCCTTATTACTTTAATGGAATCCCTTGGAGTTGAAGTATTTAACTAGTCTCTTTCACATCAAGTATTCACTGTGAATGCTCTTTTAATAGTAGGTGTGTGAACTGTCCACTGACAGAATGAAAACACACTTTCACTGAAACAAAAACTGGAGAAGGCCACAGCAGCTTGATTTGGAATCTGATAATGGCTTACAGATTCCATTTCAGCTCAGATTTACAGTCAGTGTGCCATGGAGCCATTTACCACCTCTAACCTTTCAGGTTGTATTTGAAAGAAAAGTACGAACTGCCACATCACTGAGAAAAAGCACACTGAAGCCAAAAGTACTTGACTTTTCTTCTGCAATGCTGAGCTAGAAAAGAAAGGAGAAAAACAGAGATCAAACAAAACTCACCTTAAAGATAGAGACAGAGATGAATTGTCCAAAGGGCTAGTCATGGGGTTTCCGCCACGTCACTGTCTTCCAGGGTCGCCTGGAAGGAGTAGGACTGTAATGCAGCACTGGGCATGACTGGCTGGTGTCACCCTACTGGCTAAATCCATCATGATACAAGATGTTTGGCATACACAGGGAAGGCTCTAGGTGGTGAGCAGACACCTAAAGGAGTCATGGGCTATGGATGCAAAGCCAATACCCAAGTGCCAAATCAACTCCTCTCATTCAGACTTCCAATATCCCACTGGAACCTCTCCCTGCTGACTCCTACCAGAAGCCAGAGGCAAAGGCATCCTGGCATGCTATCCTTTAAGATCTGCATCGTGGACAAAGGTAGCAGGGTTAGGCAGAGTGGATCCCCAAAACCAAGGGATATATGGCAAATCCCTGGCCTGCTCAACCTCTACCTGGGTAAGCTGAGCCTTACTCAGTCCGAGCTGCCATCCTGCATGTCCACCTTGGAGACTGTAATCATTCCTGGCCTGTCTCTCTTCTCTTCGTTCCTACATGTGGAAAATGTACTGGTCTTTAGGAGACCTACTCAAGTCACCTCTTCCCCAAAGCTGCCTTTCCACTTCACCCAGGAGTAATCTCTAGTCTCCTGAATCCTCAAAGTTCCCCTGTCAAGGGTTCATGAGCACTTAGAGGCACTTGGGAATTTACCTGAGATGACTTTGACTTTCTGACTCAGGGTCTCTATGAACACTTGTTTACTGTAAGTTCCCATGAAATTTCACCTCCTCTCTTTGCTGGGTTCTTAGGACCAAAATCATGAGTGTGGCCTATCAGAGATGCTTCATAATCATTGGCTAAATAAATATCTCCTTCCAGATTCTAGGAAATTGATGGTTTTCTTAATTTATCTCAGAACACAACCAAGGTAGATTCCTTATTCTTAATGTACATAAGGGACACTGCAGTAGCTGCTATTTTCTGAGCATCTACAATGTACCAGACACCACACCAACAGCTCTGTGTAGAGCATTTCATCCAGCCCCAACAACATGGAAACAGCCTTCAGACTGAGGATCTCTTGTCCCAACTACTAGAGGCTCTCACTAAGTGTCTCCTAAGGCAGGGCCTGAGCAGTAGTCAGCTTCCTCCCCCACATCAGGGTCCTTCCCTGGAGGAGGCCTATACCCAATGGCAAAATGACAGGTCCCTTGCTTCACTAGGCAATTCTAAAACCATCTCAGCATTCAGCATGCTCCATGAAAAGTAGAATCTTATCTTCTCCTGTCTATGCCCCTATAAACTGAGTTTACTTCTTTCTCAGTGATTTCACTAACACTGAAGTTTGTTCCCTATTTCCCCAGAGCATACGGCAACATCAATATTATCTATAAGAAATGTAGCCATCACTAGATAACTGTTTCAAAGAAAGAGCGAGCGAGCAAGCGAGCGAGGACAGGACAGAACAGGAGAGAGAAGGAGCAGTTTAAAGATTCTCCCCCTCCAAAAGCTTGGTTCAGCAGTAGTAGTTTGATCCCCTCCCCCACTCCACCCCTCCCCCACCCACCCCACCCCCCCCCCCCCCCCCCCGGCCAAAACTACTCAAGCACTTTCAAATCCATGTGACTTCTAGGCCAAACTGTGCTCCTAAGGTCAACTTCAAGGAGTATAGAGCCCAGAGGCCCAGAGGCTCATGCCATGCATGCCACAGAGTGCAGCTCCATCAGGAAAAGATGGACACCGAAGAGCCTGCAGGAGCAGCATGCCAGCCACGGATGAGGTGGCCACTTACCACTCAGCCAGGGAGGTGGCTCAGCCTTCTGAACCTCATTTTCTTCACAGTAGAGGCCTTAGCTTGCAGGGCAGCCAATGACAGTTTCTACACAGGGCCAGGTAGGGCAGGTGCTCAGTGACAGCAGTTACTGTTAGGCTTATTGTTTTTACAGCCAGGAAACTAAGAGGTCAGTGCAACATTTGTGGGTGATTTTCTTGGGCAGGTTAAGAGAATCTGAACTGAAACTCTAGCTGAACTAGGGGAAAGTTACTCCCTTTACGAAAGGCTTTACTACACATCCTTTAAATAGGGCCCCGCCACAGCACACTTAATACATACATGCATACTGCTTACCCGTGACTTTTCTAATCAAAAGCTTTTAATTCTTCCCCAAGTCCTACCACAAGTAAAATCCCATCTCCTAAGCTCTTCGCTTCTGTTCTGCTTTCCATACAAAAATAGCGTGTTAATTAAGTTCTGAATGACGGGAGCAGAAACAAGGTCGCACACCGTCCATCACTCATAGCAATGGCCTCGTTGCTATGGTTAGTCCAGCTAATTGGTATTTCCATGCTTGGAGTGTGGGGTTTTTGTCCTTATGGTTTTAACTCTGAGGACTTTAGGCATTGACCTTTAAACCTAACCTAACAGTGAAGGAGTTCTTCCTGTGCCCTGACACACTCTTTGGCATGCCATGTTTGCCTAATAATTCCCCTATGCTCATCAGGACCAGCAACATGGTCATTAAGGCTGCTGCTAACTTTCAGACTCAAAAAGACCTCTCTACATCTAGAAGCAAGGTATGTCAGCATTCATTTCCCATTTTCTTCTGTTTTTCTTCCATAACTAAATCTCTAGTCCATTCAGAGTGTGCATACACTAAAACAGAGGTGTGAGAATGTTTTACATGTCTCCTTTAAAAGCATGGAGAGCTTTGAAACACCCAGTTCCAGGCTTAAAGGCCTGATGGATGAGTCATTTCGCACACCTCTGTTAGAGCTAGGCTTCGGCATGCTTTGTACCTGAGAAGGCCAGTGCTCCTATTCTACCAACACATACCTTCCTGTTGTCTTCAAAAGTCAAGTACCTGTCCTCACATCTGTCTTCCTAGATGAATTTTGCACCTACTTTCATGTTTCTCTCCGAAAAGTTGTTAGGATTCTGATGGAAACTGCATCAGACTTACAAGCTAATTCAGACTACCTAATCTCTCTCCAGCACTTGCTCTTCCCTCTCAGGTTCAGTGTGTGTTTCTACACACTCAGGTCTAGCTCGCTACAGAACTGGGTCATTTACACTTCTTTTCAAAGTTATTACTAAAAGTTCTTTTTTTGTTATGATTGTAAGTGCTTCTGTTACACTCTAAGTGGCCACTAAACAGATTCAAGGTCACCTCTAGTGTCTGTACATTTTCATGATCAGGCCACAAACCCCACCCTACTCACCCCCACTTGACTTCACAGCACTGGCTACAAGCTGTGTACTGGCTACAAGTGGGTACTGGCCTAGTAAGTCAGAGTCCCTCCGCTCACTGCAACACCCATCATCATGCTGGCCACCCAACCATTGTATTTACTCTTCAGGGCTCCACTAGCCAGAACTTACTATGACCCAAGCAGCATCAAACTTGGGACAATCCTCCTGCCACAGCCTACCAAGCGTTAGAATTATGGGCTTGAGTGGCCACACCTAGCTGCCAGTTACCACCCTTTCCATATTCTCTCGGCACTCACAGTAAGTTCTCATGTAACTTCATGCTTTCAAATGATCCAGTAATCATTTTCTTCTTATCAATATTAGGGCATGCAAACTTTTTATTTGGGAAAAAAATTAAACATAAAACAAACTAAATTTCTAATTGTTGTCTTTTAAGAAGTTAGGATAAATCTGAAACAAATTTGGTAAAAATGTTCCTTTTTTAAAAATGGTGACAAACTGGAAGCAGATAGTATCAATATTTCAACAGATATTCAGGTAAATCAATTATGAGATATTTTTAATAGATATGCAGCACAATAAATTAGCAAAATACATACTAACACAGAAAAATGTTGGCCAACACAGTGAAATAGAGGAAACGGAGAAAAGGCCAAACAAACGCAGGGGAGGGGTTACAAAACAGATGTATAGTTATTGTAGGAGAATTTTATATTCATTTAATTAAAAGAGTCTAGAAAGTTACACACCAAAATTGTAACAACAACTTAGTCTTCTTTTTTCTATTCTGTTTAATGAGCTTATAATACATTATGATCAGATTTTAAAATGGTCAACTTCAAAATATATGCTGATAGTAGTTCATTATGAGAGTACACACCATTATTAAACTCATTTGTTAAAAAAAATGTAAAATGCCAACTTTGAAAAAAGTCATTGTTTCATTTGGTTAAAAAAGTCTGAGCATACAGGGACTTGGGGAAAACGTCTCAAGGCAATGAGCACTTGTCATCAAGAAGAATGTTAAAATACACCCTAGGAATTTCAGGACAGAAACTGAACAAACCATGGGACTACCCCACTGCAAAGGCTCCCAAGGACCATCTACTCACAACCTCTCATTTGGAATAATGGGTGCAGAGCAGGGGTCTGCAGGGCCATACAGCTAATTACTGCCTAGAGCCAAAAGGACTAACTCAAAATACACACTTCTAATACCTTTCTCAGTTCTCATGAGTCACAATAGCTTGCTGCCTGACTCTACTTAGAGCACAGAAATCAGCTGGAGATGCCCCTGAAAAGGCAGAGGTTCATTTTAGTAGCTTCCTTATCACTGACTCTAAGTAAGAAGAAACATCTTATGAAAGGAAGAAAACACGAACTGGGAGAACCCAATTCATGAGTCCCAGGATGAGAACATTTTTACAAAGCATATGCTAGACCACACTTTGTAGGATTTCCAGACTTAGATAACTTGAAAGCCAGGAAGGAAAATGCTCTCTGCATTTAACCTTTCAACTGTGTTGCAAGTTTTTTGTGTGTAAGCTATTGGGTTCATTCAACAAGCCCATCTCTCATTCATCAGGTTTATGCACTCTCTAAGAGGAGTTTCAAGGAGCCTCTTTTTAAGATACTTTTATTTATTTATTTTGGGGCTTTTTTGAGACAGGGTTGGCTGGCCTGGAACTGGCTGTATAGACCAGGCTGGCCCTGACCTCAGAGATCCATCTGTCTCTACCATTTGAGAGCTGGGATTCAAGGTGTGAGCCACTACACCTGATCTGATGTGTTTTAATCAAAAGGGGTCATATTATAGGAATGACTGACATTTGTAGACCTCCTTGATCTTCACCCACCAGAGGGGGCCCATATGGATTTCTACATAACAAGAAACCTCAAGCATCAAGTTCAAATGAATTCTAAAACCATATTATTCACAACATAATCACCATTATACATTTAGCATCTTAAATCTATACTTAAAAAGTGAAACAATAAATGAGATTAAACCACAAAGACCTTAGCAGAGCTCCTGCCTAGAGAAGATGCTCAAAAATGACTAGGTTTAGGAAATGTGGGCTCTCCTGAGTGTATGTTACAGTACTTTCAATAAATCAACAGCCTGGCACAGTCATCTTCCCAGAGATATAGGGGAGGGGCTTCAGGACCCCATCCATACAAAATTCACAGAAGCTTGAGTCCCTTCCATAAAATGGCACAGGATTTGCCATCTTACATACTTTAAATGCTTATAACAAATACAACTGACTGCTAGGTAAGTAGTTGTTAGACTGTACTATACATTTATATAAGGCAGCAATTTCCACATAAATATTGATCAACTCAGAAATGCTGAAAATGTCCAAGGTCCTCCAGTATCAAATACTTAGTGTTCTAAGCCTGTTGGAAGGATGTCAACACGATCACTTCATTAATAGAAAGCAGGCTGAATTTGGCCTGCAGACCAACGTTTGCACCCTTATCTATGAAATCCAGAACAGCCTCATGTCTAGGGACCCAATCCATCACTCAGGTCTCCCCCAATAAGTAGTCCTTCTCATCCCAGTCTTGTCTCTGCTCCGCTGGCCCTATTGTGCCTCACTGTCTCTGCTCACACACTTCCCTGCACACTGGTACCCCGACCTAAGTTTGGTACGATGGCTCTCAACCCTGATGGCCCAATTAAATTACTGCTTTCTCTCTGAGGTCTCCATTAATTCTCCCCCAGGAGACTTAGGAGCCCTTTATCTCTATCTATTTTCGAAGTTCTTTGTGCCCACACAATGCCTGATACACATCAGATGTTCAATCAGGTAATGGAATAAACCAATTACTAAAAAACAAAACTTTAAAAGCTGTAGTCCTCCTAAGTCCTAGGTGAAATCCAGAAGGGCAACCCACAGGAAGAACTCACAGCTGACATCCTAAGAGTCTCTGGCACTAAGCTCTACATACAGGGAACACCAGTTGTTAGAAACCACAAAGACACAACATTATGAAGTTAAAAGGCCAGTTAGTGGGTTCCTGGGCCCTCTGGTTGGTTCCTGAGGGTCCTGAAGGAGAAGGGGAAAGGTGGAAGAGAAGGCTGGCTGGCTAGTGAATGTCTCTTTTCTGTGCCCCCTAACCATCCCAGCTTTCTTCAAAGCTACTCTTTATTTGCAAAAGGTCTCTTTTTGCCTTATATTTTTAAATCGGTGTGCTTTATCACACCCCTGCTCTGCTTCTAGCTGTCATATAAGCTGCACAGTTTTCCTCTCTGCTCCTGGGGTCTGGCCCCATCTCCTGCCTCCTCCTCTTCTCTCTGGCTCTTGGCACCTGCTGCCAGATGCTGCTTCTGAAATGTGTTCCCTCACTGAAATCCCTGCTCAACAAGGATTACAGTCAATTTCTGCATAAATCTCTTTCCAGTCCCTCCAGATAACAATCCAGGTGGTTCCAGCTCACTTACTAGGCTCTAATATTGGGGCCTCTGAAAGGGAAATCAAAGAGGACCTGAGGAATTGATGCTGGAGAGTTACACTTGTCAGTCACCCCCAAACTGCACTGTGTCTGCTTCTCCTTAAGAGAAGGTCTGAACCTCATTAATAAAGCCAAAGCTACTATTTATAACAGATGCTGGGCTCAGTATAAATCTATATCTGAAGTAGTCAAGAGACCTATTAGGACTGCACAGTTTTAGAACTAGAAGGATGCTTGAATAGCCCCAAAAGTGAAAGCAAAGAGATACAGTCCATTAGTACTTACTAATTCAGGAGATATGCACTGTGAACCTATATTCCTACACTGTTTTAGAAGCTATGGATTCAGTAGAGATCAGTCTTCTTTTCAGGGGAGCACACAGTCAAGTCGATAAACTAAGTAAACTATACACAATATGTTAGCAAAGAAAACATTACAAGGAAGAGAAAAGGGAAGGCACTTTAATATAAAGAGGTAGAGGAAGGCCTCACTTAGGAAACATCTGGGCCACCTGCAATCAACAGAGATCAATCTGTGTGTTTTCGGGGAGCAGTGCTCCACACAGGGGAACAAGAGCTGCAGACCCTGCGGCAGGAAGGTGCCTGGTGTGTGAGAGGACAGCAGTGAGGACAGGACGGCAGCAGGAGGAGGATGCAAGGGGAGCACTGAGAAGTGACGACAGGGAGATGACAAGGCCAAATCACCAGGTCTGAGGCCACTCTAAGAACTTTAGGGGGCCACAAAGACAGCTTGGCAGTTAAAAAACACTTGCTGTTCTTTCAGAGGACTGCTGTGAGATGGTCTTTCTGTTTGCTGTAAATATGTGTTGCTACCATTGGTGAATAAAGAAGCTGCCCTGGCCTATGGCAAGACAGGGTGTAGCCAGGCAGGAAATCCAAGCAGATAACAGGGAGAAGAAAGGCGGAAGCAGGGCAGATGCCAGCCTGCTGCCCAAGAAGCAACATGCCAGCAGACCAGTAATACCACGGCCACATGGCAATACACAGATTAATAGAAATGGGTTAATTTAAGATGAAAGAGCTAGCTAGCAAGAAGCCTGAACCATAGACCAAACAGTTTGTAATTAATATCAAGCCTCTGACTGGTTATTCAGGTGCCAGTGGGCAGGAAAGATTTATCCAGCTACAGAGGACCTGAGTTTGGTTCCTAGCACCCACACCACACCAGGCAACTCACAACCATCTGTAACTCCAGTCCTGGGGATCTGATGCCCACTTCTGGATTCTATAGGTGTGTGGACTTTGGATTTTAGCCAAGACCTAAAGTTAATGAATTCTTAAGGATGGCTAGATGAACAATAAACCAACCAATAAAATTCAACTTTCACAAAATCAAGATACAATAAAAAACAAAACTTCATTGTTTGAGCAATTTAGGGGTAGGGGGATAGAATTCTCAACAACTCAGACTCACTATAACCTTACTTGGAATCAAAACCTCTGTGATTTCTCAGAAGTTCCCATGGTCATCTAGTCTAAGCTCTCAGTCTTGTTAATGTGGTAACTGGGCCTGAGAGGTTGCAGTGACTTCCTGGCAGACCTAGTGTTAACTGAGTTTTCCTGGCATTCTATTCCATGCTACTCAGGAGCCCCTGCTGCTCTGGATATGCTGCTGGGCTGCTCACCAGGCTCTGGGTACCTGTGTGGTAGCTCCCTTGATCTCTGAAACCTCTAAAAGTTAACAAGGAAGAAGAGCTGCCACCACATGGCATCTCCAGGCCCAGCCCATTCCCAAAGTCATTCAAGACAACAAGCAGATGGGACACCTTGTGCAGCCTTGAGGCAGGGGGAGGGGCTTGGACTTGCCTCTACTGGATATGCCTCCGCATGGGAGGTCTTGCCTTCTTGTGGGGAGAAGTGGGGGAAGGGTTGGAGGGGGAGGCTGGGGGGACAGGAGGAGGGAAGAGGGGGATCTTTGATTGTTGTGTAAAATGAATGAAAAAATTTTCTTAATTGAAAAAAATAATAACAAGCAGGTAAGTTACAAGCATTTATCCTAAGAGATAAGAAATGGATGGACACACAATGTGCTCAGTAATGTCTGGTGCATCAGGCACCATGAGATATGTATTTGACCACCAACCCTTTGCCCCCACTCCTGAACACAGCACTCCCCTTCTAAGGTTCTGGTGGGGCTGTAATCATATCGAAGCCACCTACTGGCCATAGAATGGAACGGACGTATGGCCTAGTCAACTAAAGAACCTTGTTCCTGGGACCACAACAAAGGTTTGGGGGTTCAAGCAGAAACAGGTACATTCCTGGGGTTTTATGGATGGAAGCTACAGAAAGACACACCAAACCATTAGTTATGTGAGCCAAAACATGTATTTTGTTCTGGGTGGTTCATGAGTTACTATTACTTGTAACCACAGAATTCAGACTCTCATAGGCACTTGCACACCATTGCTAATTTCATCAGTCAAGTGACCTTCTAAAGTGGCTGTCATTCTTAGAAGAAAGGTAACTGAGGTTAACAAACTTTCCGACTTCACACAGCCAAAAAGAGATTCAAATCTATGCCCTTCTGCTCCAAGTCCCACACACCATGAACTCAAGAAGAAAAAAACTCTTTGACATTGAAAAGTCCAACAATTTTGTTCAAAATTATTGGCCAGGGGGGAGGGGGGGACGGCAATTCTGTGATTAGGAGTGCTCTTGAAGACGATTCAAGTTCAGGTCCTAGTCCAAGTCAGTTGGCTTACAACCACCTGGAACTCGAACTCGAACTCCAGGGGATCTGATGTCCTCTTCTGGCCTCCCAAGGATACCCCCACATACATGGCACACAGTCACACAGGTATACACACACATAAATAAAAATAAATCTTTTAAACATTTTAGGTGGCTATTTAAGATACAAAAACAGAGAGAAAAAATTAAACTAGCAAAGAGGGGGTGGCTTCTACCTCTGGCTCTAGCACATGGCCTCAGCTGCAAAGACTTGGGGTCAGTCACTGTACTTGTCTGAGTGTTGTCCTCTCACCTATAAAAATAATTAGTCTGAACAAGTTGAATTCCAGGCCCTTTAAAAGCCTGTTCTGAAAAGTCTAAGGTTCTGTTTAGGTACGCAATCAATTTTTTTTTTTTCGAGACAGGGTTTCTCTGTATAGCTTTGCACCTTTCCTGGTCTCGAACTCACAAAGATCCGCCTGCCTCTGCCTCCAGAGTGCTGGAATTAAAGGTGTGCGCCACCACTGCCCGGCTCAATTTTTAACCAATTGCTGGGTAGGACATCAAGCAGATTTCAACTTAATGTCAAGCCCAGCAGTTGGTAATGGCTCTTGGGGCACAGAGTTGAGGGGCTCTGAGCTACAGGATCTACTGGGAAATGAGTGCTGGCTTCTGTGGTCAGAGGCAGCACATGAGAATACACCCATAGGTTCGATGTGTTTGCCATTGCTGGTAATGCCCTTTAAACCAGATGTGCTGCTCTCTTTCCACCACTGGGACTGCCTGAACCTTCAAAGATTCGTCATCCCAGAGGCTCTTAAAGGAAAAGAGTCAAAAATGGATTTTCCAACTCATAATAGGACTCTCTCCCCACAGGGCTGCTAGCTGAACTGTACTTCTTAACTCTGCTGTCCCCAAATCCTCTATTCCTGAGGACTGAAAATCTGCACAGTGTAGTAAACCACCAATTTCAGGAAGGGCCCTCACACACCAAAACTGTGACGTCCACACACTGTGTGAGAGCAACCTCCACAACAGCTTGGCCAGACTCAGGGTCGAGGAGTGAGGACCCTTCCTCTCACTTCAACCCAAGACATGCCACCTCAATGTGATACATGGATAATTGGAAATATGATAATGATATATATATATTGGAGTCAATGGAGTTTTTGTTGTTTGGGTTTTATTTGTTTGTTTGTTTTCGAGACGGGGTTTCTTTGTGTAGCCCCGGCTGTCCTGGGACTCACTGTGTAGACCAGGCTGGCTTCAAACTCACAGAGATCCACCTGCCTCTGCCTCTGGAGTGCTGGGATTCAAGGGGTGTGCCACCACTGCCTGGTGCCAATAGAGTTTTTAAGATCTGTTGCAAATAAAAAGGGACCATTTTATATGTAAATAAACTTTGCTTAATAGCATAGGTCTGGCTAATAGTTACCATGGTTAAGATAACCATGTGGTCTCCTGGGTCTTCTTCAGTGCTTCACTGCCCACATAATATTGGACTGTCTAGAGAGCAAAGTTCAAACTCTCCAAAGTGATCTACAAGTCCTTCTAGATTTCCCTCAGGCTGCCACACCACTCTTACTTTTTTCTGAATATCCCACATTCTCTTGTTCATCAAACCAACTTAAGTCAAGCTGGTGCTACCTCATGCCTTTATGCATGTTGGCCTCTTTAAAAAAAACACCATATTTTGTTTATTCACTGAAAACTCCATATGATGTGTTTTGATCATATTTGCCCCTATTCCCCTCTAACTTCTCTCAAATCCCCTCCCACTTCCTTACCTTCCCCAACTTCAAGCCCCCCCTTTTAAAAATGAACTCAAGTCCAACTGCCCATATACTCCTGGGTGTGTGGCCATCCAGGAATATGGGGGACCAACCAGCATGCTGGTATCTAGCCTGAGATGCGCTTCCTGCAATGAAACGAACTACTCTTATTTTAGAATGTGTGTTTGAGATCATTGTCCCATAAAGCCTTTCCCCCAAGTGGAACTAACCACATTCTTCCTTGTGCACTACAGCATACCTGCAGGGCTCACCACAGGAGTTTTGTTTATATATCTCTCTCCTCCACAACTGCAATATTTTGTTACTCTAAAATAGAGCTGGTCAGAAGGTAAGCACTAAGTAGATGTTTATTGTAGGGAGGGAGAGGTATTTATCTGGTCCATGATCCCTGTTGTGCCTAGACATTATCTGTAAACAGCCATTAACTCATACATATGTATATTAATTC